>NC_063338.1:22962222-22990108 GCF_021869965.1 Rhincodon typus
TGTAAGTCTTTTCTGAACCCTTTCAAGTTTCACAACATTTTTCCTGTAGCAGACTTCAATCAAATCATCCTTTAACTTCTAAATTTGAAACAAAACAGGCCATATTTGTATAATTTCTCCTCATTACTTTAACCCCTGAAATCCAAGTGTCGTTCTTGTAAACATTTATTGTGCTCCCTTCGAGGCCAAAATATCCATCCTAAGGTGTGGTGCCCAGATCTACTCAGTACTCCAAGTCTAACCAGGGTTTTGTATAGCTGCTGCAGCAGAAATTCTGTGTCCTTGTGACTTCAGTCCTCGAGATATAAAGAATTCCACTAGTCTTGATTACTTTCTGCACCTGTTCATGACATTTCAAAGGTTGATGCACCTGAACCCCCAAGTTTCTTGAGACATCCACTGTATTCATTGTATCTGCTGTGTATTACATGAAGGATATGCCGTTTGATTGAATTTCATAAGAGTTAATTTTTTTTGCCAGATGCAACAGATGACAAACAGATAAGTGATGAACTTCAGACAGTGACTGTAGCAGCGATAGCAGACAACAGTGGCTACGTTTTGCACCCACCCTCTTCGTTAACTTTGCCCAAAAAGACCTCACTCAGGTGTGTATGAACCAAAATTTGACTGGAAAAGTTAACAAAAAATTGGGTGGCCTTGAGAACATGATGTTTTGGTTACAAGTTAGGTATTGTTCAATAAGAGGGAAATGCAGAAAAGCAAAAGCCCCTTGAATAATGAGTGAGGTGGAAAGCATGATGACGCAGGCAAAGAGCCATTTTGATGTGTGTTAGATGAATTTTTCAAATAAGAATCAAGTCAAATACAATAAGTTGAAAAAAGGTGAGGAAAATAAGACAGTCAAGTGGAATACAAGGACAGAATTTCATAAAAGGAAATCCTGTAAATAGTCTGTGGCTAGTAAAAGTTCGGGTGGTGTCTGTTAAGGACAAAGAAGTGATGCATTGCACTGAGGTTCAGGGCATGTTAGGAATACTTAGTAAGTGCAAAGAGGATGTTGACAAAATAGTGGTAGATGTGAAGGTGGCAGTAAAAATGGATGGAATGAAAATGATGTGCAAAGATGCACTGGAAAAGGTGGCTACATTAAGACTGCAAAAAGTTGCCTGCTTCAAATTGTTTTCATCCCAGGTCCCTAGAAAGTCTTTTCATAATCCTCCAATTGTTCCTAGGTGGGAACAGTGGCAGAGAATTGGAAAGTGACAGATGTGACATTCTTTTTTTTCTGGCCAGTTGATTTAACATCAGAGGTGGCTAAGTTTTAAAAATCAGTCAGAAAAAAAGCTATGTAGGAACTCTTGCAAGCAGCTGCCCTGTTAATTGTCTCAATAGCAGTAAATCAAAGAAAATTTTTAAAAAGAATGCTAGAGCCAAAACCTAATTTTCTTTGACACTGATGAAGTAGCTTAAAAATTACAAGTTTATCAAAGTCTTAAACTATTTACCACTGTAATTGAAGGCAGGCTCTATCTTGATTCTAATTTTACCAATTTAAAAGAAAACCTTAGCAATTTTACTCTGAAGCATTATCTCAGAAATTCAAGGTATAATGCTGGATGTGCTAACAAGCTGAATGGCCTCCTTTCTGGAAGCATCATTACTTTTTACAACAGCTCTACATCCAGGTATAAAAATTAAATGAGGGTGTACCTGTCTTGACAATTATACACAGACAGAAGGTATAAGAGTAGGAATAGGCATCTGATTCATTGAGCTTCCTCTGCCATTTAACATAATCATGGCTGATCTGTTTGTAAACTCAGCTCCACCTCCCTGCCTACCTCTGATAGTCATTCACTCCTTTCTTACCAATAAATGAGCTACTGTTGCCTCAACAATATTCAAAGGCTCTGCTTCCAAAGAGGGACATTTAAGGAAGTGTTCTAAAGGCTGCAGTGCTACTCACAGGAATCATGTAACTAAGTGCTTTAAATATCGTCCTTTTTTTGTGTTTCAGAATGGTTGAAGATAATTTTCCTGTCCCACTACAGCCACTGCCAAACAACACCCCTGCCTGGGCCCGACGACTCCGAAGCTGTGAGGTTGATTAGCACTTGCATATCTGTTTTATTTGTGGATATTGCTACATATTGATTTTAATTTCAGTAATGTTTACTTTCAAGTACTTTTTGTTATGATCAATATATACTCTTGAGGGGATCAAATAAGCTGCATTTCATTGCAAGATCAAATCTAAAATTGCAATTAAAAGTGTAAGTACTGCTCAGGAGAGTACAGATTTTCATTAACAGCTCAGTACCACAAGTAAAGCAAACAACAAAAGTGATATAAGAGAATGTAATTTATTCATAAAAATAAATTTGAAAAGTGGAAAAATTCTGAGAAAAGTTTAATGTTTTAGGAGAGACTTATTCTCTTTCAGATACTTTATGTTCCTCTAGCATTTTCTGTTTTTAATACAGATTGACAAAATTCATTTCATGTTTCTGCATATTCTGTACCAAGGGAGAAGAGCACTCTGCTCTTCACTAAAAATTGATTCTGAAATTTTGTTGCTGGATTTGGATACTGCTCTGGCCCTCGTTGACCATGCACTATCTGTAATTAGCCTGAAGTGTGGTTCTGAACCCCTGTTGTGGGACGAGCAACAGTGAGGCAATATTATCATTTTCCCTATCCCTCATTTAAAAGCAATCTGACAGTTTATGCTGTTATATAAAGGTGCTTCACAACTAAAGTGGATAGTTAAATATGTGATGTACATTGGTTTCACCATGCAATTAGAAATTTCGATGCAAACCGGAAGCATAATATTTTATAAAATTGATGCTGGGTTGTCAGTATGATTATAGTTATCTGTAGTTTTTGTCTTTGTGGTTTATCTTCCCAAACAGTCCCTGTGTGATCATAGGGCTTAAACTACTGTCACTCAAGCTAGGCAAACTGAAAGAGAGCATTTCATGGCAGTCACAAGAATACAGTTGAGGGTGAAGATTTTTGGGCGTCTGTTTTATTCGTTCAAAATATCTGACCTCCTTTGTAATGGCATTTCAAGATTGGTGCCTCCCCATGATGGTATATTATGTTGTTTGAGAAGAGCTTTTTGATACCGGTCCTTAACTTGCCTTTGACCAGTTTGGACTTGTTGTTCTGTCCTGTGGGCATGACTTAAATCAAAATAATGCTAAAGATTAATCTCATCTACTGTATTTAGCATTTTATATCGCTGTAAGGAGCCCTCCCATCATTTAATTGCAGAGCACTATTTAGATTATTCTACTGCGCACAATTTCAAAATTTGCAGATCACAGAGCACTTGAAAGCTCCTGGCAAAAGAATTGAAGATGAGATAAGGAAACAATTTTTACTCAGCAAACAATTAGGATTGGATTGCACTGTTTGAGTGTTTAGTGGAGACAGATTCAGTCACAGTTTTCAAAAGAAAATTTGCTAAGTATTTGAAGACCAAGAAAAAAAAAAAATTGGACTATGGGCAAAGTGAGGACAGGGCAGCGGGATCAGCCAAGTTGCTGTTGTGAGATGAAGAATTGCTTCCCTTTCTGCTTTCTATGATTATTGTAGCTCAGTGATTAGAACTGAATATAAAATGCAGAAGTATAAACTGAGTAGAACAACTCACTGCCTGATATCATCAAACTGCAACTTTGAAGTTAGTGATGATGGAAGGAGTGGAGGCCAACAAGAAGAAAACATGGAGCATAGAAAAACTCAAAACATTAACGCTATATCTCTCTCTTTCTGTTAGATGCTGCCAGACCTGCTGAGTTTCTCCAGCACTCTCTACATTTGTCTTATGTAATTGTCTTAATTGCTCACTAATGTGTTCATTATTTCAGAAAATTGGAGACTCCTATCGTGGGTATTGTGAGAGTGAAACTGAATTGGAAAATGTATTAACTGTTCACAAGCAGCAAACACAAAGTGTTTGGGGAACACGACAGTCTCCAAGCCCTGCTAAACCTGCCACTCGGCTGATGTGGAAATCTCAATATGTACCATATGACGGAATCCCATTCGTCAATGCAGGTCAGGATAGGCTACTTGTTTGGAAATAATTGCTTTCCGCTAGAGAGATTTTGTTGACAGTTATTGGGTAACTAAATATGTGTAGAATTTGTTTTAATCCTCCTGGCCCACTTAATGTATTTTCACTCACTTTACTGGAATTCTTCCTGTTCCATCTTCGTTCGTATACCTAAACAGTAGAGATCTTGGCTTTTGCCCATGTTAGCTTTGACTTAGAGTACAACCAGAGGGCAGTTTGTATAATCCTGTAGGAAATTGTTTAGCTCATTGTGATTGTGCCGGTTCTTTGCACGAGCTGTCATCTGTAAATGTTTACTTTTCAAATAGTTGCCTACTTCCCCATAAAACTTATGTATGCTACTTCCATAACTGTTTTTGGTATGTTCATATAATTTACATGAAAAAGAAGTTACCTATACCTTTCCATCATTCAGTTGGGCCTGATTTTAACCAACTCACCCCTTCAGTGAAATTCAGTTTTTATTTTAACCTTATCAAAAGTACTTATTTCAAATGATCCTATCAGATTTCATTTAAATCTTTTTATTCTGCTTTGGGGCAATAAAAGGTCCAAATTTCATAATTGAAGCTTCTCCAGGATTATTCTAGTGAATCTCTTCCATACTTTTGCCATCCTTACTAAAGTGGGATGCGTAGACTTAATTGATGCAATTTTTGTTTATCACAATCTAAATTTCTTTTAGTAGGTTTAACATTACTGTTTGCATTACACATTAGCACCTATATTTTAAATGTGTATTTATTTAATTAGCTTTACTACTGTCCATTAAAAATGTCTGTCTGGACCCCTGGGTGTCTTTGCTATTTAATCCCTTAAAATTTGCCATTTTGTGTGAATTTCTTCTCATTTTTCTAAATTCCAAAACACATCATCTCATTTTTCTCAAAAGTAAGCATCATCTGAAGTATGATTGCTTAGTTTACTGTCCTCACTATGTCCCCTCTTGAGTTGCTCAGAGGTAACCTCACTCCCTAGTTAAGCCACTTACATGGGAGCTTGTGAGAAGTTTTGAAAATCAAACATGCATGGTTTGTTGCAGTTTGGCCACACGTATCTTGACTTTCGCAAACAACTGTCCTTACTTAATATTACATCCTTCCAAGTAAGTATTTGATTAAGACTATTGCTAGTATTAGGCTGACTAGTCTATAGTTGCTACTTATCCCTTCTTGAGTGAAAGTATTAAGTTCTAGTCTTGTAGCAGAATTGCTACATTGATAAATGTTTAAAAAGAAATTGATGCCAGAGCCACTCTTGCTTTCTTTCTGACTTCGTCATTCTAAGATGTGAGCCTTTTTTTTTTTGAAATGTAATGTTCCTAATTGAAATCTGGATATGGTGTTGAATTTTGTTTGCTGATATTATTGTTCCTTGGCCTACAGATGAGACTGACGCTGCAATAATTTGCAAAATGTAAAGTGTGTTCCTTTGGCACAGTATTTGAAAGCTGTTTTCATTCAATCACTCTATAGTATTAAAATATTAGTGCTTAATTTTTTGTGACAGCATTTTACAGTTTGCTAAATGTCCAGTGGTATTGTAGTTATGATATTTAACTAATAACCAAATCGTTCAAATCTCATCAGGACAAGTTGTGAAATTGAAATTAGCAAAGTAGAAAAAATGATCATAGAATTTACTGGCATTTGGTTAAAAACCAAAATGCTTCACAGGCTATTTCGTTTTTAAGAAGAAGTTAGATAAGTACCTGTGGGAGAAGGGAATGAAAACAGAAAATGTTGGAAGTGTTCAGCAGGTCTGGCAGGTTCTGTGAAGAGGGAAACAGTTAATGTTACAAGTCTGTGATCTTTCACAAGAGCACCTAGACCTAAAATATTAATTGTTGCTTTCTGTATAGATGTTGCCAAACCTGAGTGTTTCTGGAACTTTCTGCTTTTATTTCAGGTTTCCAGCCTTTGTAATCCCTTGGATTGGAACAACATTTTGATGCAATGTGTGAAGGGGTTGGGTGCCTCCTCTAAAGGCTTTTAACATTGCTGTCAATCCTTTCTGTAACCCCTGGGGGGCAATATTTTTATGATAAAGCTTGGGCAAGTGTTACACCTTCATGTTTGTGCTTTCTGGCAACACTAATTTTAAGCCAGCTGTTGTTTTCAGTTTACAGATTTTAGGAGAGTGTAATTTGGCTCACCATGTACATATGCTCCTTACAGGAAGCAGGGCTATTGTCATGGAGTGCCAATTTGGACCAAGGCGCAAAGGAGTTCAACCTAAGAAAATAGAACAAGAGAGCATCTCAAATCAGTATTATAAGGCAACCTGTGCTGCACGGTAAGAATCCTGTTTGAATAATACAAATAAATATATATAGTTTAACAAAAACAGAAGTCGCTGGAAAAGCTCAGTGGGTCAGGCAGCATTTATAAAGAGAAATCAAAGTTAAAGTTTCGGGTCCGGTGACCCTTCCTTAGAAGGCTGCCCTGCTGTTCTGAGGAAGGGTCGCTGGACCTGAAAAGTTAACTCTGATTTCTTTTCACAGATGCTACCAGATCTGCTGAGCTTTTCCAGCAACTTCTGTTTTTGTTTCTGATTTACAGCATCTCCAGTTCTTTTGGTTTTTTAATATTGTCTGAAACGACAACTTTTGTGGACTGCTGGAATCTACTTAAATGCAGTGTAGCACAAAGACTGGAAATAGCTTGCTACATTCACTGCTTTTATTGAGTATGTCAAATTGAATATTATCCCAACGTTGCTAACTTATCAGACTGCTGAGCCAATATCCAGTGCTGGCTGAGCAGAAATTTTCTCCAGTTAAATTTTGGGAGACAGAAGATATTGTTTGCAGTCCTAGCTCCCAACTCTATTGCTGGGTTAGCAGCTTCATCCCTCTTCCTCTCCTTGTCTCTCTCGTGTGATCTCTCTTTTTGTTTTTCTCTCTCTCTCTCTCTCTCTCTCTGCCACCCATCTGAGCTTGAACCAGTCTGTTCATGATTTTATGGATGCTTATGACCTTGAGATGAACATCTGACTGCATATTCGCTAAGATCATGTTTTTCACCTCCATAACATCAGCACTCGAGCTGCTGTCACAGCTCATACGCTGCTGATTCATGTATTTTCTGCCTTTAGACTTGACATTTGCAGCGCATCTTTGACTGTGATCTTGCTTTCTATCCTCTATAAGTGTGAGGTTGCCCAAAACCATGCTTCAGCTGTCTTGATTCATACCAGCCTCCTTCACCTGGCTGGCTTCCATTGGCTCCTGGTCAAGAAATATGTTGATTTTTAAAATTCTTAAATCAGGAGCGGCTTATTTGGTAATGGTCACTTCTGAGTCACAAGATTCTGAGTTCGAGCCCTATTCCACAGCTTCATCCGCAAGTAGTTCTTCTTGTCCTTAGAATGGAGACAACCGTGCAAGGCTGTGTTTACTAATGTTCCTCATTGCTTTGAGAATCTGTTTGTGGAAAGCTGCCTGAATCTCACCAGCCCTTGTGGCTCTTGTAAAATAGGCAATTCTGAGATATTAATCCAGCCATAATGATGGTGTTGTACATTCAAGTTAAGATTGTGAGTGACATGGAGGGGACCTTGGGAGAATTATAGTTCCATGACATTTATTGAGTAACCAAAGTGTAATGGTTATTTTACTGAAGCTGCAACTCAAAGATCACAAATTCAAATCCCACCTGGCAGATTGTAAATTTGACTTCATAGAAGGGAACTTTTAATGACTATCCTGTTTTGAAATTCCAGTCATAAATTATGTGGTAGATTCTTATTTCCCATTAAATTGACCTAACCAGCGATTCACTTGTAAATAATTAATGCAAAGTTACAATAATAAATTTGTTAATTGCTTGCAAGAGGGTCAAGTTGAGGTTTTTCAACTTGTCTTCAATGAATCGATCCAACTGTCATGGAGCCAAGTTTGTAGAGTGTTGAAAAGTTGCCTGTCTCTCATGCTTTTTTGGATATTTGTTTATCACGAATGCTGCTACATTAATGAATCAAAGCCGTGGCATACTTTGCAATGTTCTCGTGACAATTCTCTCACCAAATTTTTTTCTGATTATCTGGTCGAGTGAACTTCATCTGTAGTTGAATAGATCATACGGTGAAACTTGCTAGAGCATCATCCTGTGTTTTATTTTTACATTGCCCAAGTATTTAAATTTCTTGCAACACCTAGTTTCAGATTTCTGAATTTTAAGAACTGAAATTTAATAAGTTAAATAATTTGATATCCAAATACTCTCTTAGACAAACATATTTAGGTGTACAATTGATTGAGGGGGGCGGTGGGGGGAAGAGAAATAATCAGTGTTTCAAAGTTGATTGAAGGTTCACGCCACATTCAAAGGTCTAGGCAGAACAGCCCTTTAAAGTTTATTTAGTTGTATTAAAAATGTTTACAAACATCAACCTCATATGGTGAGCTAATGATCTAAACCTAACCAAGCACATAATAAGGCCATCCTTCCACTGAAGCCACAATTTAAGGCGCAAGATGAAAACTGATATGTCATTTGAAGAACCTTTGCACAACACCAGAAGGATGTATACATGCTTTCTCAATTTCGAAAATATTTAAGAGACTTTGTCCCCTGTTAATTCTGTTCACAACCCCTGATAACTTTATTGTGCAGTAATAGTGTTCTATCCTGGACCAGGAGGCCTGGAATCAAGTCCTACCTGCCCCAGAGGTGTAAAATCATAGAATCCCTACAGTTTGGAAACAAGCCCTTTGGCCCAAAAAATCCACACCGAACATCAGACCATCCCACCCAGACCCATTCCCCTGTAACTGACCTAATCTACACATCCCTGAACACTATGGGCAATTTAGTATGGCCAGTTTACCTAACCTGAACGTCTTTGGACTGTGGGAGGAAACAGGAGGAAACCCATGCAGACACAGGGAGAATGTGCAAACTCCGCACAGACAGTCGCCCGAGGGTGGAATCGAACCCAGGTTGCTGGCACTGTGAGGCAGCAGTGCTAACCATTGAGTCACCGTGCCGCCTCAAATGTACTAACATCTCTGATCAGGTTGATTACAAAAGTAGGTAAATTGTTTTAAAGAAAAATAAAAACTAAGACCGTTTTAAAGAACTGTTGTTACTATTTCAGAATGCAACTTATCTGGTTTTTTTTTATTATGCTCCAGGATCTACATTAAAAAAGTGCGGAAATTTCCAGAATACAGGGTTCCCACAGATCCTAAGATCGATAAGAAGATTATTCGACAAGAACAGGAAAAGGCCTTCAATATGTTGAAGAAAAATGGATTTGATGTAGGAGGAGTTGTCAGGTAGAAATTTTGCATGTGTGGAAGAGAATTGGTCTATGATTAGTTTACTGGAATTTTCATTCATAGCCATCCGTTACTTCATTTGACTCATCATTTATTTTGTTAAACCCTTGATTGTTATTTAAAGTCTTCTGATATCATTATGTAATTCATATGTATATGAGGGCTTTAAGGACTAAAAAAAAAAGTTGTTTGGGGGAAGATTTTAACTTTCAATTGCAATTTTCTAAAATGAGGGGCAGGGTTTTACTGTGGACTTCTGAACCCTGCAGTCAGGCTCAAATGAGGACAGATGCCTACACGTTGTGGAAAACAAACATCTGTTGCGCTTTTCTCTGTTATAACCCTTAAGTGACCAAAAGGCAGGCTTACCATCCAATTAAGGATGGCTGGTGGGCCCTTTAGCTGGGGAATCTAATAGGCCTTCCAGCTTGAAAGTAGCAACAAGTTGCCATGGTGAATAAGTGAGGGAGAAGACTCCCCCAGATGGAGCTGCCCTTTCTCCAACTTCTTCCACACTTAAAATAAATACCCTTTGCAACTAGGCCAGCACTATGGTGGTCAGTCTCTCCTCATTGTGACCATTGCTGCTGCTGCAGCACCTAAGCTGGCAGGAGACCGCTAGGCCTGCTTGATGCGCCAACTTGAAAATCCTAGTCAGTCTCAATTTACAGGTGTCTGTCGACCTTCAGTGGCTTAATAGACTACAAGCTGCTTGCCGGTAGGTTGCTCTATCACCTGCAGGGGAATGGCCTGGAGTGCTGTGGGACCAGAGACTGGTGGTGCAAAATTCTGTATATCTCCCTTCTCCACTACTGCCAGCACCACCACTAACAATTCAGACTAAAAAGCCTTACTTGGGATTCTAGGCAAAAGGTAAGGTTTTCATCCCATGTGTATTTTTCATTGGGTACTGTAGTTAAGGGCTGAACTATTAATCCATAGGCCCAGGTTAATGTTCTGGGGACATGGGTTCAAATTGCACCATTGACATGAGCTTAAATTCAGTTAATGAACTTGAGATGAAAGCTAGTCTCGGTTTTGTGATCATCATTGTCCAAACCTACCCTTCTGATTCGTTAATGTCCTTTAGGAAAAGTAATCTGTCCCTCTGGCCTTCATGTGACTCCAGACCCACAGAAATATGTTTGATTTAACTGGCCTCTGAAACGGCCTAGTAAATTACTCCATTCAAGAGCAGTTGGGAATGGATAACGAATGTTGGCCTTGAACACAAAGAGAAGTTGCTGGAAAACCTCAAGGTCTGGCAGCATCTGTGAAGAAGAAAATTCAGAGTTAACATTTTAGGTCTGGTGACACTTGCTCAGAACTGTTGGCCTTGCTTGCGCTGCCGATGTCCCATAATTTTTCTTTAGAAAAAAGGCCTTGATTAATGACCCCCACAGCTGAGCTCAAATTTCACTCTAGTGACTTGGAAATTTAAATTCAGCAATTTATATAGAAACTAGAATGGAATGGTGAGTTGTGTCTAGAATACTGGAAATTGACGAACTGTTGTGAAAACCATTCTGGTTGCTAATGTCCTTTTAAGGAAGAAAAGCTGCCATCTGTACACAATCTGACCTATATCTGATTCCAGAGCCACGGCAATATGATTCGACTCCAACATTAATGAACCAAGAAAAAAACTATCATTATCCCAGGGGTGTAGCTAAGGTGAATGGCAGGTGTCTTTTCCTTGGGATGGGGAATTTCAAGACTAGGAGGAATATTTTGAAGGTGAGAGGAGAAAGATCTAAAAAAGACATATGGGGCAATTTTTTTTTTAACACAGTGGTTCGTGTGTGGAATGAACTTCAAGAGGAAGTGATACATTTGGATAAGTACATGAATTAGAAATGTTTAGACGGATATTGGCCAAGCGCAGGCAAGTGGGACTAGTTTAGTTTGGCAAAATGGTTGGCATGGACTGGTTGGACTGAAGGGTCTGTTTCCATGTTGTTCGAGTTTATGACTCAATGACTCAACAACTATACCATTCAATAATAGTTGGTTAAAGTTATGCGTTAACACTTCTCTTTAGGTCATGCATTTCTCAGTAACGTTTTTGCAAATATGTTCCTTCAACTCATTTGCCACTATTTGACAGTCTCTTAAGTACACCAAATAGTGTTATGTTCCCATATTGTTTGTTAACTTCAAATCCTTGATTTGACCCTTCGAGGGTTATTTCTAGCAGTGTAATGCAACTTAACTGACTTTCCTAACCCCTTCTTTCCTAAATCCCTTATGCCAATGACTACTAAACATCCAATTCTCTCTTGGGTCAGGTCTCATTTATCATCAGTCCATCATATTTGTACCTGCAGCTCATCAAATCATATTTGTGCATTTACATGCTTGCACACTGTAATCTTGAAGCTCTTTGTAGTTTTCATGATATCTCCTAAATATGTTTTTTAACTGTTTTCCCCCGGTCCTCTGCACACTTGGGTGTCTACTTGTTATACTATATAATAGTGCCCAGCTCCTGATTGAACGAATTTAAATCGCCCCAATAGCACTAATTAACTTGCCCACTAAGATATTGACACCACTTCTGTGTTTGTGCAACCAGTCATGCTTGAACACAAAACTTGTTCCAATATTCCAGGAATCCAAATCCCACTTGCCTGTGCCATGACTGTAACAATGCAGTGACCTGTCATGTCCTCTGACTTTTATTCTGCATGGCCTGTTTCATTTGGAGTAATCCAACAACTGCTATTTTTAAAAATATTTTCAAAATTGCTTCATGGAGCATAAGAAACCTTTGCTTAGGTTAGAGATGGGAACTATTACATTTAATCATATTTGAGTCCACATCTTTGTATCACAAGGGTCATATTCTCTTAAGAATTTGAAAAGATCACACTCCTCTTTTCCAAATGATTGCAATTGTCAATCTCTTTCAGTCTGTAGGTGAGCTGATGAAATTATTTAAGATTTATAGGGACTCTAACATGGGGCTGATCGCACTGGGTGTTGTTCCCAGAATTCTGTACTGACCACTGATGGGTTTTACCCACAGTGTTATTGACAATGTTCATGTTGCCACAGGTGGTATGTACAGTTACCCACACCACAAGCTCACCAGTACCATGATCAAGATGGTTCTTATTTACCAACGCCTCCACCACCACCCCCACCATCATTTGTTTCTGTTGAAGAGGACGATGTTGGAATGATGGATGAAAATGGGATATTGCCTTCGCGTCTACACCCACGTGTTACTGAGAAGATTAGAGAACTGGTCGCTCAGGGAATTGACCAGGTGTACATGGTCCGGAAGCAGTTAAGGTTTGTTTTTGGTGTACACAAAGTTTTGCTTCAAAAAGAAAATGTATTTATAAATCAGTGCAATAATGCAAAGTTTTATGTCACCACATAATGTAAAGAATTCCATGTTAATAACTATCCGGAGTTATACAGAAGACTTGTATTATTAAATGGAAGTGGCAGCTTATTTTCCATAGTCACAATACAAAAGGCAGCTGAACCAGCTTTAAGATTTTCAGATAAATGACTTGTGAATTGTCATTTTTTGCTGTTATATTTTTAATCATTCTTTTATATTTTACCTTCAGTAGAAGTCTAGGGTTCCTAGGCATGCTTAGGAATTGAATTTATAATTTATGTTAAAGTGGATTTTATTGTGAACAAGATTTATTTTTAAAGGCACATGCATGGAAATGTGATTCAAAATGTTTACATTTTGTTTCCTGATGATTTTCATTTACATAAAGTTCTGATGCCATTTGAGTGGTGGAGGAAGCGATTGGAAGAAAGTAATGACCCTTGCATTGTGAGAAATATGGATTAAAAGCCACGCAACTGATTTTTTAAAAAAGTCATTCATGGGACATCAGCATCCCTGCAAGATCAACGTTTTTTGCACGTTCCTAGTTGTCCTTGAGAAAGTGATGCTGAGCCAACATCATCCAATCCCTGTTGCTCATGTCTTCTATGTAATTGAGGAGGGAATTCTAGGATTAGGACTCTCTGACAAATAACACATTCAGGAGAAAAAAAAATCAGAGTTAACAATTATTGGCTACTCTGAAATGAACTGTTTCCTCACAATCGGTTATGTTTTGTCCACCAACTGTACTAAAATCAAAACAGGAGAATTCATAATCAGTCAAATAAATGCACATCCAGCCAGTTATTATCCAATTTGTTAGTTGTTAATAATTTTGAAATATTGTTCACTTTTATTTGGCTATAGGCAGCCTATTGAACCTAAGATGGTGTTCTATTTGATCATGATTACATTTGTTGTGTCAGGATGAACTGTGTTTTTCACTTTAGGTCTTGTCGACTTGGTATTTGTCACCACTGTGGACAGACTGTAATGTTGTTTCATTATCTGATGTTGAAGTATTGAACTGTCTTATTTGATGCAATAATCTGGGCTGTGTTTGATCATCTGTTTTTCTTGCAGAAAGTTTGTGGAAAGAGAATTATTTAAACCTGATGATGTTCCTGAAAGACACAATCTCTCCTTCTTTCCAACTGTCAATGACATCAAAAACCACATCCACGAAGCACAATTAGCACTACAGAGAGGCGAGCTGGAGTATATATCCGGATCAATGACTGCAGCGGTAAGATATATGTTTTTTTTTATTCAGTGTGCCGTTAACTATTTGACCTGGAGCAGGGGAATGGGTGGGTGTGACGGTCTTCTGTGCTCCATTTGTGTCACCGGCAGCAGACTTGTACTTCTGCATTAGACCTGAGAATTTTTATCACTGGTTATAGGTCTTTTTGGCTAATTAATGCCCTCATTTAATTTGTTGAGGTGTTTTGTTTAGTTCTCACGTTTTTTCACTTAAGCAAAATATTGTTTGAAACTATTTTATGGCTGTTGTACAGGCGTACAGCAGCATCTATAATTTGCATTTAGGTAGTTAAAACATACAATTGCTTCAATGTCCATACTCTACTGCTGTGATGTCACCTCCATGTTTATGAATTGGGGATTGAGTTGTTGACTGTTCCATGGTTAGTTCTGGATGTCCACAGGAGCATTTTGAATTTTCCATTCAAGGACCATGTTTTCACGCCTGCTATTGTTTGGTTTAGGGTTGTCTGTGACATGCACAACACAGCAAAACCAGGGACCTTTTGGTGTTGATTCTTACAGAAAGTATTTGTTTGAGATACTTTTTCTCCAATAAGCCTGGCTTAGTGGAGGATGATAGCGTCATGTCAAATAGATGAGGGAAGCAACAGCGCGGGCATTTAAAGTGTTGGATTTGACTTGAGGATTCCAGTGACATACCAAATTAGTGTTTGCTTGGATTGTGATTTCAGATAAACCTGTTGGACTATAACCTGGTGTTGTGTGATTTTTGACTTTGTCCACCCCAGTCCAACACTGGCACTTCCACATCTTCACTTGGATGATATCAACCAAGAATAAAAACAAACTTCTATTTGTACAGTATCTTTAATGTGAGTACCAATGGAAGTACCTTTAGAAATGTCTTGAAGGAAGGACTGCCTTCAAGGAGGAAGAGAGGTGCGAAGGGAATTCCAGAGCTTAGGGAACAATGTTGGAATAATTAAAATTGAGAATATTCAAAAGGCCAAAATTAGATGAGTGCAGATACCTCAGAGGATTGTGAGGTTGGAAGAGGTAATAGAGATAGGGAGTGGCAAGACGTGGAGAGACCTAAAAATAAGAAAATTTAAAATCGAGGCTTGTCAAGCTACCAGTCAATTATGAGTCATGTGGCAATGCAGGAGCAGAGTTTGCATATTATCAAGATTATTACAGTAGGCAGAATATGGGAATCCAGTCAAGAAAGAATAAAGATAGGGCTTTTGTGGTGCAATAGTGGTGTCCCTATCTCTGAACTAGGAGAACTGGATTCAAGTACCACTTGCTCTAGAGGTGTATAATAACATCTCTGAACTGGTTGATTAGAAAATATCTAGAAGTAACAAAGGCATGAATGAGTGTTGTAACAGGATATGAGTTGAGGCAAAGGTGAATCGGACAATGTTACCTGGAAAATCCTAGTTATGGTATAGATATGTGGTCAGATACTCTATCTTGGGGTGAAATTATCATCGAGGTTTCAAACAGTCTGATCAGCCTCAGATAGTTATCAGGGAGAGGAATAGAATTTGTATTAAGGGTATAGTATTTGTAATAGGGACTGAAGTAAATGACTTCAGTCTTTTCAATATTTAATTGGATGAAATGCCTCGTTCAGGACTAAATGTCTCATACGTTTTCAACAGCAGAGAATCAAGAAAGGGGGTGTTGAGAGAGAGCTGGGTATGGTCAGTGTACTTGTAAAAGCTAACTCTGTTTTTAGGGGATGCCACTGAGATGTCATCCTTAGAAGGAAGGTCAGGGATTGATCTTGGGTTATACCAGATGTAATAGAATTTGTGATAATAGAATAAGAAAATATACTGACTGCAATTTGATGAATAATGATTGAAGCAATTGACTGCAGTCCCACTCAGTTTGGCTCAGGTGGCCTTTGGAGGAGGATGGCATGGTCAACTGTTAAAGGCTGCAGAGAAGTTATAAATGTTGAGGATGGTTAGTTTGGTTGAGAATAGTGCTATGGCAGGTCTATGAAAGATGGTTGTGGACTATCCGGTATTCAATGACTCTGGGAAAGAGAGGCAGTTTGGAAATTAGGTAGTAATTGCAATGATCATGGGTTTTTTTTTAATTTGGGAGGAGTAGTGACCGATTTAAAAAATAGGGTGACAACACTTGACAACTGTTAACAATATTGGCCAGGCGGTAAAGTTGGGTGGTTGCATTACTGGGGATTGTGTTGATGTAGAAGGAGGTGCAACTAATGGACAAAATGATGACAGAAGGCATGAAGAGAAATTGTAAAGAAAGATAGAAGTTCAGGGCTAATTGGGGGAGCTTTAGGTGATGTTTGGTCCAGTGGACTGGTGGAAGGAGAGGAAATAGCAGTACCAAGTTATTGTATTGTCTTTATTTTCGTGGCAGTTAACTAACCTGTTCAGGCGGGTTGTTGGAGTTAGAGGAGAAGGCAGGAAGGATTTAAAAAAGATTGTTTTCGACGAGGGAATACTAGAAGTAAGAAATTATCTATGCTTTCCAGGATGATCCTGAAATAAATGAAAGCAATGTCAGCCGATGAAAGCAATGTTTCCTAATGTTTCATCTGATCCAGCCAGACCTAACAGTGAATGGTGAACCAAACTGTCTGTCATCAAATCAAGCATGCTACTTTTGGCCCATTCCAGTCTAATGGAGTACATAGGGATGTTGCTGATATCTAAAGCACAGATGATACTCCCCAGCTTTTGCTGGGCAGTTTCTGGACCTGGTTGGTCTTCATTATCTTCATTGGAGTGTCTCGCTTTTTCAGATGGTCCTGGAATGTTAGTGCTGTTATTCAAACTTCACTCTGAAATATTTCTGAATGGGGGTACTGTACAATATTGCAATGGAAGGTCAGTTTCAGGATGCATTTAGTGTTCTTCCTGTCAAGGTGGAATGCAATAACTGTGTTTTTGAGGGCATTGAAATGTCTGCTTCTGTTACTAGTATAGAGTCATCTACCTGTGCGAATTTCTGCAAAGTTGTTCTGTGATGTCTTTCAAAGGCATTGAAGATCATCTGTGTAGTTACTGAGCCTTGTGGCAGTTTGGTCTTCAGGAACCATAGAACGTAGAACAGTACAGCACAGTACAGCCCTTCGGCCCACGATGTTGTGCCAAACTTTTACCTGAAACCTAAGGTCTATCTAACCTCCACCGCTTCCTTATACTATCATCCATATGCCTATCTAATAGCTGCTTAAATGCCCCTAATGAGGCCGACTCCACTACCTGCTCTGGCAATGCATTCCACGCCCCTACCACACTCTGAGTAAAGAACCTACCTCTGACGTCTCCCCGATATCTACCTCCTTTCACTTTAAAACTATGTCCCCTCGTAAAAGCTACCTCCACTTTAGGAAAAAGTCTGTGGCTGTCTACTCTATCTATACCTCTGATCATTTTGTACATTTTGGTCATTTTGGTGACCTGATTTTCAAATGAATATGCAACCATCTACCCAGTGTTGTCCATAGCTGGCATAGTGTTTTGAGGGACGATGTCTATGAGCTTGAGTTCTTAAAGCTCAATACGTTGTAGCCTGATAGTTGGTTTATAGATTCTGCAGTCTTTTTCTGGAATCTGGCTTCAGTACCAAAACTTTGTAGAAGAAACTAGTGATGTCAGCTTAGATCATGGCCCATCCAAACTCCCCAAATCAATCGGACCCTGAATAATTCCGATGATGTTCCAAGCAGTTGACTTAAAAGTCTGCACTGATTGCTGAGGTAATTCTGAATTTAAGAAAACCATATTTGTCTGCCCTTATTATTTTCCCAACATTACATTCTGAATGATTGCAATGGTAAAAAGGAAATGATGTCTGCTGGAGAATTGTCAAGGTGTTGGGTACAAGAAAGATTTGCAATAATAATGTGAAAAATATGGGTTACCCCTGTTAACAGAGGATGAACATTTGTGACCCCTTTTCATGTGGGGGATGACCTAATAGAAATATTCAAAATTCTAAAAAGTTTTACTCGCTTCAACAGTTTCTGTTTGTGACAAGGAACAAAATTAGGAGCTGCCGATATAAAATAATCATTAAGAAGTCAAATAGGAAATTAAGAAGAAAGCTTTCTGTCCAGAGTGTAATAGAAATTCTTACTACTGGGAATGGTTGAATAGAAGATTGCAGATAAGATTGAGGGAGAAAGGGAATGGAGGAGTATGCTGACAAAATCAGTTCAGATTAAGTGGGCAAAGGCTCAACTGGATCATAATTGCAAACCAGAACTGGTTGGGCTATATATGCTGTACAATACCATGAATACATTTTGCACAAAAACCTCAGGATATGGTTTAATGAAGCACTTCCATACTGTCACGCAAGACAGAATCAGACACAAATGGGAAACATTTTCAAGGTTTTATCCTCTCTCAGATGAATCCAGCAGTTGCTGGTATGATGCTAATTGAGAGATCACTGTTTTTCTGTTCTTGTTTGTCTCATTCCCTAAAAATAAAAATCAGATTGCATCATATAAATCTACAGCTGAGAGTGGCTGAAACCCTGATGCTGACCAGAAAACAGTGTTTAATTTTTAAAAGTAGAAAATATCCAATGCACTCTTGAAGATGCCAATATGATTTTTCATCCTTACTGTGTTAGTTGAACTCTGGTGGAATAGGGCAATGCAGTTGATATCACTGATGTTGAGCTTGGGAGGATGAGATTAAGTCAGAGCTCCTGTCCCTACCCTTAGTTTATTAATCTGTGCTGAGTATATATGTGAAGAGTTGGGTGAGCACATAATCAACTGCATTTCTCTCAAAAGCATTAGCTTGCAGTGGTAATTTGACTGTGGTTCACACATGCAGAATGTCCATTTGAACAACATATTACCGGTCTGTTGCCACCATGGAAACACATACTAGCAAAGAATTTAATGCTTTCAGAAGAAGGGAGAAATTTTAAGAAAACAAACGAATATCTGAGGAATGCATTTTAAAGCGACTCATTTAAGTATTCTTTCAACTTCATATCCTCAACTATCAAGGATTAATTTTTGTATGTGGTTACAATTGGTAAACTGCATATCTGTTTGATGAAATCTTTGTCAGTATTAGTAGCAGTCAGCATCAATCATTGGAAGTCACTTAGGCCAGCTGCCTTTTTACCCAAATAAGTAAGATGACATTCTCTTCTGTTATAGGCAAGAGGCAGAGAAGTAGGATATGAAAATGGGGAGCAGTGGCCATTCCAGTAAATTCCTCAGGCCTCGATGTAAGGGTTCAAATCGACTGCTGACTTGATTATATACAGTTTGGTGAACAGAGTACAAGGGTTACAGCTAGGGATCCAGCCTGTAACGCGGATGAGCAAGGATCCCATATTGGACCTAGTGGATATGTCTGCCAAAACTTTGCCCATCCCACATAGGATGCAACAGTGATAACGTAGGAGAGCATGACTCAGGTAATGGTTTGTAGCATTACACGTAGACATATCTTGTTCTCCAGATTTTCAAAAATGTCTTGTTACACTTGATAGGCAGCCAAACCTGGCAGTCACCCAGCAGGTCAAATAGCAACATAAATGTACAAAATACCTTTAACATATTCAAACACCCAATGAAATTCACAGGCATATCAGGCAAAACTTGACATGAAGCGACATTTTTGAAAACAAAAGCCGAAGTGTGATTGAAGAAGTAGATTTTAAGGTGTACTTTTAGAGGAATGTTGAGAAGTGGGAAAAGTTAGTGGGGGACTAATTCTAAAATTTAGGTGGAAGCAGCAGGTAGTAACCTTCCTTCCTGAATACCATTAGTTTAGTGAGAGGACACTTAAGAGTCATCTACATTGCTATGCATTTGAAGTCTCATATTGCCAACGCAGATGAGACTTTTTTTTTTCTTCTAAAGGACTCTGACAATCTGGTAGAATTATGGTCACGATTTGTAATGTATCATATTCCAGATTCTGTTTGTTTAATTGAATATGAATTCTTCAGGCACTATAGTGAAATTTGAACTCCAGCACCCTCATCATTAGTCTAGGCCTCATGATTTGAACAGAGATGAGATTTTAAAATTGATGCATTGTTCGACATGAGTGAACACTTTGTGAATTTGAATATGGATCTGAGATGAGCTTAAGTTTGCAGTGGATGTAAGTTGGGAAGTTGTCTAGGAGTGTATTTGAGGTGCAGGCAGAAAAACATACAGTTCCTTTGTTTAGCTGTGTTTGGAGCATTAGATGCAGGTCTACAGAATTTAAAAAAAATATACATTCATGGGTTGTAAGCGTCTCTGGTATGGCCAGCATTTTTTTTTTTGCCCATTCCTAATTTCCATTCAGAAGGTGTGATTCAAGCGGCTGAGGTACTCCCACAGCCCTGTTAGAAGGGAGTTCTAGTAATTTGACCAAATGATAGTGGCTGAGATAACATTGGCCCAATTGTAATGTCACCATAAATCCTAGACTTGAACAAAATGACTGCAGTCTGAATCCTTGACCTTTTGCACTTTGCCAAGCTAACAGTTTTCTACTTTCTGGCTGATTTCTAGAAGTGGTTCCCTTTCTTAGACATGAACTTTCAAGCATTTGAAAATAACAACGATCAATGTCCATAGAATCTATCCCAAATAGTTGTGTTGCAGTTGAACACAATAACCACTTGTGTTTCTCACTAACTAATAGCCAAGTAATCTCCTAAAATGGGCACAATGCAGAAAGTTACCAATTGTGGGAGATGCTTCTCCAATCCCCAAAGACAATCGTAACAAGTTCCGTGAGGCACAAAATCCAATACTCTTCAATGGATTGAAAATATACTGACAGTTTTCTAAACATGTCAGCTGAATTTGTAAGTATTCCTAGAAACAACCTTAATGAGAATGGCACCCAATCAGGCCACCTTATTGTAAAGAGTATATTTGTGAATATAACATTATCTATACTCTATTAGTACAATACCAAGTTATTCACCAAGCTATTGCATAGCTGCATGACGGGGGGAAAAAAGCAAGGAAACAAAATTGTGACAACTGATCTGTGGAAATTTTTTTTTTAAAATCTTACCACTAGGAAGTGCGTGAGATTTACATAAACTTAATTCACTCTTGGATCTTGTGTGCACTTTATCCTCCTCTTCGTTTTGTGACCACTGACTGAAATGATGCTTGACATAATGCTGTTGGATTACTGTTTGGATTAACAAAATAACAGGATTAGCGGAGTAGTGTGGATAACAATAATTGGCATTCCAGGTTTTGAAAGATTAATATTTTACAGTGCAAGATTTTCTTTAACAAATTTTGGTGAATTATACAGCTATGATCTGATGTCTTGTCTGTTGTTTTTGGTGATTCAGATGAATTGTAAATATCCCCCGTTATTTGAACATTCCATGCACGCACACAAATAGTCTCCCTATTTATCTCATTGATGGTTGTAGAATCTTTCTATGTGTGACTATGATATTTGACTATGTAAATATTTGAGTGTTCTAATTAATTGTAAAGTAATTGTATGTCATGGACAAACCACTTGCCCCTAGATGCAAGATTAAGATATAAAACAGTTAGCAAACTTATGCTCTCATTGTGATCTGTACATGAGCATCAATGGTTGAGTCATTGACTTCTGTTCTGCCTCCTATCTATTTCTGTTTAACTTGCAAAGATTATTTTTCCAGCTGCAATGGACGGCTTCCAATGGGAGTCTTCAGACAGAGACAGTCACAGTCACACTTGCATCCACACAAGGAGATGGTAAGTGGTGGGACAAATTTTATATGGCATTGTAGTCTCAAACTTATTGTTGAATAAAACTTGACCATAACTACCATGACCTCTATTAAAATGCAAGACTATAGCAAGAATAAAAGAGCTATTATCATTGAGATTGTGTTTCTTTCATAATATCTCCATTGAGAGTAGTAGCATATTTCCTCTTAAGTAAAAAAGTTAAACGTTAAATTAAAAAAATCCCACTCTAGAAGTTTGAACACCTAATCCATACTCCTAATTTTATGCAATA
This sequence comes from Rhincodon typus, assembly GCF_021869965.1. Classification (NCBI taxonomy): domain Eukaryota; kingdom Metazoa; phylum Chordata; class Chondrichthyes; order Orectolobiformes; family Rhincodontidae; genus Rhincodon; species Rhincodon typus. Next base: position 22,984,152 of record NC_063338.1, read on the forward strand.
TTGAGGGAGTACTGTTCTGTAAACTGAGATTCCCTTCTGCCCTCTTGAGTAAAAGTACTGTTCAAAGACCAGCAAGGAAATCTTCCACAATATCCTGTCCAACAGTCATTCTCTTCACCAGTAACAGTAAAATAGTATTTGTTCATTATCTCATCTTATGCTTTGACCCTTATTACATATAAATTGACTGTTGCAATTCTGACATTAGAACAATGATCACAAAGTACTTTAGCTTTGGTGCGTCTTGAAATCACAAAAGACGATATATAATGCAAATTCTTTCTTTTTCCAAATGATTGCAGTGCTGCAGATTCTCTGACAAAGTGGGTAGACAGAGAAGTATACCTCTTCATGATACTGTAAAAATTAATTGTAATATGTAAAGAAACTATAGGTTAGTTTACCATGCAGAGGTATGTCTTGGGGAATCCTGTGATGCCCTGGAGTGACACTTCTATTAGGAAGTGATTTAAATTATGTCATCTTAAAAGCATGAATGAATTTCTGATGCAATTAACTTGCACATCCATTTAAGTATTTTTAATCTGAGGAAATAATACTTACCATACAAATGTATGCAGTCTGAACTGTGCTCGTATGTTGTCTTTCCATCCTAATATAAATGAACTCCGCACTTTGGTAGAAAAGTTGATATCTCAAGACAAAGTTTATACATCGCCTCTCACTTCCACAAAAACAAAGGAACTTTAAGAACATAACAAACTGAACTGAAATTTAAATTCACAATGTTGTCTGCAGAGATCAGATGAAAAACAAATGTATTTGCTCTTAATTGATTAGTTCTGCTTCTGTCACATCTACATTCAGTGTTGCTGGAGTAGAAATTGCCATATAAGATAGTATATACAAAATGCACTCCCTTAATATATTACCTTTAGTGGAGCTTATTGAGATTTTACCCAGCAATGTTACTGCAGAAAGCTAACCAGAGAATGCAAGCCATTTCAGTTAGGTATCCTAAAGTGTTCCATGGATTTGAATAGCTATGTCACAGACTGTTTAATTGTATCTTATGCATGATGAGAGGCAGTTGCTGTCATTGGCTTTCAATGTGCATTTGGTGAGACCCTTGTCGTGATTGTTGCAGACTTAGGAACAAGCTAGTTTGGAAGAAATTTGCAGCTTAAAACATGTTTTTTAACAGTTAGAAGTGGTAAAAGGAGTATGCATTTTCTCTTGTGTTGTCATTCCACAGAAAGTACTACAGCTGATTCAATCATCACAAAGGTGGAGTCAGCCCAGATGGTGAATACACTATCTCCAGAGACAAACCAACTTTCACCTTCACTTACCTCACTGCAACCAAAGCTTTTTGCACAGTTACAGGTTAGACCAATAGTTGTTCTTCTAAAATAAACACAGATTTTCACCTTTCCTGGTCTGATTTTCATTTCTTCAATAACGTTCCTTTTTTGCAGGTTCTAGCTTCAAAGCTTACTTTCAGAACTCATTACTAGCATTCTAATTCTTGAGACTATTTACTGCTGAAACCTGTCATCCGTGCTTTGGTTACATTCAAATTGTACTATTCCAATGCTCTCCTGATTTGCAGTCCCAAGTGCTTTAAGCATAATATTATCCAGAACTCTGCTCTACGTATCGTACCTCTTAACAAGTCTTGATTATCTATCACACTGCACTTGGTGACCTACATTGGTTCCAAGTCCACTGAAGCCTCAAACTTCAAATACTGAATCTTACGTTCAGAAGTCTCTGAGGCATTGCTCGTCCCTGTTTCTGTAATTTCTTTCTTCCTTCCTTAGAACCTTCTGACTACTTTGTTCTTCCATCTGCAAATTCTTTTGCAAACTTCTCTTCCTTTAACCCACCATTGAAAATCTTTTCAACTTTCTGGACCCTAAGTTCTGGAATTCCCAGCCTAAATTGCTGTTTTTCTTCTCTTTTATCCTTTAAGACACTACTGAAAATAAGAATTTGGTCATTTCTAACTTTTCATCCTTTGACTCAGCATTTGCTTTTGTCAGAACCACTGAGAGTGGCTTGCTTTGTTGAATACACGATGTAAGTGCAAATTGTTGTTTTTGTATGTGTGCTTTAAAATGTCAGCTTTTTTGTATATATTATTGTATATAGTTTTGACATCTGTACAGTTACAATTTTTTCTCCTCCTTTACTGAACCTTCGCCTTGGGGTTGTCAACATCCCAGGAAAGAAAATTAGAGATCAGTAACGCGGCAAGTTTACGCATTATAAATCAGCAAACAATATATCATATACATATTAAAATTTGTTTCTAAAGTACTTAATTAAAAATGTTATTAAATGTACTTGTAGCTTTCAATCAAGCTATCCATATCCCTTGGTGGTAGAAGATACTTTGAAGCCTTTCTCTATCCCTCATTCAACCCTTAAAACAAGACTGTTTGCCAATACTCTCAATAACTAGTCCCTCTGCACTCCCCTCTTTTCCCCTTCATATAATAGTCAGTCTTTCTTCCGCCGTAAGCATCCACCATTCACACTAATCAGCCTGTTTTCTACCACTGCTGCCGCCTGCTTCCACTCGCATTGTGATCAGCCTCTCCTTCATCTCTACCTTACCCCCCACGCACAGCAATCCCCTTCCAAAAAAAGCCACAAAAAGTAATTAGTGCCTTGCTCATCACCATATACCCATGATTTTACCACTGCTGCAAACTCCAATTTTGGATTTACATGCCAGTGACAGTGAAGCAGAGTCGCCAGCCAAATATAAGGTGCCTGTACAACAAACAGAAAAGTTTGAAGCTGCCACTCACTTTCATGGCTCTGCTGCATAAACTCCCAGATTTTTCTGCACTCAGACAGTCATTGAATGGCCCTTGCCTACCTTTGTCTGTGCCATGCTGGTTCTCAGACATCCTGGGCCTATTCAGCACTTGCTTTGAGAAACTCTTCGTAAGGTATTGGGTACTTTGGACTTGCCACCTTTCCGTTTGTTGTTTGGTGATCAATGCAATGGGTTTGGAGCTGTCTCTCCAGTGTCTGCTATCTAATACCTGGCAGGTAGGGGAACCTGCAACCCCAAATACTGTTTCTGCAGATTGATTCCAAAGTTTGGAATCAACTGCCCTAAGCTGTTTAGGCAACTTGCACCCACATAATAGCATTTATAGTTTTTTTTTTGTTCACGTGATTTTCCTCTCTTCTGCTGAAGACTATCCTTGATATTCTTTTCTGCTATTGTGAAGAACAGAATTCTACCAATTTACCTCTGTATAGAAAAGTTCTGTTTTTTTTCTTTGTAAGTTAATAGGTTTTGGCTCACCCTTTCAGCTTATATATAAAGCATAACATAAGAAATAGGAGCAGGAGTCGACTATTCAGTTCATCGAGCCTGTTCCACCATTCTATACAATCATGGCTGAGCTGCCTCAACTCCACCTTCCTGCTCACCCTTGTATCCCATGATTTGTTGAGCAACCAGAAGTCTAAACATCTTAACTGTATACGATAATGGAGCATCCATAATGGAATTCAGAAAGTTCACAACCCTCTGAGTGATAAAAGTGGCTCTCCATATCTCGGTCTGAAATAATTGATCTCTTACCCTGGTACTCTGTCCATGTGTCCTAGTTTTCCTGGCAGGGAAAACAGCCTCTGACTCCTGTGTCATATCCCTTCAGAAACATATGTTTCAGTGAGATTGTTTTTCATTTATCTAAATTTCAGAGATTATAGGCCCAATTTGCACAGCCTGTCATTATAGGATGACATTCATATCCCATGAATCTAGTGAATCTTGATTGTGCCTCAGTCAACCCCAGCCAAAGCAAGAACTTTCCTAAATGTGAATGTGATTATGTCCTGGTAACCACCTTTCTCCTTAAGAATGCCTCTATTATATGATTGAATTTCTTTCAAAACATTGGTTATTTTCTGTAATTCATTTCCTGCTGTTTGCAAATTGTTTTCTTTCTTTCTCTCAAGGGCTTACAGTTACAGCCAGCCTTTGCTTCTGATGCAGCCCAAGCAGTTGTTACATTGAACTCCCATCAACCAGGCATCAGCAGTCCTTCCGCAGTGCCAGAAACCAGCAGCCCTACTACACAGCAGCAGCAGGTTTTCAGTCAAGCACACTTTCTGCAACTCAGCAGCTCATTGTCGGAATGTGACTCTGCAGCTTCCACCTTGGTTGGTGTGTCAGTATCTGAGCAGAATATGGTCAGTATGGGACAGCTGGTGACAGTAGGAGCATCTGTTGGTGGAGACACAGGCGTTGATAGAGGAGTTCATCAGATATTGCTTGGATCTGGGCAAACCATCCCTGTACAGATCATGGAAACCTCATCACCTTCCACAGTTGGTAAGTTCATTTGTTTTACTTGTTGCTGAAATTTGGTGTTCAAATTTTAATACAAAAGCAAAATTCTGGATCTTAACTGAAAACAGAAAATAATGGAAATACGCAGCAGGTCAAACACATTGTGGACAGAACAACAAAGTTTTATGTATTAACTTGATAACCTTTCGTGGTAACTGGGAAATGTTAAGAATACAAGTGATTTTAACAAGCATCATCCATCATTTCAAGCCACCATATTGCCATTCCCTCTCTCTACCCTCACCCCAACTACCCCGTGCCATAGTCTTTGCTGAACTCCGACTTTTGGATTTGATGTGGTCAATGTAGTTGTTTAGTTTATTCAGTACTTTTGGATTGATACCACACCACAAACAGGAAGTTCAAAAAATGTTCTACATTTATTTTGTGGATATTAATGAGCATCTTCTTTCATTTCAATCCATAGTAATGCTCTTTGCTTTACTTTTCTTTTACCTCCAATGTTACTGTAGCTCAGGGAAGCCGTATCAGCCACATCAAAGAGGAATCTGAAGATGGGAGTCTAGCTGTAGCCAGGACCTGCATGCCTGAGATAGCTGGACCAGGAGACTGAAGATCTTCATCCACTTCATGTATACAACTAAAGAAACTGGTGGTTCCCAATGATTAAGCATCCTGGTGCGGGGAGATTCCTGAGCTATCATGGAATATACAAGAGGTCCTGGTGGCAGACAAAGACCGGGTTGAAGTTTGCAGTACAGTAATGGAAATGGGTTTGTATGCTTTGAAAGGAGAGAACTTTTTTCATTTTTGCCACATGCATGAACCTTCTGCTCAGCCTGCTTTGTAAGAATGAACATTAAGGGCATTTGAACGTATTAACAATAATTAACTGCTCAGAGCTGCTTAATGAAATATTCTCAGTTTTACCGTCTACCTTGTATGTATCCGTGAAAAACACATTGCCAGCTGGTGTTGGAGCCATGCCAGCAACATCAGGATCATCATAAGTATACATTTTACTGCAAGGCTGCTGCCACTTGGTATTATCTATTGATTTTTCTGGTGCTGGTACCAGTTCTGATGAAAATACATGAATTAAAAGCATGCTGGATCCGATCAGACTAAATATTTATTCACAAATGTACGGAAACAGTGGAAAATGTGGAGTGATTTGTACTGGCTTTGGTGCCAGAAACGGAGCCATGTTTGAGGTCTCATGTTATCTTCAGAACTGCAGAGAGGAAGTCACTCAGGATTTTCCGGACATACAGCATGCAGAGCTTGAACATGCAATTAGGTTTGAATTCTGAGCTCTAAGCCTTGGAAGTTCAGTACCAGAAAGTATTCTTCTGAAACCTGACATGAGTGGACGTTTGTTACCAACTTATTTGCTGGGTTCCGAGCAGCAGCAGTCACTACTATGTATTGGAATGTTTGCTCGTTACTTAAAGTAGCAAGAACCCAGAGATGCAAAATTCCAATTAAAAAAGATTTTTATTTCTTTAACTCTTATTCAAAAAGATGTACATTGTATTTGAAGATTAACTCTCCCTCTTGGACTGTTGGGAGGGGAAAGACAATTCTGGGAGAATTGTATTGCTCTTACCGAGTAAGCCAGTGAAATTGTGATTTGAGATTTTTTTTAATG
>NC_063338.1:22990608-23000876 GCF_021869965.1 Rhincodon typus
CTGCTTGGCCTGCTGTGTTCATCCAGCTCTACACCTTGTTGTCTCAGATTGTCCAGCATCGGCAGTTCCTACTATCTTCGTTAAATATGAGCTGTGTTTTCTCTGTGTAAGAACTTGCAAGGACCTTAATGAAATGCCAGCTGTCATACTGCTACCTGATCTCTCTCTCTCTCACACACACAAACACACAAATACAGGAGGTGGCATGCTCAGTGGTTAGCACTGCTGCCTCACAGTGCTAGAGACCCAAGTTCAATTCCAGCTTGGACAACTGCCTGTGTGGAGTTTGCACATTCTCCCTGTGTTTATGTGGTTTCCTCCCACAGGTCCAAAAAATGCAGGTTAGGTGGATTGGTTATGCTAAGTTATCCATTGTGTCCAGCGGGTGTAGGGTAGAGCGTGGGTCTGGGTGGGATGTTCTCCGGAGGGTTGGTGTGCACTCGATGGGTTGAATGGCCCGCTTCCACGCGAAAGGAATTCCAAGATCTAGATTGTTCCATTGCCATCTCTCCAAGTGTGATTATCTCTGAGAATTTGATCAACTTGCATTGACTTTCTGAGTCTAATTGGTCCACATAAATCAATGACAGCAAGGGCCCAGTCCCTCTCAGCACATCCCTTCATTCTAGAATCACACTTACACACGATACACTGCAGGTTGGTCGTGAATCACTGACCGCACTAAGTCTGTGCTTCTAATGTCCCATTCTTCGAAAGAGTTTTCAAACGGCGTTGCCAGTCCCCACATCGCTCCTGTTTTAAAGGCTGGGGGAGAAGTCGCCTATTATTTCATGGAACCTTAAAGCAGACGAACCTTTTACTTCCCCACTACTTCCTAAAATCCCAGGGATTAGCCTAACCCTGCTCCCTCCTGCCGTCTTCAAATTTGTGCATTTGGATCTCGATTTCAGCTCGATTTCTCACTCAAACGAAACAAAAGAGTTGCTAAAACCCTGGGGACTGACCGCTTGGTGCACGCTTTGAATAAAATAGAACGGCAATTCAGCTCAAACATTCGGTTTGTTTTGCTAAAGACTGTCAGGTTTTCAAATTCCAAGTGAAATGATGTGTCCGTCATAAATCTGTACTGGTATCTCTCTCCCTCTCTCCAATTCTATTGCAAGAGGAGGACCTCCTAAATGAACAGAGAGTCTCGATTCCTTTCCTGTAGTTTGTGACACCTCTGCCTTTATTTAATCCTCACATTCCACTCAGTACGAAGTTGGATCTCAGTAAGAATGGGATGCGCTGGCAGGCAGGTCGGGACTGTATCACTGAGTGGACTAGCCCTGTGCTTACAATGTCCCCTATTCTTCGAAAGAGTTTTAAAAGTTGCTGGAGATCTACCGTTCACTGTGTAAGCTCACTCCACCCAATGAGGAGTGGGTGTGCTTCCGGTGTTCAGTGCAATGAGGAAACTGGTCGAGAATTCGCTTTTAAATGTTCCTGATACTGTCCTGTTGATCGACCGCCCCAAGTGCGAAAAGGCTATCCTAATTTTAAGAAACCGGTGCCGTTAGATCCAGCAGAGATCAGACAGCCTTTGTTAAAATGAAAGATCAAATTCCCCTTTGACCAACCTGGTGGGTTACAATGGGAGATTGGCATTTGTCGGTGCAGTGAAGGCATCTCATTTATTTTGCTAACCGAACTAAAACGATGACCAGCAAAAGGCAGAGGAGGGGGAACTGCGATCCCCTGGAGCGATTAACTTTCTACCGAGACTGCTGCTGTCATTTTCATGCCCGAACTCGATACTCCGCTCTGATTCCCCCAGTCTCTTAACTTCTCACTGTCGTAGCTATAATCATCGTCTCATTCGGTCATTTCTCTCTCTCTCTCTCTCTCTAGCATCTTCTTGTTTCATTACCAGCTCTCTCTATCCCCACTCAGATGTTGCTGTTGGATTGTTCTCTCCCTGATCTCTCTCAGCGCCTTTGCCCAAAACTCTATTCTGACTTCGCTTATTTTTGTGTGTGTGTGTGTTTTCTTCCTCTTCTTAACCCCCCACCCCCAAGCTCAAAGCCTTTCTGAGTTTACCAAACGCCCTTCGGTTAAACCAGAGTTGTCCGCTTTGCTCCCTTTCCACGCCAAAGCGGTCCCACTTCATTCAAACCGTAAATCAGCCGCACACTCCTTCGCTCTAATCCGTCGCTGATATAAATTCACCGAAGTACAGCATCACCCCCCTTTTTGCTGTAATCTCTCAGTCCCTCTCAACTCCCAAAGCAGAGGCAGCCCTAACTCGGAGAGAAACTCTCCTCAAACAAAAATCAATCAACAGCGACTGGAATGGAACAGCTCCCCTCCAACAGTTCCAGTTTTGCCAAGCTTCCCCATCCGAAACAGGCAGGCTCTCATTGCTGGCTGATTCCTGCTAACTGACACAGCGCCCTGCAGATTGCTAAAACGCACATTTACTTTCAAGCAGCCTTGAGGTAGAGATAAAACTCCAATGGCACTCAGCTCTCGGCGACTTACCCTCAATTTGCCGGGCGGGAGAGTCCGATGCGTTGCTCAGTTGTCACTCTCTGGGCATTTCAGGGGCAAAGCTGAGCGTCTTCCTGCAGCTTCCTGATTTCCCAGCGCGGTTGCTGCAGCCTTGGGTGTAGGTGAGGCGGGGGAGAAAGCGGGCTTGGGAGGCTTGCAATGGGATCTCTGTGACTGTACCTGCAGAGTGAGCCCTGGCTCAGAGCTGACTCGTTGGAGGGCTCCGATCAGAACTGGACACCCCCACCTCGATCCTCGGAGAGACACGCCCGCGACTCCACCAGATTTATAAATTAAAAGCAGACCCGAGAAGAGCCTCAAAATGTCAACCTGCTGAGCTCACTGGGCGCCTCTCCAAACCTCCTTTGCTTCCTTTCCCCTGACTCAACCTCAACGTCCCTCGCTCTTCGGCGACTTTAGATTCTAATGAGTAAAATAAGCTGGAAAAACCGCTCCATTGGAGACGCCCAGGATTCCATTGGCCAAATGTGTGCAAATTTGCAGTATGAATTCTTATTTGGGGGCATACGATTCTAAATGATGCGGAATGATAAAAGCTACAGGCCAGGTATGGCTGTGCTGAGGAGCTTGGTAAAGAGCAAACTTGCGCGCAAAATTGAAGCCCCACTGGTGTAAAAGGGTGAGGGGAGAGTTCTTTTTATTTTGCCCGGGTGTACCCTGAAAGGGGGCTGTATCAAACCAACTGCAACTCTTGGTAAATATTAAGGAGCTGGGTCAGAATAATCTCAACATGACACGAACCTAAATACAGAATAAAGCGAAGAGGTCTGTAGAAGATATCGCCCGATCTGTGGATTGAGGGGAGGTCGTGGCGGTGCTAATGTCACTGGATTCGCAATCGGGAAGTCAATGCGCTAGGGACCTGGGTTCAAATCCCAACACTGCAACTAATGGAATTTCCATTCAGTTAACAAATCGAAAGCTGCTATCAGCAATGGACAGCTGCCCACTGTTGCAAAATTTTAAGGGATTCACTTAATGCCATTTAGGAACCAGGAGGTAATCTGCAGTCCTCATCTGGTCTGGCCTCTGTGTAACACCAGACCCAAAGCAATGCGCTTGACTGTTAACCACCCTCCCAGATAGCTCAGCCAGGCATTCAGTTCAAAGGCAGCTCGGAATGGGCACTGAGTGCTAGTCACGTCAGCTACACCATATCTCGTGAAATAATAAAGAAACAAAATGGAAAGGCAGACGCGAGTGGATTTTGTTGCAAAGAAGTGATGCATTTGGATAAAGAAACAGAAAGCAATGCACAGACTTTATGTTCCGTGCTGAAGGAACGTCACTAGGGATTTACTGTTTCACAGCTGGCTAGGGACTTTTATAGGTGGAAACCGACTGTCACTGGACATCAGAGTGTGATGGAGGCAAGTTCATAGAACCTGCAGGCCATTCAGCCCATCAAGTCCAGACCCACCCTCCAAAGAGCATCCCACCCACACCCATCCCCCTACCCTTTTCCCTGCATTTACCATGACTAACCCACCTGACCTACACATCTTTGGACTGCGGGAGCACCCAGAGGAAACCCATGCAGACGCTTGGAGAATGTGCAAACGGTCACCCAAGGCAGGAATCAAAACTCAGGTCCCTGCTGCTGTGAGGCAGCAGTGTTAACCACTGACCCACCATGCCAGCCATTCATTTGAAGCTTTTTGAACTGAATTAAATAAGCACCCAGAGAGAAAGAAAAAAAAGTGTTTGCAGGGTCATGGGGAAAGGCAAGTAAGTGGAACTGGCTGAGTTATGCTTGCAGAGGGTCAGCATGGTTGCAGAAAGCTGCCTCTGTGGCCTTCCTCTGTGCTTTCACCATGCTATGATTCTACAATCTTATTTAGTGGGGCATTCTCTCCAGGGAAATTGTGGTATAAACAGCAGCATTCCTCAGTGAGGATCCTCAGAGATTTTAAACCAAGAATTTTGAATTAGAATATTTACAGTTAAAAAAATATGGAAAGTAAGACAAACTAGAGGAAAATCGTCTTCAGAGTTGATTGTGATTTGTTCTTGCTGCAATAGAGAGAAAGGAGCCAGCTGCTTGGTGAGTCTCGAATAAGTGGTTCAGTTTTTTTTCCAAGTTTTAATGTAATATGCCGATTGATGGTAAAGTTAATAAAATATATAAAAAGCAGCAGAAATAAGGGAATATAATCAATTAATTAGACCTCATTAGGGATGGCAGGACAGAAGATATGTCCAGGCTGCAGCACCATTGTGATGCAGGGCAAATACATCTGCAGTATATTCAGACAGCTTCAGAATTGTGAGCTGGACGCAATGCATCAGGGAAGGAGGAACTGACCTTGAATCTTGGTGCCAAGAGGCAGTCACACCATTTAGGATTGGCTACTCTGATTTGGACAATGGTCAGTACAGGAGATATGACTGTGAGGAAGGCAGGTAAGTGGACCAAGAGTACAGGAGTGCAGCATTGTCAGCCTCCACAATTGTCCAATAGCTATGAGATTATCCGAGCCTGTTTGGGAGAGAGCAGAGGCTGTGGGGTGGATGAGCAAATTGACCAGGGCACTGTGGTACAGGAAGCCATTCAAATGGGGGATGTGACAAAGAAAGTAATAGTAGCAGCAGCAATAGTGGAGGGTAATATAGTGAGGAGAATTGGCACTGTTCTCTGCAGCAAAGTGTGCTATGTTGACTGCCTGGTGCTATAGTTTGGAACACCTTCTCAGAGTTGGAAATGAACTTGTTGTGGAAGGGGTGGAACTCATCATCAAGGTCCATGTAGGTACCACTGATATAGGTGGAATTAGGAAAGAGGTTCTGCATGGAAAGTATAGACTCTAAATTAAAAAGAAGATACTTGAAGATTGCAATCTCTGAATTATCGCCCAAGCCGCATACAAGTTGGCACAGGGTACACAAAATTACAGAGATAAATACATGGATCAAAGACAGGCAGGGGAGTGGTGAGTTTTGAATTATGGGTCACTGACACTACGATTGAGGAAAGTGTGGGCTATATTGTTGGGACAGTCTATACCAGAACCTTGCTGGGTGTCAATCTTCTTGTCAAACACATAATTAGGAAAGTAGAAAGGATTTTAAACTAAATAGTTAGAGCAAGGGATCTAATATGGAAAGATGAGATATATTGATGTGTGGAGACCAGGTAAAACAGTAATACACGAAATGAAAATTAGAGAATGGCAGAAAGAAGCAGAAAGAACAAAAACCTAGGATTACACTATCGAGACTAGACGTTACAAAGATAACAATAACAATAAAATCAACAATAACAACAACTTAAGAAACTTGACATAATCCAAGACAAAGCAGCCCGCTTGTTTGCCAGCACAGGAAAAAAGAATCAGTGTCTCCAGCACTAAGACTCAGTAGCAGCACTTTGTACTATCTACAAAATGTGCTGCAGAAATGTACCAAGGCTCCTTAAACAGTACTTTCCAAACCAATGACTGCTACCATCTAGAAGGACAACAGCAGCAGATTCATGGGAACACCATCAACTTCAAGTTCCCCTCCAAGTCACTCACTATCCTGATTTGGAAATATATCACCATTCCTTCATTGTTGTTGGGTCGTATTCCTGGAATTGCCTCCCGAAGAGCATTGTGGGTGTATCTACAGCAAATGTACTGCTGCAGTTCAAGAAAGCAGCTCACCATCACCTTTCCAAGGGCAACTATGGCTAAACAAGATAGCCAATGATACCCACATCTCATGAATGAAATAAAAAAATGCTAAAGGCTATGTCCCTGAATTCACATAACATTCACAGCAAAGTACACTGAAGTGAATAAATATGATTGGATAGCCATTATGGAGTTGTGGCTGCAGGATGAAAAGAATTGGGTACTGAATATTAAGGGACACGTGACATACAAAATGAGTAGGAAGCCAGATAAAAGTGAAAGAGGAAGGGTAGTACTGTTAAATCCAGGAAAATATTTATGCAATTGCTAGAGATAACATTGGTTCAGGAGATCCTGATGTAGAATTGGTTTGTTGGAGATGAAGAATAATAAAAGAAGTCACTAATGGAAGTCATCTGCAGGCCTCACAATATCCACAAAATAGGAGAGTGTGTAGAAGAAGAAATATTAGGTGCTTGTGATAAACAGCAATAATCAGAGGTGACTTCAATCTACATAAATCTGGAAACATCAGATTGGCAGTAGTTTCAAGGATGAAGAGTTCATAAGTTGCTTCTGAGTTAGATTTCTTCGAGTAGTTCATGTGGAACCAACAAAAGTACAGATTGCATTAAATTTGATATTGTGTAATGTGATTGTTAATTACTTCAGAATAAAAGTACCTTCGGGAGCAGTGACCAGAATATGATTGAATTTTACATCCAGTTTGAAAAGGGAAAGATTAGATTTAAGACTAGTATTTTAAACTTAGATAAAAGTAACTATATAGACATAAAAGGTGAGCTAGCTGAAATGAACTAGCACACTAGGCCAGGGGATAGATGAATATACACACATTGGTGACTATTTACGTGGATATTTCAGAATACTCAGGACAGAACAATCCTAAAAGGGTGGATCCCCATCCGTGATGAACTGAAAGAATTAAGGAAAGCATCAAACTTAAGGAAAAAGCATATAACAATTTAAAGATGAGTGGCAGGTTACATTATTGGTCTGCATATGAAGAATGACAGAGAATGACTAAAATGTTAATCAGAAGGAAGAAATCAGAGTATGATAAGAAGCTAACTAGGAATGTAAAAGTGGAAATGTATTTAAAAAAGAAAAAAACGTACTGAGTTTTTGGCCTCCAGAGAATGTGAATGAAGAGTTACTAGTAGATAATAAAGAGATTTTGGGAAAAAAAATTCAGTAATAGAGGTAAGTCAGAAAGTGGAAGGGAGGGAGAAACTTTATGAAATTACAACCACGAAAGTAGGGTGCTAAGCAAACTGATAGAACTGTGGGCCGACAGGTCTCCAAGCCTGATGGACTTCATCTTACTGACTTAAATGAGGTACCAATTAGCTAGTAGATTCACTGTGTTTTCCAAAATTTGCTCGATTAAGTAAAAGGTCTATCTGGATTTCCAGAATGCATTTGACAAGATGCCACACCAAAGAATATTGCAGAAAATGAAAACATCGGGTAAAGGGAGTAACATATTAGCATAGATTGGCTAGCTGGCAGCAATCAGAGATTATGTATAAATAGGTCTTTGATTGGAAGGGCGTGACAAATAGCGTTCCACAGTGGTCTGTGCTGGGGCCTCAATCTTTTACAATTTACATCAATGCTTTAGACGAGGGGAGCAAAGACATGGTAGCTAAATTTATAGATGACACTGTGATGGGTAGGCAAATGTGTTTTGAAGAAGTCATAACAAGGCTACAGATGGATATTGACAGGTTGGAGTAGCTGGCTAAACATCTGGCAGAGAGATAATAATGTGTGAAAATGTAAAGTTGTTCACTTTATAAGGAAGAATGAGAAAGCTTTACTTAAATGAAGAAAGACTGTGGAATTTTGAGTTGCAGAGAGATTTAGGTGTGCCAGTACATGAGTTTCTAAAAGCTATAACACATAATAGTAAGAATGTTATTCTTCAGTTAAACAGTGCACTGGAGAGATCACATCTTCAATACTGTTTTGGTCTCCTTTCTTAAGGAAGAATATAAATACTTTGGAGATGGTTCAGAGGAGATTTCCTAGATTGATACATAGAATGAGTGGACTGTCTTATGATGAAAGTTGGACAGTTTGGGTTAGTTTCCACTAGAGTTTAGAGGAGTGAAGGGTGACCTGATTAAAGTTCGTAAGATACTGAATGGCTTTCATAAAATGGATATAGAAAGACTGTTTCCTTTGTGGATGAGTCTAGAAGTAGTAGGCACAAGTTTTAAAATTAACAATCACCCTTTTAAGGCAGAGACAAGGAGAAATTGCTCCTCTCAGAAGGTTGTGTGATTTTATAACTGTGTAAAGCCGATGTGGAGTCATTCAATATTGTGAAAGAAGAAGTAGATTGATTCCCTTGCCAACAATAATCTTGAGTTATCAGAAGTAGTTGGAAATAGATCAGTCATGATTTTATTAAGTGGCAGAGCAGACTTCAGTGATAAATGGTCTACTTTTGCTCCTTTTTTTTATATTTGTGTATGCATGTAATGTGGAATCAGAGAGAAATTTTTAAAAATATAAAGGTAAAAGTAATACAAAAATAATTTACCACATGTCCAAAAAAAATAACATTCTGATCGAATGAAACTCAATACTTACAAAGTCCACTTTTTAGTTTGGCAATAATTGCAACCTATCACCTTTAAGACTTCACATATACTTGAATGCATCGGTGTGGTTGCACTGAGTAGCTAATTAGGAAGCAAAGTTAGTTTTATGGCCAATGTTTCAATGACCAGCTACAGTTCAGGGCAGCACATGGAAGAACAGGGCAAGACATTAATCTACTACAGATTTTCCCAATTAACTGTGCTTGCACAAACTCTGGAAGTTGTGGTTCAATTTACTCCATTATAACAGTAAGTGTTAGCTTTATTGTCATTTCTTTCACAAAAGTTTGGCCAATGTAAGATAATTGATAACATTTAAGGGGATTCAAGAACAGTGACCCAAGGGTAAGCACATTCAAATTGTTGAAGGTTGCACGATGAATTGAGAAGACCATTGAAACATAAATGAAAGGCTTGACTTAATAAGCAAAGGCATATATTATGGAAGTGAGGAAATTATGCTACACCTTTATTAAACACTGGTTAAGCCCCAGCTTGAGACTTATGCCCAATTCTGTTTTTTAGGAGGGCTATAAAGGTCTTGGAGCAGTCAAAAGGGATCCAATTGGTACCAAGAATGCTGATTTCACCTACATGGAGAAAATTTCCCAGCTGGTTCATTCTCTTATATGGAAAAGAAGGTTAGAAAGACGTTTAATTGAGAAAATAAGGAGCGATTTGATGGAGAGGTTCAAAATTATGATTTTATTAGAGTAAACATGGAGAAATCCCTTCCTGTGGAACAGATCAGTAAACAGAGGGCATAACTTGAACACAATTGACAAAAAAAGGACATATGAACATAAGAAATAGGAGCAGGAGTAGGCCATCTGGCTCATTGAGCCTATTCCGCCATACAATAAGATCATGGCTGATCTTTTTGTGGACTTAGCTCCACTTACTTGCCCACTCACCATAACTTTTCGTTCCTTTACTTTTCAAAATTCTATCTATCTTTGCCTTAAAAACATTCAATGAGGTAGCCTCAACTGCTTCACTGGGCAGGAAATTCCACAGATTCACAATCCTTCGGGTGAAGATGTTCCTCCTCAATTCAGTGCTAAATCTTCTCCCTCTTATTTTGAGGCTATGCCCCATCGTTCTACTAAATGCTTTTATGTAATAATTTGTTATGATCACAAATGCTTGACCCGAAAGGTTAGTGGAAGTAGATTCAGTATCAATCATATAAAAGAAATGGATAAATACTTTAAGGGAATAAATTGCATGGCTTTGGGGAATCAACCGGGATACGGGATGAATTGGGTATTTTCTTAAAGAGACAGCACACACATGTTGGGTGAATGGCCCTTTGCACCTCATCTTCTATGATACACATCACAGTTAGTGAGCTTCCATGAATGGTTAGGGTCTTTCGATCAAAGTGAACTAACTGGTTATCTTAGGGATAGTAGGAACTGCAGATGCTGGAGAATCTGAGGTAACAAGGTGTAGAGCTGGATGAACACAGCAGGCCAAGCAGCATCAGATGAGCAGGAAGGCTGACGTT
>NC_063338.1:23001376-23079455 GCF_021869965.1 Rhincodon typus
TGTACTCCAATCTCCTAAATTTTGATGCTATCTTTTGTGGTCCTTTTACAAACATACTGAAGTCTCCCTGAATACAAGTTGCAGACACTTATGCTTTTCTATTCTTTTGGCCAACATGGACAAATTAATTTTCCCACATTCTGAGTCATTAATATAGGTTGTACATAGCTGAAGCCCCAACACTGATCCTTTTGGCTCTCCATCAGTCACAGTCTGTCAACGCAGACTGTTTGCATTTTGTCCATTAACCAATCATCTATTCATGCTAATATATTATCCCCCAAATCCATGAACTCTTTTCTTGCCTGTTAACTTAATGTGTGCACCTTATTGAATGTCTTGAAAAACCTGGATACTGGCTCTATTGGTTCCCCTTTAATAATAAGTTCTGACATTTTCCCGATATTTGGTGTCTGGCTGACTGGCTTTTAATATTTTGTTTTCGTTACATTGACAACTTTTATTCTAATGGGGCTGTTCCCAAATCAGAGAGACTGTGCAAAAACATAGTTGCAGAGATAACGGATACATTAGGACATTGGCCATCAAGCCCCTGCAATTTGTCAGATTTTGGTTCCTGAAGTTTCTCCAAGCTCTTAGTTCCCAGATGATCCTTCATTTCTGCAATGCTATTGTCTTCTCTGTGAAAACAAGCACAAAGTATGTGTTCAGTTCCTTATTATTTTCTCAGCCCCATGATTTCTCCTATTTGTGAAAGTTCTTGAATATCAATAGAATAGATGGAACTTTGATGACTCTTGTGGATAGTTGAAGCTGAATGTTCCCTTTATGCTCTTAAAACTCAGTCTCCAGTAGATTCTAAAGTGCTTATTGGAATATATTTTTATATTCCAGGCAAAATTTTCATTTGTTTCCCTTATCAGTTTATTGCTGGCTATTTGATTCCAAATCCTCTGCCTTGCTATTGCGTTTTATAATTTATAGGCCTGTTCTGTTAATCTAATAGTGTTCACTGTACAGAAGGATAATAGAACTCAGGGGTGGGTGAGACAGGGTGCTATGACATACTTAGGTGAATTAACATCGACAGAGGAGAAATTAGTCATTTTAGCTGGCTTGAAAGTGGATAAATCCCCAGACCAGGATGAGATGTTTCCCTAGCTGCTGTAGGAGGTGATTGCAAGGACTCTGACATTAATTTTCAAATCCTCTCTGGCCACAGAAGGGGTGTCGGAGGACAGCTAATTTAGTACCATTATTGTAGGGGTGAGCTTAACGTCTGTAGTTGAGAGACTTGGAAAAAATTCTGAGCGACAGAATCCCCACTTGGGGAGGTAAGGATTAATCCAGTATAGTCAGCATGGCTTTGCAAGGGGGGAGATCATTTCTAATAAATTTGATCGAATTTTTCAGTGACTGGGTGTATAAATAAGGATAACCTAGTGGCAGGAAGCAGAGGGGATAGTCCAAGGTTGTTGTTGTTACTGGAAGCCCTGTGAACAGTAATGTACGCGATATGATCAATAAGTTTAAAGTGACATGAAAATTGGTGGTTTAGTAAATAGCAAGGAGGAAAGCCTTAGACAACAAGATGATCTAAACGGACTCAACAAAGGCAAATGCAGTTTAATCCTGAAAAGTGAGAGGTGACACATTTTGGGAACAGTTTCAAAAGAACCTTGCTGCGCATGTCCAGAGATCCTTGAAGACAGCAGGATGTGTCGATGAGATGATTACGACATCATCTAGGTTACATACCTTTGCTAGTTAAGGCATTGAATACAAGAGCAAGGAGTTTCTGATGGAGCTGTATAGCTGTAATGTTAGTCTGTGTGCAGTTGTGGTCGCCATACTATAGGAAGAATGTGACTGCACTAGAGAGGGTGCAGAGCAGATGCACCAGGATGTTGGCTGGGTGGGAGTGATTCATTTGGGGAAAAACTAGATAGTCTGGGGTCGCTTTTCTTAGAGCAGAGAAGACTAAGGGGACTTCTGACTGAGGTATACAGAGTTAGATTGGGTAGATGGGTCAGTAACCAGGAGATTTAGAGGGGCTTTGAGGAAAACCCATTTCACCTACAGACAGGGTGGTTAAGAAGGCGTTTAGTATGCTTGCCTTCATTGCTCAGACTTTCGAGTATAGGAGTTGGGCCGTTATGTTGAGGCCTGTTCTGGTCAGCCTATTATTGGAGACGCTGGGATTTTTTTCACTGGAATATAAGAGGTGACCTTATAGAGGTGTATAGATAAGGTGAATGGCATGTTTTTATGGTCAGGAGAAAGATTTTGAAAAGACTCGAGCAGTTTTTTTTTTGTGTCGTTTGTGGGTGGAATGAACTTCCAGAAGAAGTGATGGGTGCAGGCAGGCATGGACTAATTGGACCGAAGGGTCGGTTTCTGTGCTGTTTGACTCTACACCCAGAGGGTTTTGAATACGTAGAACTCACTGCCTAGAAGGGTAGTATAAGCAGGGACTGTCAAGATGTTTCAGAACTAATCAGATGAGTACTTGAAACATTGTTGCATACAAGGCTGCAGGAAAATTGATTAGAATAGATAGAAATTTAATGACTGAAGGGTCTCTTTTTGTGCTGTAAAACTCAGACTCTAATAGATTATCAAGTGCTTTTGGAATATGTTTTGTTGAAAACTTTATTTCTTTAAATATTTCCCGCTTAATTTGTTGCCAAAGTTTTTTTAGCCAATCTTGGTTTTAAGTAAGTTTAAGATTCTTGATTCTGATTGGGAAAATTTGAAAGTGACATATTCCAGTGAATTCTCATATTATTATGTTGCCTCATTACACAATACTGCATCTAAAATAGCTTTCACCCTAGTCTATTTGTTTTTATGATTCTCAAGAAAAGCTTCTACAACCTCATCTTCCAGATCAACCTTTTCAATTTGGGACAATGTTACCGGCTCCACTAATTTCTTGTTAATGCTTTGTCCAACTATGTAACTACAGTATGGACCTGTAAACTAACCCCAGTAGTGTTTTCTGTCTCTTACTAATCATCTGGATCCCTTTTGTCTTCCTAAAATATAGTGTATCCTGGAATATTTGTTTCCGTAATGCTAATTAAATCGAAGCCATTTAATACTCCTTGTGCCACTAGATCATCTGTCTTACTGTAGCTGCTTTGCCCACATAGATAAAGACTATTTAATTTTGATTTTTTTTTCTCTAAGCAGTTATTCCCTGAATGGAACTTGCTTGCTGATGCCAAATAAACTCTGCCTGTGTTTACTCAGAGTGCTACACTGTTCCTTTACCTTGACTTATCTCATTGGATTTTAAAATTTCCCTTCACCTGAATCTCTGTTAGTTTAATGTCTTGTTGACACCCATAGTTATACAGAGCACTTGTTGCAGCCTGGTTTAAGTTAATCTCATCCTGATGGAATAGGTCCCTCTTTAGTGAGTGCCCCATCATTCAAAAATCTCTCTTTCACTAATCTGCTTGACCTTGTGCCAGTTGACACATTGCTCAGATAATAATCCAGCCATGATTACCTTCAGTGATCTGCATTTCAATTTCAGCATTAAATCCTCAAAGCCTCTCTGTAAAGCATCATTCCTGATTCAAACTATGTCATTGATATCCAAATGGACCAGAACAACTGAATGCACCCCTCCAAGTCTGAGGAGATGTCTTTCCCCTATGAGTATTACATTCCTTCTCATACTTTCAAGGACGAAAGTACGCAATATACTTTGTACTTTGGTTATCCAAGTGAACTTACTGATGGAGGCCAGTAGTTTGCAGTTAGGAACAGGGACTCTGGTAAATTGAACTCATTCCTTGGTCAGAGTTTGCTCAGATAAGTTATAGGGACCAACTACAATCCTGCCAGAAAATTGTAATGAGAAGTGCTTTGTTTCATTTACCAGCTAATGCAGATCTATTGCCAGCCACTGTGACTGGATCAAATTTCGCAATGTCTCAGCCATTTCTGAGTTTTGTGATATCATGAAAACAACTCTGCCGCCTTTTGGGTTGTTTTTTGTTTTGTTGCAGAAGACCCGATTCTGATAGTCTCTTATAGACAATGACAACTAAATCAAAAGCCCAATTATAGATTTTGTGATCTGGATTGAGATTTCTTCGTGTAAATCCAGGTATTAGTGTCAGCAGACTATCAAAATTATTCTTTCCTATCTACGGTATATAGCGTTTTTGGCAAAATAAACCAGAACTGTTTAATGGCACCCAATTACTTTCTCCTCTCTGTCTTTGCAGATGGATCTCTGGTGCTGTTCTCCCTAACTTCACACAATGGCTGGGTAACAGCAGTCAAATGGTCACCTACCCATGAGAATCAGTTGATTTCAGGCTCTTTTGACAAATTGGTCAAGCTCTGGGATGTACGAAGGTATTTTGAGAATTAACTGGGTGGTAAGACAGATCCACAGGAGGGAGATTCAAATCTCAAAAGTTGTCATCTCTTTAACCACTTCCAGTAGTAGAACAACATTAGAACTATACATGCCTTGTTATACTGAGGATTATTTTACAGTGGCAGGAAGAAAATTAGTCTCCAGAATGTTAGCCTAGCTACCATGCATTTTTATTCTTTTGTGGTGAAGAAAGTGTTTCATGCCAAGTCAGCTAAGTGTCTATTCTGCATGTGTTCAAATATTGAACTGACTTCATCCTTGGTGCCCAGATGTATATTCCTGACAGTGATCACTGCGCACACGACCTTCCATTTTCTACTCCAGACCTTTGGTATAAAACCACTAAATGATTTTAAAATGCATGTTCTCAAGATACCATTGTGATACGACAGTTTGGAGCTGGAGGAACACAGCAAGCCAGCTGACGTTTCGGGTCAGGACCCTTCTTCCATTTCTGAAGGGTCCAGACCCAAAACATCAGCTTTCCTGCTCCTCTGATGCTGCCTGGCCCTGCTATGTTCCTCCAGCTCCACATGTTATCTCAGACTCCAGCATCGGCAGTTCCTACTATCTCTGAGTGCGTTATAACCCACTGCATCCCTCTGCTAATCTCTTCGGCCCTGAAACTGCTCGACCAGGTACTGCAGCCACATTGCCTTTCTCAGTACCTGCCTATGGAACCGGATCATCCCAAATGGACTGCAATCTACATTCAGGCCATCCCAATTTGGCCCTGACCGTGACGACCGCTATATACAGAACATTCAAATCCTCCAAAAATGTTTTTCTCTGCGGCTTCTCGAGCACACAGCCTCCCTCTCCCAAATCTGCAAAGGACCTTTTCTACTTTTCATTCTTCACAGGATCCACAACCTCAACTTACGATTCTGCTCGGCCCTGTCGGACACTAAAAGAGTCTGGTTCAGTAAACATTAAGAGTAGGTACGTGGATGCTGATCTGTAATCTTTCTTAAAACAGTCACCTAATTTAAATGAAGGAAGATGGCTGTTCAGAGTCGAATTGGTAATGTTCTGAATCCCCACTTTGGCCTACTGTTTGCTTAGTTATTGAGGAATATAAATTACTTCATCTAACTTTTCTGTTTTAGTTGCAAGGCTCCACTTTATGATTTGAATGCCCATGAAGACAGAGTACTCTGTGTAGACTGGACAGAGAATGGGGTAAGCATAAAACCTGAGTACCTAACTTAGTAAATACCTTGCAAATTGTCACAGAAACCTACATTTTCTGTTGTTCTCTTACTGGTTCTATATGCATGTTCATTTGAAAGTCTTAACAATAAGAGGTAAATAATAGGGAAGTTGTTGCATTCTGTCAAGCTGACAGGATGACAGTTTCCAGGGAATAAAAGTTTTAGATGGGTTCAATCTCTTGCTCATTATCAAATGCTGTTGTGCAAAAATCAGCATAGTTCACTTTTCTTTTTCTTTTTGATGAGTCATTTAGTCTAAAAGCTACAGTACTATAACAATTCATTTGTGTGTTTTCTTTGAGCCATTTTAGTACTGTAGTGGAATGGAAACCTGGTTAGAATACTGTAGAAAAAATATGGGCATGAATTTAGGAGGGCTTTGAAATTGCCAGCCGTGCCGAACTTTTACCCTAATCCTCACGTCTATCTAATAGGCACTTAAATGCCCCTAATGAGGCTGACTCCGCTCTCTGAGTAAAGAACCTACCTCTGATGTCTCCCCAATGAAGAATGGTTCATTAGAGCTGATGTCGTAGTCATACAGCATGGAAACGGACCCCTCAGTCCAACTCATCTATGCCAACCAAGTTTCCCACACTAAACTAGTCTCACTTACCTGTGTTTGGCCTATATCCCTCTAAATCTTGCCTATTCACATACCTGGCCAAATGTCTTTTTAATTATACCTGCATCTATCACTTCCTGTGGTAGTTCATTCTACATATGAAACACCTTGAATGTGGAAAAAGTTGCCCCTCGAGCCCCTTTTAAATCTTTCTCCTCTCACCTTAAAAATACATCCCCTTGATTTGAATTCCCCCACCGTAGGAAAAACACCTTTGCTATTCACCTTATCTATACCCCTCACGCTCCAGTGAAAAAGGTCCCAGCTTCTCCTTATAACTCAAACCCTCCAGTCCTGGCAAAATTCTTGTAAATCTTTTCTGAACCCTCTCCAGTTTAATAACATCCTTCCTATAGTAGGGTGACCACTCCAATGTCCTGTACAGCCTCAACATGATGTCTCAACTCCTTAACAGTCCTGTCTACCTGCAAGACAACTTTCAAAGAACTATTACACCTGAACCCCCTAGGTCTCTACCATTAACTGTATAAGTCCTGCCTTTGTTCATTTTACCAAAATACAATACCTCGCATTTATCCAAATTAAACTCCATCTGCCATTCCACAGCCCATTGGCCCAATTGATCAAGATCCCTTTGTAATCTTAGATAACCTTCTTCACCATCTATTTTGGTGTCATCTGCACGCTTATTAACTTCAAATAAGATTCCAGATTAATTGACTATAGGAAGCTTGAGGGAAACTCTTGTGGTGCTGTGATAGTGTTCCTGCCTCTGAGCAAGAAGACCCACCTGCTCTAAAGGTTTGCAGTCTCTGGCCAGGTTGATTAGAAGCAGGAGGCCATTCAAGACATAAGGGAAACTTTTCTTTACCTAGAGGATGGTGTGTATTTGGACGTAAAATCCTCATCATTTAAAAGGAACCTGTAACTGGCAAAGGCTTTCAGTTCTACTGAATCTCCCTCAGATGACTTAAGTGATGAAAATTTCAGTGACTCAAGAGGGTAGAAACTGACGGTGAAGGTTACACAACTAATTTGAGTAGATTATGAAATTTGACATTGAAAGGGTTCGCTCCTAAAATTGCTTATCGGGACACAATCTGGGTAGTTATACAGGAAAGACTGAGTGACCTGTGAAAATTTTGCAAACTTGCATCAAAAATGAGGAGATCCAGTAACTTTTCTTTGTTCTTTTCAGTTGCTGTTAAGTGGTGGAGCAGACAACAAATTATTCTCATTTAGATATTTGGCTCCTACTTCTGGGGATGGCGCTTGAACAAGAATACCAAATGATGAAGGACCGCACCCCATCAGAGGACACCATCACACTCTCTCATCTTGTGTTGTTCTTATAACACCTTGAATAAGATCTGTTTGCTTGCCATGATGGTTGAGTTTTGATCTCATTCTGTCAATGTAATAATGCCTGATGGTTCTTACGTTAAGATAATTGGCACTGGGATTTAAACTTGGAAAGGTGGTCCACTGATGTAGCTGCTGTTACTATTTTCAGGCATTTGTAATAATATTGCACCTACCTTAGTTTTTTTTTTATAAGGTCTTGGAGTTTTGTACTTTATTTGCAGGAAGTTCAACATTTTGTCAGATCGTATCTACAATGTGGTGATATCACCCTTAGCTCCTGCATTACACCGATCACAATTTGAGAATTTAGGAGGTGAGTGCAGACTTACACTACCAGACTGAAAACCTGTGTGGACAATGAGTTGAAAGTGGATTGGATTTTCTAACCTTATCATCTCATAGTAACATGTTTATTTTCCTAGAATTTCTTACTGTTAATTAATCCAACCTGATTTTTTTCTTTTCATATTTCATGCAAAATGATCAATTTGCATAAAATTCTGCTAAGCAAATTCTAAACTGTTCGCCTAGTCTCTGAAAAAACTTTACATAGAATAGACATGAGTCAGAATTTATGCATCATTTCAAGCTTTCCCTTCCTCATCTTTATTTATTTCCATGTTTCAATGTTCTTACCATTTCAAGGACAATTAAGACGCGATAAATGCTGACTGTACTAGTGATATATATTACTGAACAAATAAAGTACATTTCTCAAGTTCCCTATGGTGACTATCTTTCACAAAGATCTATTAGGTCCTTCCTTAGACTGTTCAAAGTACGATCAAAGTTTTCTTTGTAAAAACTTTTATCTACTGTGATGTTAAGGTTATGACAGAACATGGTGTAATGGAGGGAAGAAGAGAGAAACATTGATGAAAGGCCGTTTATTTGTTTCCATTTTTATTAAACTCAATGATCAAGTCCTTAAGTTTGGTTTAAAATGGGGAGAGAGAGGAGGAAGAAAAGGGGCTTTTAAAGTAATACCATTGATGCAGTATGAGGCCCCCAGTGATTGATAGGGAAACAAAATACTGGAGTGCACAGTTTCCTCTGCTTTTGAGATTTTCCAATATTTCAAGTAGTGGAAATGTAATCAAAACAAAGCATGACTACTATCTACACCATTTTAAATGAATATTGAAATTTTCAGCAGGAATCTCAACTGATGAATCAAGTTGAGAGGTAATGATCTGGGTGGCAGAGTGTGAGGTTATAAAGTGAACAGCTTATTACAAACTAGTGAGCATTGTACCAACCATAATTTCAGGGAAAGAGTTATTAGAGAGCAATTGAAAATTCACTAAGGGGAATATTGCAGGAATTTAGAAAACTGGAAGCAAACTCTGACATCTCAGGGAGCCGTATCATTCCTATGCATATTCATAATGTTGGCTGAAACAGACACTGTCTTTAAATTATTGAAGTGTAAAGCACAACAGTTGGGTTTTCTTTTTTAATTAAAGGTCTGGGAATAGTTTACAAAACATTGAATGGTAAGACCTTAGATTATTGTTGCAATCCCAATGGAAATCAGGTTAGTTTTGTCATGGAGGCCTGCAGCATGAAAACAGTAGCTTTGGGCCCAATGAGCCCATGCCATCCAGTTTAAACTAGTCCCATTTGCCTGTGTTTGGTCTACTTCCCATCCATGTACCTGTCTAAATGTTTCTTAAATGACAAAATTGTACTTGCTTCCACCACTTCATCTGGCAGCCTATTGCAGACACTCCCCTCTCACCTTAAACCTATGCTCTGAAGTTTTAGACTCTGCAATCTAACTTATCATGAGAGGCATAGATTTTATATAGCTCTATAAGGTCACCCCTCAGTCTCCTCCACTCCAGGGAAAAAAGTTCCAACCACTCCTTATAACTCAAACCTTCTTGCCCAGGTAGCATCCTAGTAAATCGTTTCTGCACTCTTTCTAGTTTAGTAATATCTTTTCTATAGTAGCGCAACCAGTACTCCAAATGTGGCCTCAGCTGCAACAAAACATCTAGCATGCCAAAAGCCTTCACTGCCCTGTGTGAGGGATTATGAACCTGCACCCCTAGATTGCATTTACCTAAATTAAACTCCATCTGCCATTCCACAGTCCACGGGTACAGTTGATCAAGATCTCACTGCATTCCCAGATAACCTTCTTCACTGTCGACTGTACCACCAATCTTGGTATGATCTGCAAAATTACAAACCATCCCTCCTAAATTCTCATCCAGATCATTTATATGAATGTTGAACAACAGCGGATCTAGCACCAATCCCTGTGGCACACTGCTGGTCAGAGGCCTCCAATCTGAAAAAACAACCCTCTACTACCACTCCCTGTCCTCTACCAAAAAGCCAATTGTTATCGCTGGATACCATGAGAATTAACTTTACTCAACAACCTACCATGTGGTACCTTGTCAAAAGCCTTGCTAAAGTCCATGTAGACAACATCTACTGCACTACCCTCAGCTATTTTCTTGGTCACCCCTTCCAAAAAAAACTCAATCAAATTCGTGAGACAGGATTTCCCATTCAAAATGCAATGCTGACTATCTCAAAGGAGTCCTTGCCTCTTAGAATCTACTTGAACAACTTACCCACTATGGGCATTAGGCTCAGCGGTCTGTAATTCCCAGGCATCTCCCTGCAGCCTTCCTTAAATAATGGCACAACATTAGCTGCTCTCCAATTTTCAGGCACTTCATTCCTGGCTGTCAATGATACAGATATCTCTGCCAGAGGCCCTGCAATTTCCACCCTAACCTGCCACAAAGTCCTGGGATTTATCTACCTTTACACGTTTAAGACTTCCAGCACCACCTCTTCTGTAATGTGGATACTGCTCAAGATATCACTATTTATTCCCCAAGTTCTGCAGCATCCATACCTTTCTCAATGGTAAATAACTGACATGAAATATTCGTTTAAGATCTCACCACCTCTTGTGGCTCCACATGTTGATCTTTAAGAGGCCCTATTCTCTCCCTAGTTACTCTTTGGTCCTTCATGTACTTGTAGAATCTCTTTGGAGTCTCCATTACCTTACCTGCCAATGCCTCCTCATTTCTCTCAAGTGAACTCTGACACTCTCTATACTCTTCAAGGAATTCACATTGACTTCACTGAAAAGCAGCAACAAGACAATATAAGCCAAAATGTCTACAACAGTGACAAAATTTCACAATAAAATTAACTAGCTCTCCTGGTTATATGTCAGTGTTAGTGGTAAGAATATAAAACGTAACATTACCAATAATTCTGTATTGCAGAAATACCTGTTCAGAAATTTCTTTCAGCAGTCTCCACAACTCTGTCATGCCACTGAGGGAGCTGCAACTGAATCATAAATAAGTTATAAATATGGAGGGGAAAAAAAGTCAGCAAATCAGTATAAAGAACATTAAAATAAAACAAAGAACCGTGGCTACTGGAAATTAAAATTGTTGGACAAACTCATGCGGTCTGGCAGCATCTGGGAAGAGAAAACAAGAGTTAACATTGTGAGTTCAATGATGCTTCAAAATTCATCAGTTCCATTTTCCACAGCCTAATCTGGTTCATAGTTCTCACTCTGTGTTTTCAGTATTTTTCTGAAGAAGGGTCACTGCACCCAATACATTGACTATGCTTTCTCTCTGTGTCACAAGCCAAGGTACCCTGCTGTTGCTGCTGCTTCTGTGCTATGGAGTTCGACCAGCTTTGAAACTGCCCACTATCCTTGTTTGAACAACAAATCTGTTAATTCAGGGGAACTCCCTGCCAGGCAACTGTTCCCAACACATTACAGGGTGTTGTGACACCTTGTTTCACCTTGAAATCAATGTTTTGACCCAAAATCGGACTTAAGTACTTAGTCATATGTAGAAAGGTCCTTGACTGGTAAGTGAGTTATTTATATTTAGAGTTATACTGAATTGGGAAATTGTTTTTCATTATTAACTGAAGGAATTTGCAATCTGCACATGTTCACTAAACAGTGCTTTATAGTAAAAAATTACATCTTACCCATAACTGTTGACATCAGGAAATAGTAATTGGTTATATTTAGAACAATGGATTTGGTTCATTTTTGCCTTTGCCCCTCTATTCATAGAGTCAAGTTAATGCAAGGGTACTTATTACTTGGATCAAAAAGAAAGATATGGAGATTTGAAGGAAAACATGCCACCTTAAGAAACTGTTGGACTGATGTACGTGTTTCAATAAAGTTACATTATCCTCATTCTGTTACTTCCACACTCAAAGCTTTTATGTCAACTTCATCCTAAAATCATCATGTGATGATGGCTGCATTATTTAAAAAAACTATTGAAAGGCAGATGAAGTCACCACAGCACCTAATAAATTCAAATGGTCCGATTTATCTTCCTGCCCAGCATTAGAACTAATTTTAGATGAAGTTACAGACACATCGATCACATAAGATTCAGATGCCAAACATGAAGCATTTAGAGTGCATCATTCTGTGCACCATTCCAAGATGGTAATGGAGTAGGACTCCTCAACCAGAGCTGTCTGCTCCGTCCATTTCTATCTTCCTTCTTACCTCCCATCCTGGGTCTCAAGTGAAGTCAGTGCAAACATTCTGTCTCAACAGCATTCAGGTGAAGTCAGCACAGACTCCCAGCCTCGAGGTGAAATGGCGTGGACTGAAGATGAGGCCCGGGGCAGTGTGGAGGCTAGGTGCTGACGTGGCCTGGTTTGGAAGGACTGTTATTGTGACCTGTTATTTCTTTATTTTTCTAATTTGTATTTGAGAACTGTACCTAGGTACCTAAGGTGGTGCTGTAAGTGGCAACTTGTAAACTTTTCAATGTACTCATGTGAGTACGTGTGGTAATAAAGCTAATTCTAATTCTCATGTGTGCATCTATTCTCTTTGTTCCCACCATCTCTGTATAATGATTTACAATGAATGTTCCTGAAGTTGGACATTAAATAAAACACGTAACGACTGTTTCAAGAAGTAAAACAAAACGTTCGTAGTATTTGTTACGAGGTGAAAAGACATCAACAATATCCTCGAAAAACTTACAGAGTGATGTTTCTCGGTCAGTTTATTTCTGCAGTTTGGGTTTTTCTGCCATCAATTAATGTTTGTTTTCTTAACCAGGAAAACATGATTCTTCCAAAGTCCTTGTGTAGTAAGTTAAGGCCATCAGCTCGAGCAATGTGAGCAGCTACCATAGGGAAACCAAAAAGGTAATTTTACAGTTTAGTTCCAACAGTTTCCCACCATAGAAGTGCATGTTGGAATTCTGAGGAGGATGGAACTCACCAATACAAAAGCCACATGGTTTCTCATCCATTTATTTTGGTCAAAAAGTTACAGCTGAACTTTACACCTGTATTTCTGATGCATGTCCGTGTCACGCAAAGCTGCATACTGGGATAGATCGTGGCAGCAAGTATATAGGAAGAATAGCAATTAAGGGTAGAAATAAATTATCTAAAAATATAACATGTCCAGTGAAAATCCCCAGTGTGCTGTCTTAATGTATACTAATAAAGCACAAATTCTGTAGTTAAAATATTGCTGAGCAATCCAGCTGGGTCTTAAAACTTAGCATTTTTATTCTAACTTCTGACTACATTACACTAAAACCATGTATCAGTTGGTTTGTTATTCATATAACATTTAATCCAAAGAAGAATTGCAAGGCTAAAATTGATCAGTGCTGGACTATGGGTGCAAGTTGGTCTGTGTAATTAATCTTAAATTAACTTTGCATTCCTCTACAGACAGCCTGCTGTACATCTAGGATCAATTTTGTTTGGCTTCTTGGTAAATCTTAAGCGAAATTGTGGATAAGATGGCTCAATTGAGGAAAAATCCTTTGCAGCAAGTATCTACAATCTGGAATGTACTGCCTCAGATTCAGTTCAGGCATTGAAAAAGGAATTAGATTATCTTAAAAGGAACCTGCAAAGGATGATTTTCTCATTTGGAGAGTTGGTGCAGACATGGCACAGTGGCTTCATTCTGTGTTCAAACAAGCTGGACAAAAGGGCTTCAGTAAATCTATGTATGGAGAATTTTACTGAAATGAATAAACCTTTATAAAATAATAACAGCTTTGTAATTGCAAGCTACTTTTCATATAAATGAGATATTTTATAATCTGAGAAAACCAATGTCATGAATCTTATTAAGTCACAATCCTCGTCTCAACCACCAGAACCTCTCACCCTCCCCCACTCTCCAGAAAGTGTCCCTTATTTTACTTAATAAGATTTGTTCAACTTGCTACAAAATCAAATTGAAGTTTTCATAGAATGCTTCACACAGTTTTCTTTTTAATGATGATTACAGAGGATTTCCAGAACAACCAACAAAGCCTTTACATTTTTTAAAAAAAGGCGTTAACATTGCCATGAATTGGCCACCAATAATGAGGAACAATCATTCAGATTAGGCCTTGGTTCTGGTGTATGTTGTTTCTGTTTTACACTCGAAAATTAAAAACAACACTAAGTTATTTTGTCCCCATTCACAGATTATTGTGCAGGTTTGTCACCACAATTAAAACCTTTACAGCCATTCTGAATTATTGATTTAGCATGGCACTTTCTAGTGAAACACAGTAATTTTGTCAGTACATATTTTAAAACAACTCACCAGCCACAAAACAGTAGGGCCCAAATTTGATAAGGTGCAATAATGGGCGTGAACTGGTCATCCTGCTGAACTCTCTCTTTTGGTGCGTGTGTAGGACTGCCCTAAATTTATGGGCCAACCGCTGGCATCAATCAGGTCAGCTCTGGTTAGAAAGTAAGGGGCATTGGGCTGTGTGGACCAGCAACAGCCCACAACATTAATGTGGAGGTACTCCAGCCCCATCAGTATTGAGGCAAACTTTTATAAAAAGAGCCATTGTTTTGTCAGCCACCTCTAGTTTTATTTCTTTAAGGGCTACTGTAGATGAAGAACTAGGCAAAACTTGCATGGCCTAAGAATACCCATATTCCATTCTGTCCAAGACTGCATCCTCCTTCTACTCAAATCTTTATTCAGGCAACTAGCTTTCCTTGTGGATTTAGGTGGCAGACTGATGCGTCTATTCAGGGGAGTCCAACAAGTTTAAGAGTTGTGGCCCTCATGAGAAAGAGGGCCTGAGGGTTTGTACTCTCAGCCTCTGCCATTACAGCTCCTGCCGGAAGTGAAAACTGAGCCCTTACTCATTTCTTTTTGGGCTCACCTACAAAGGATGGCTAAATCAATTGGTGGATTAACATAAAGGCATCACTTATTGTGACTGGCTTGGACTTTGGTAACTGCCCATCTTCCCAGCCAGAGGGAATGAGAGACCTGTCAAGATATCACTGGAAAGAAAAGAGAATCAGACGAAAATAGAAAAATGTATTGTTTTCAAAAACAAATTACAATGGAAGACTAGCTATTCACCCCCAGCCCCCCAAAAAAATTAAAATAAACTGCTCGGAGGCAGGTTCTTATAGGATCGAAAGTATTTTTTTTACCAACCATCTCAGGTTATGTCTACTTCAACTGTGTGACCTGAAGTTGGCCACATCACATTAAAATACAGTACAACAAAATTGTATTATCTGCCACAACAGAGCACAACCTTTGCCTTGCCAATAATTTAAAATATCCCAAATTTTGATCTTGAATACTATAAGATGGAAAGAAAGCAAGTACTATAAAAGAAATCTGAAGAACAAGGTTTAAGCACTGACATTACACTGACACATTATCTCATGCAAGGCTTTGCCCTGCAATAGTTCTGACAAGGAAGCCAGATAATTTAGGCTCAATTGTACGGAAGTACATTCAATAGTTAGTTACTACAAGCTGACTTTTGACATCGAACTGGTTCATTTGCATTTACATCAAACTGTCATACAATACATTTAAAGGCATATGTAGTTATGAAAGTTTCAATTTTAAAATGGCATAATGCTGAAACGAACACAGGACATGTGAAATCACTGCAGCATTACATTCATTGTTGATAATTGCTTTTCCAGCTTTGGTGTTTTAATGACTAGATTACGCAATACGATGGCGCATTATTATTTAGTTGCTAATGAATCAACAAATTATTTTAATATAAGAAGATTTTTCCAACATACATACCACTTTTAACAGACCATGAAAAAGAAACTTAATAGCAGCCAATATTTAGAAAAATACTGGGTATCTTGAAACATCAAGAATAAATTAATATCTTTGGATCCTGTAATAGATCTGGGAAATCAACACGATAATAACACACAAATCTAATCAAGTAAACACAAACGACAAGCAAACAAGCTATGTTATTATTTACTAAAGAAAACAGGACTCAAAGCATTTGAACCACAGTAATAATCAAGGATATGGGGCCAGTTCAAGAAAAGAACTGCTTCAGGTGTAGGATTCATCCAGATTTATGTCAGTCTTACCAGCTTCCATATTCAACAAACTGAATGGATCAGAAAGAAGAGGATTTTCTGGAGCATTCTCTTCACTGATATGCAGGACGGTGTCTGTATGTTGAAGTAAGCTGCTTGATTCAAGCCCCGTAAGGTCATCGCTGGCAGAGATAGGGGGCTGATATGCAGATTCGGTTTGTGCTGTCAGCATTTTATCTGTCTTTGAGTCTTTGCTTTCAGACTCTGAAAATGTTGGCTTCATCTGAGAAGAGTAAAAGAACTGCTATAAGAACAGAACAAAAAAGGACTGACATGTTTTAACTGCCTTCCGATCCTACTGCCCTCTACGGTAATTTCCTGCTCTGAGACATATCGTGCTCCAGGTGTGGAAATCCCTGAAAGATCCACACTGTAAGAATGATCCTCTCACTGTGTGAATGAAGGGCCTTCCTCAATATCACCATGTCAGAAAAGCTGGCTCCGTGATCACAACTCATCCTCATTCCACAAATTTCCATTCTTTCATTTTGTTGCACAGAAAGTCAGCGATTGGCAGTGCACAAGTTTGTAAAATGCACCCATGTGTGTTCTACAAACAGTTCAGCAGCTTAATGTGTTACTGAGCATTATCTATTTCAACATGTAACTGTGGGAGGTGTTCTCAAAAGATATTAATGCTTTACCCCTGGGCTGTCTCAACATCCTATGTTTTCTCAACGTCTTGTTGGAGTTTGCTCTACTTTTAACTTCGGTTTTCTCTTCATTCTCATTCGTAACACACTAGTCTTCAACTGAATGAGGTCAAAAAAACTACTCCCCAGGTTTTTAAAGAGTAAACTGGAGCGTGTTGCACTTTGACCTGTTTTGCCCACATCCTGTGAATGAACTTAAAAAAAAACACGTTGGAGCAGCATTACAACAAATGTAATGCTGAGTACAACTTCACACCGCTGTCTGGAACCACAACCAGCCTTTCGAGTAAACTCAAGACTACACTGATAAATTGAACGCTCAAAAGAGAGACACCTTACAATGACAAGCAAATTGGATTGCTTTACAGCATTTTGGTGAAAATTCTAAGGGTTCACACCCCGACAATGGTGAGGAAGTGTCTTTTCACCCCATTGCTGCTAATGTAGTATTAAATGGCCTATGGCTGCCAGGTTGATGTGCCCGGGTTAGACACAAGTTAGTCCTTTCTAATATGGAGATTAGGATCCAAAGTCATACTTTGAACTATTATTACCATTTTGCCAGACAGAAAATATTCTATGCACACACGAAGGGAAAAGTTTCCACAATCCTTTCTACTTGGAGAATCGTTTTGAACAGTTAGCATAATTAACGTTTTATATGTTTCCTCAGAGACTTTGAAAGAGAATCCAAAAATGACACAAAACAACAGGGGAAACTTCTTCTAAATGGTTCTTCACTGTGCATCTTCCTGGTCCTTATGGGTTTCTTTAAATTAAGATTCTATCAGCTTACTCAGATGGATCCAATGCACTATCTGATGGACAGTGGAGCATTCCTGGTGTTCTGGTACCTACGGACTCACTAAACATCCGAACAAATTAACTACTCGATTCTAACAGATTTATTTCGTTCATTCACCAGATGAGGGGGTCACTGACTAGTCCAGTATTTATTATTCATCCCAAAGGGCAGTTATGAGTCAACCATATTGCTGTGAGTCTGGAGTCACATGCAAGTCTAGAACAGGTAAGGATGGCAATTTCCTTCCCTAAAGGACATTAGTGAATCAGATTTTATTTTTCTCCGACAATCGACAACGGACTCATGATCATCGTTCAACTCTTAATTCTAAACTTGTATTGAATTTAAATTCCACATCTGCTGTGGTGGGTTTCAAACTCTGGTCCCCAGAATGTTACCAAAGTCCCTAGAGTAACAGCCCAGTGATAATACCACTAGGTCAGCACCTCCACCAGTTTTATTCACAGAAACTCCATTTGTGAATTTGGCCGGTACATTTCTCTCCATAATAGTGAATACCTTCAAAAGGAATTCATTGAGGAATACTTTGGAACATCTTGAGGACATGAAATATTCCATTTAAAAGCAAATTTGCTTTTTCAATATATGAGCAAATGCAATGACATTTTTGACATTTTGCAATGTGGCAACCGCTTTGTGATCAGAAAACAGATTGTGTCTTCTAGCAGTCACCTCTTGCAGGTGCTAGCCTCGACTGGCTGTGAAGGACATGTACCTGGCAGTGGTCTAGATTGCTCGGATCCTGAATTAGAGGGGATCTAGGCGTTGCTGCTGAAACTGGTGAAGTAGCAGGCATTGATGTCCCAGCTGCTTCTGGTTTGCTGCTCTCTGCCTGCTCCATAGCACTTTCCTTCCCCTCGGCAATTGTTGCTTGTTGCTGAGGAGCGAGGGTATCCTGCTGCATTTCAGTGAAGGTCACTGACCGCTTTTGCTCTGTCAGTATCGAAAGATCAAGTGAAAACATATGACCTCAACTTAAGATATTTCTTTCATATACATGTTAAAAGAGCATGATTAAGTCGATGAATATCGGTTATAGCGTACATTTGAAGAATACAATAAACGACCCTGTAACATAACTGAAAAATCAGTGTGATTAGTTTCTCATTCCACAATATGATTTATTACCCCTTACATTATTCCGAATTTCTTCATTCTAGGTTTATTGTTTTCTCTTGCACTTTATTCCAGTCTCTAATTGAATCATAGAAACTTATGTCACACTGTGACTGTGCCTACTCTATGTAGAGACAAATGTGTTAACTGCCACATGTTTATCCATTTAAATTCTTCATCATTAAGAACTTGTTCAATTCCCTTTAAAAATGAGTTAAAAGGGTGTATCAGATCCCAAACTCTCCAATTCCATCATTTCAATAAGCCTGTGTGGGATTTTGTTGACTGCCTCCCAACTGCCCAAACAAACATTTTACGGCACTACCTTGCTCAGCCTTCCCTATTACCTCTTCCCTCTTAGAAGAGCTGATTTAGTTATTTAGATACAAGTTTTCTTTCATAAATCCATTCAAAGGATATTACACATTGGCAACCTATTTCCCGGTCACAATAATAACAGATAAGAGAAGACAAGTGTAATGAATTTAAATTTGCTTCATTGTCACATGTACTCACCTGAGTACAGTGAAATTTTTATATGTCACCACTTACGGCACTCTCTTAGATACAAAGGTACCTAGGTACAGATTCTTGAGCACAAATTGTTGGGAAAAATATTTTTAAAAACACAAAGAAATAAATAGTCCAGCATTACCAACCTTCAAAGTACAAAATCGTAATAATAAATTACATAAATGAAGAAATATTGGCACAGGAGAATACAAAAAAACTGACTAGGAAAGATCTGAGCAGTAGTGAAATGTGTACTATATGGCTATTGATTTCTGTGAAGGGATCATAATAAATTCATTAAACAAAAAAAACTCCAGATGGTGGAAAACAGAAACAAAAATGGAAATTGCTGGGCAAAAAAAAAACTCAGCAGGTCTGGCAGCATCTGTGCAGAGAAAGCAGAGTTAATGTCTCGAGTCCAGTGACCCTTCTCTAGAATAATAAATTCATTGCTGGAATTCATAAAAACAAAACACAATCTTCAGTGATAGTAGGAACTGCAGATGCTGGAGAATCTGAGATAACAAGGTGTAGAGCAGGACCTGCTCCTATGATGCTGCTTGGCCTGCTGTGTTCATTCAGCTCTACAATCTTCAGTGAATTCAGTTACAATTTTTATATTGGCTGCTTAAGTATCCAAGAAAATTAAATGGGGCGAGGAGGATATTGGGAAAGACTTGTGCCAGGCTGAAAACTTTACAGCTCAATTCCTTTGACTGGTGATCATAATTATCATTAAATGATTGTGGAGCTCGATGCCCACAAGGGGACCAAAATTATTCTGGAAATATTACAATCTTTTCACTGTTAATTTTCACTGCAAACCTTCCAAAGAGGTAGCTAAAATGCTATCTAATATTTGTTCCTTCAGTTTGAATGTCACATATCCCCAGTGGAAGACTTGGTAAAGGAGGCACACGGTGGCTCAGTGGTTAGCACTGCTGCCTCACAGCACCAGGAACCCAGGTTTGATTCCACCCTTGGGCGACCGTCTGTGTGGAGTTTGCACATTCTCCCCGTGTTTGTGTGGGTTTCCTCCCACAGTCCAAAGATGTGCAGGCTAGGTGGATTGGCCATGCTAAATTGCCCACGATGTTCAGGGATGTATAGATTAGGTGGGTTATAGGGATGGGTCTGGGTGGGATGCTCTGAGGGTCAGTGTGGACTTGTTTCTACACTGTAGGGATTCTATGATTCTAGGTAGATATCATAATTGGCATTGCCAAATCGTCCTTCCATTGTACAGCACATATCATGCTGTGAAAATTCCATGTCTTGAGGATTTTACAAAAATGAAAATTGTTGGAAAAGCTCAACAGGTCGAGCAGCATCTGTGGAGAAAAATCAGGATTAAAACAGTTCTGAGGAAGGTTCACTGGACCCGAAATGTTAACTCTAATTTCTCTCCATAGATGCTGCCAGACTTGTTGAGCTTCTCCAGCAATTTCCAGTTTTTGATTTCCAGCATCCAGAGTTATTTCAGTCTTTAGGATTTAGCTCATTTATTTGTCTTTTTTTTAATTTTTACTTTTATACCCTGAAATATTGCTTTCATCAAATGGTTATTAGGCTTTAAAATATTTCCATTTTCATATAACGACCTTTATAAGTTTAGTTTCCAACTGCATTCACTTCTCAGATAACCGCTGAATAAAAACTAAATTGTGGATCTTACCTAGAGATTTGGCTTTTGGCTGAACGCTGCGTCTGGTTGTAGACAGTCGGGCGCCCTGCCGTCCCCTTGCTTCAGCTTGTAACTTTGGACGCGAGAGGAGAGGGCGGCGTGGCTAACAGGAACGGGAAATCTTTTTAACAAAGTATTGTAATAAGCAGTAATGCTTTCCAAATTCATCTCATCCCCTTCAACCCTCTCGTTAACAATTAGATTTTTGTTTTGCAAAATGAAAGAAGTCAATATTAAGATAGAGGATATTTTCTATTTTTTAAAATCTCAAGTCACCATCAGATATGTCCAAATGTAATGTAAAGCTCTCTCTAATCTGTTCCAATAATGGACTGTAATTTAATTTTACATAAAATCAATTTTGTCTAGATCCTCATCACCTCTCTTGAAGGCAGCATTTCAATGTGATGTTCAGGGTACAATTCGTGGGTGGCATGGTGGCTCAGTGGTTAGCACTGCTGCCTCACTGAGCCAGGGGCCTGGGTTCGATTCCACCCTTGGGCAACTGTCTGTGTGGAGTTTGCACATTGTCCTCGTGCCCGTGTGGGTTTCCTCCGGGTGCTCTGGTTTCCTCCCGCAGTCCAAAGATGTGCAGGCTCGGTAGATTGGCCATGGTAAATTGCTCATAGTGCCCAGGGATGTTTGGGTTAGACATAGGAAATCAGGGGTAGGGGAATAGGTCTGGGTGGGATGCTCTTCAAGGGGCAGTGTGGACTTATTGGGCCAAATGGCCTGTTTCCACACTGTAGGGATTCTATGATTCAAGACATGTCTCAGGCATGAATCCCTGGGAATATTTTTGCTCCTTGTTCTAACAGTGTCACATGTGATTTAATTTGAACAAAGATAGGTATACTTGCATCAAGCTCCCTTGCAGCAAGCATAAAAGAGTTTACTCATAGGCTGCTTAGCAAAACTGGTCACCTATGCTTCGCTTTACACGGTGAGTGCTCTGAGTTGCAAGAAATTAAGAAACCAAATGGATTTTAGCTGCATTGGGAATAGGGTACCAGAATAAAGAAGTCTTGCCACAATCATACCGGGCTTGAATAAAACAGTGTGCGCAATTTTGGTCTCAATATTTAAGGACGAATTTGCTTGCATTGGAGGCAGTACAGTGAAGACTCGCTAGATCGGTCCGGATAAGAGTGTGAGAAGCTGAGTAAAATGTGTCAATGTTCTCTGGAATTTAGATGAGATGATCGAATTTAAATATTCAAAATACTAAAGGGACTTGATGGGGTAGATACTGAGGGACTGTTTCCCTTACCTGAGAAATCTAGGATAAGGGAACATAGTCTCAAGATACAGTACCAATCAGTTAGGACTGGGTTGAGAAGAAATTATTTCACACAAAAGGAGTGTAAGTCTGTGAAATTCTCTGTCCCAAAGGGTTGCAGATCCTACATTGTTCAATATATTTTGGGTGGGAGAGACTGATTTTGGTCTCAGGAAATGACGAGATCTAAGGAGTGGATAGGAAAGTGGTATTGAAGTTCAAAATTAGCCATGATTATATTCAAAAACAGAATGGGCTCAGTGCTTTATGATCTTCTATTTCTTAATGTTTTGTGTTCTGCTCACTGATGTATGAATTATGTTTTGAACGCTTTACTGTGTCTTAATGTTCTTAGTTATACTGCATTGCACAGAAATATATTGCATTTACCATGAGCGATTATCATTTTAGAATTCTATATTTCTTTTTGCTCATGGCACTATTAAGCATTTTTGTTTTTATTGGTCTCAGGGTGTTAATAGCAACTTTTTGTGATGACTAATATCTCCCCTCTCACTCCTAAGAAACAAAGCATACGTTATGTTTAGTTTCTGCTTTTTTAGCATTGCTGTAAAGATCAGAATTCAGTTTCTCACCTGCCGGAGACCTCTCTTTCTTCCCAATGGTTGTTGTATAAGCAGATTCTGCTGCCCAGGTTCACTTTGAACACTTGCTACCCTGTTAAGGATATTTAGTGTTAATCAGATTACAAATAATTAACTAATTCTGAATTTCTTTTATTAATTGTTACTCTTGTAGTGCTTGTTTCATGTTTCAGAAAACTATTACTAACTTAATTTCAGCAAATTAATTGTCTTGTTCTCAATTTATTGTGTATTATTTTAAAACACCCACCTCAGACTCCATTAACTCTAATTTCCTGGCATTGTAAAGCAGTTTGTACTCTTCAAAATTAGAATGCTTAAAAAAGATGCTAGATTTTTTTCAGCTACTTTTATATTCATAACTTGGTTGAAATTAATGATTTGTCAGTCTGGCATTTACTGAAACTGAAATTTGAATAAATATTCATACAAACAAAATGCTTTCCCTTTTGCTGGTAGAACATTTACATCACATTTCAGCCCAAATACCTCTCCTCTAATCTGTGAGAACTCATGGAACACTGTTAAAAGGAAGATAAAGTTGCAATAGTGCACAGGTCTAAAACAAAAACAAACACTACAGTTGATTTTTTTTTAGAAATGGCAATGGTGGAGGTGTAAACAACTTGTTTCTTATATTTTGTAATGTTCAAGAACAAAGGGCTGTCAAAATGTCAATAATTCATCACATAACACAACTTTTAATAAACAGTTCTGCTAAAAATGAAGCAATACAATGCATCTAAATTCAAGCTCTCTTACATGTAATTGATTCTCCAGACTTAATCGTACTAGGGGACAGAAAGTCGTGGATAGAGCTCCTGCATTCACCAGGATGTTCAAAGCAGACATGCAAGACTCCCAGCTCCCATATACACTGAAAATTACCACATGCAGACCTGATTTTCTCCTCAGGATTTCCTCTGAGCATGTGTTTTTTCTTTGAAGGACATGTTGAGATAGAAATTTGTTCATGTGGCATTCTTCCACCACTTACTGCGGGGTGTGCTATGGCGCTAGCATCCCTTTTGTGTGCTACTGCTGGTTATTGATGCTGGATAGTCCATTCACTGGGTGTCACACAGGCACACCAACTACCATGATGCCAGCATTGGAAACCTGCACCCACGGGGGTTTCTTGTATATCCATCAATGTAGCTCATAGCAACAAGCTGGGATCTCAGTCTGTTCACATTACAAGTCAAAGGAGAGGTATTTTTCAGTTAATTGTAGCTGGGTCCTTGGAGGTTTTATTTTCAGTTCCTGAATACAGCCAAGGAGAAGAGGACAACCTGGCCAAGTGTGGAGGCATTTGTTGCAGTGTCCCCTTTTCTCTCACGGTGTGTGGACTTCGCTGGCAAGGCCGGCATTTGTTTCCCATCCCCAACTGCCCTTGAGCGGATTGATTTTGTATGCCATTGCAAAGGGCAGGTAAGAATCAAGATTTCATTGCTGTGGGTCAGGGATGACATGTAGGTCAGACCAGGTAAGGATGGCAGACATCCTTCCTAAGGGGCACGAGTGAAGTAGGTGAGTTTTTACATCAATCGGCGATAACTGTCGTGGTTGCAATAACCATCACCATTGCGCTCTGCCTCCAGGAAGTCCTGGTCTTAATCTCCTGCAAAGGAGGCAATGCCACCCTGTGGGGGAGCAAAACCGGGCCTGACTGTGGCTCACTTGTGCCCCATGACTTCCCTTGTGCATATCCTGATCAGCTTTTGCTGGCTTCCAGGCAGAACTCTTAAGGACCTGAAAGCAAACAAACAGAAGCGAAAGGTTAAAAATGGGGTGGCATGGAGCTTTTTAGCCACACCATCTGAAGCTTTCAGTTGATGACAAATCCCAGGAGAGGCCGGTGGGAGGTAAATATAGGTTTGAGAGGCACAAGACAGATTGCACCCTCCTCCCAAAACAACCTCTCTGAACTAGATTCCATGGGCTATGTCACCTGCTGTTGCAAAATCTCAATGATCTCCTTCTGGGGTTCAGCAGATAGCATCTTGGAAATTGCCCACCCTTTTCTTCCTGAGTTGTGTTCGTTATTTTCCCCTGAAGAAGACAGAGAGAGAGGCAGACTGACAGTGATTGTACAGCATTGTCCTTTGCTAATGTGTATAACAGACAAAGGTACGTGAAGCAAGAGATAGGTGTGATTCTGCCAGATTTGGAAAGATGTCTGTTGATGAGGTGCATGTTAGGTGAAAGTTTGAAGTGAGGAGTTGATGTGTGCCAGACATGAGATGTAATGCAAATCTACTTTCACTCACCTTGAGCAACAGGTCCTAGGTCATTGCACTTTTTCAGGAACACTGTCACACCCTATGGATGAGAGTCTGAGCATTAACCTCCCTCCCTCATCAATCTGGTACATGAGAATATCCTACCAACCCACAGAATCATGGCGTCCATCCTGGAATCCACCTTGCTCACCAGGCCCTCTAAAGCAACACCAGAGAAGCATGATTTGAATGAGTGTGAGCCAGGTCACACGTCACAACTCATCTGTAACAAATCGAATTTCTAGTCCACCATGTATACCCAGCACTTGCAGATCCATGCCCATGTTACTTTCTTCACATCAGAATTATGCTTCGGCTACCAGTATGGACAGCACAGTGGCTCAGTGGTTAGCACTGCTGCCTCACCTGGCTTCGATTCCAGCCTCAGGCAACTGTCAATGTGGAGTTTGCACATTCTCCCTATATCTGCGTGGATTTCTGCCAGGAGGAGAACATGCCCCCATCTACATCAACGGAACTGAGGTTGAGAAGGTGAAGAGCATTAAGTTCCTTGGAGTAACGATAACTGACAACCTGTCCTGGACTTCTCACGTAGAGGCAACATTCAAGAATGCACAACAATGCCTCTTCTTCCACAGGCAGCTCAGGAAATTTGGCACGTCCATAAGGACCGTCACCAACTTCTATAGATGCACCATTGAAAGCATAGTGTCTGGGTGCATCATAGTCTGGTACGGCAACTGCTCTGCCCAGGACTGTACGAAACTACAGAAGATGGCGTGCACAGCCCAGAACATCACAGAAGCCAACCTTCTATCCATGGACGCTATTTAAATGGCTCGCTGCCATGGAAAGGGGGCCAACATCATCAAAGACTCATCGCACCCTGGTAATGATCTCCTGCAACTTTTATCAGCAGGTAGAAGATACAGAAGCCTGAACACGCACACCAGCAGGTTCAGAAACAGTTTCTTCCTGGCTGTTATCAGACTGTTGAATGGACTCTCTAGAATCAAATAACTCTGATCTTGCTCATGTTGATCTTGCCTAGAGCACACTCTGTGCAATCTAACCTGTATGCCGCTGTCTAAGTCTTTTGGATCTGTACATCTTTTGCTTAGGAAAGAAGAGATAAAATCGAAGGTTACTTAATGAAGTCAACAAGAGCTTTGGAGTGATCGAGAGCTTCTACAATGATTATGCTATGAAGCACAAAAGATCAATACTGGTTGAAATGGATTTGGGGACTGCATTTATGTAAATAATTGCCTGTCCTGTATAATGCTAGATAGCACATCATTAACAAAGAAATATGGTGCAGTAGAACATCGGACATGTTCATTAATTACATAATATCATCTGTGAAGAGGCATAACTGACTTTGCTCTGAATTTCTGATAGTAAGAGAGTCAATGGGTGTGAAAGTTCAGTCAGGAGCCCACTACTCTGGACTGCTGTTCATTTTTGTAACCTTCCTATTTTCCATAGACACAATCAACTGCATATTTAGAAGCAGGTATACAAACAGGGCACATATATTTAAGTGAAATGATAATGTAACACTATTCACCCCATTTTCCATTATAGCTTTATCATTTATTCATGACAGTGTATAAATAAGAACAATAATGTGAATTTTAACATTATTTTAATTTCAAATATCTAATTCATTCATAAAGTTACATATAATATATGTGAGGTAAAGTTAACAGCAATGGAAAAGTAAAAAGCCTGAAACATCAAAAGATTTCACTTACTTAAAGAACATGACAGTTTGATAGCAAGTAATACATTAGAATCCTGAAATTTCACTCAATTGCCTTGATATTCCAGGGGCATCTCAGTTTTCTCTTTATCAAAATGATGGGTAATTTAGATAAGGCATGGAAAATGTATTCAGAAGGAACAGAGATGGGTCATTAAAAGGAGTGATATTTTATTGTCCCCTTCCTTTTGATACTGTTACGTTTTATATTACACCTCCACCTTTACCAAAAGTTTCCATCAAAGATTCAGTCATTTGAAAAGCTAGGGTATGTGTGCACGAATGGATAATATGGGAACATGGGTGGATAACATTCGTGTGATGGAACATTTTCATGGCATTTCTGATCTCCAATTAAATCACAGGTTTCACAGAGAGAAAAAGAAACGTGAGATTAAAAGACATGTGAATGGCAATGTGGTTTTTGTTTGGAAAAATCAGATGAAAACTAAATAGCAAGACTTATTAAATGACAGACAAAAGTGTTATCAGGATTCCTAGCATGTACATTGACATAAATGCAACATTACACTGTACCTAGAAAGGTTAATCTCAGCAGCCAGCCCCTGGGATTCATCGAGGACATTAGGTTCACTGCAGGGCAGGGAGATGAGTATTTAGGGAAATGAAGCATGCCTTGTCTACAAACAGGGCAATTCACAAGGTGGCATGCTGTTAAACAGCATACACTTACTATACATTGCAAAACAAATCAATAGACTTAAACAAATTTAGGGACTGGAATTTCAAATCAAGTATAATGTTTAAAACACATGCAAACCGAAACAAATTCTACATTGCTCTAGACCAGGAGGAAAATCTCACCTACTACGCAAAGAATTAATAGAAAATATGATCAATTTTAAGACTGAAGCCTGTTTTGCTAAATAACAGAACTTCGTTTTCCGCCCCATTGGAGGTTCAGAGAGATTTACTTATGGATGTCTAAATTAAACACAAAAATTTGAACATTCTTTAGCATACAATGCTGGAAAATTAAGTCAAATATTTGAATGCTATTTATGCAGATGTTATGTAATAAAATTGTATGGTGTAGGTTTGCACCCACAAACAACTGAGTGCAGGTAAACATATGAAAACTCAGAAGGTAAGACAACTCAGGCCAGTCTTGACTTTTAGCACTTAATTAGAGAGAAGGATTGGTAAAGATTGACAGTGCACCTGGCCACAGAATATATGTTACAAAGGTACATTGCATAGAAATTAGCACTTTAAAAAGAAGGTAAAATGCCACAAATATTGTTCTCAGAACCACAATGTTGCTTTAGTCTCAAAGTAGAGTACACTTAACATTGAAATCTTTATGAGAAACAATACAACAGTTTAAGCAATAGCAGTCTTAAAACACTGAACCTGCTGACAGTATATATTTTTCTTTACGCATGGGATATGGACGTCGTTGACTGGGCCAGCATTTATTACCCATCCCTTTTAAATCATGTTGCAAGAAATTAAATGTATTCAATGCTAATAATAACATTACCATTAACCATTGTCACAGGAACAAATGATTTTATTCATCTCTAAGCATTTGGGTGTCATTACTTACCATTATTTTGATTGTGAATTTGTTAACCACAATGTTTGATAAACAATTAGAAAATGGGCACAAAAATTAAATTTACCTTATCTTTAAAATGAGGATCACCCATTACAGATCGGGATGAAGGGATTTTTTTTCCTTTCAGAGGGTCATTAGCTGTCAAATTCTTTCCCCACATAGATCAGTGGAGGATCACTGTTATTATTGCTGTGTTTAATTAATCAGTTAAAAATAAATCAAAAGGACAAAATACATTTTCACCCAAACTCTATATAAAAACCCAAGTGTCAACGATCAAATGAATGTTGATACATGAGTATTTTCAAACTAATCTATGTTGGATTTTGTTTTCAAAGTTACCAAATGTGTTCTTTGTTATGCTAT
Source organism: Rhincodon typus (assembly GCF_021869965.1). NCBI lineage: Eukaryota > Metazoa > Chordata > Chondrichthyes > Orectolobiformes > Rhincodontidae > Rhincodon > Rhincodon typus. Next base: position 23,029,946 of record NC_063338.1, read on the forward strand.
ACTTTGTCCTTATGCAGTATACAACTTGTCCCAAATCATCATCAACATCATTTCCATTCTGGACAGTTGCCTTTGTTTGATGGAATTTGTGAATTATTGACAGGACTTCACATTAATAGATGTACCCACTGCTGATTAAACAGATCATAACAGTGGAACATGCATGATCCAGGCGGACTTGACAGGATTGATAATTAAAGGATCTTTCCCCTAATGGGATGGACTAGAACTAAGGGACACAGAATAAGATGAGGAGACTCTCATTTCAGATGGGGATGAAGAAAATTTCTTCTCTGGGGGTCATTAGCCTGTGAAATTCTTCTCCCCCATACAGCAGTGGAGGATCACTGATTCCTATTATAGCAGAGTTAAATAGATTCTTGCTTGACAAGAAAGTCAAAGGACAAAGGTATTAGACATGAAAGAGAAAGCTGCAATCAGGTCAGGTATGATCATTAATATAAACAGATAATGATAACTACTAACCATGAGTCATGGACAGAACTAAATTAATTAAAATAGAAATATTCATAATTTCAAAGCTACTTTAGTTTTCTTCCAAGTAAAAGCACATGATGCTCCAATAAAATTCATATAAAAGCTACTTCAATGATTACAGCTAATGATGAACATAAAAGCTCCCATACCCACAACCAATAAAACTAATGTAATGTACAAAATATCATGTAAGGACTGTGAGAAACATCACATAGGCCAAACTGGAAGAAAACTGACAATAAGAATACACGAACACCAACTAGCCACCAAGAAACACAACCAATTCTCACGGGTCTTAATACACTCGGACAAAGGAGGACACGAATTTGACTGGGACAACACATCCATAACAGCACAGCCAAACACAGAATTCCTGGAGGCCTGGCATTTCAACCAAAACTCCATCAACAAACATATTGAACCGGACCTAATATACAAACCACTGAAAAACAGAACTAGAAGTGATGCCAACCACCCCAGCAAACTGAGGCATATAAATAACAAACGGGACAGAATGCCAACACTTTACCGGAGGCGCACTGACGATGTTACCTAGCAGGGTGACAAGGCATCTGGAACCAAACACATTGGCTTGGCGAGCAAATCTACAAACTCATCCACAACCCGAGCTACAAATCTTCTCAAAAACTTCAATTCAATGATTTTTTTTTAAAAAAATGACTAGATGTTCTTACAATCTAAGGCAGCTAGCTGAGAGAATTCCACAATCCAAATATTTGAGTGCTTCATTGTATGGATTAGGAATTCCTAAGTCTGCCTAGCCAGGATGTTGCCAGGAATGGAAGGTTTGAGTTATAGGGAGAGGCTGGATAGGCTGAGACTTTTCTCACTGGAGCATAGGAGGTTGAGAGGTGACCTTACAGAGGTTTTTAAAATCATGAGGGGTATAGATAAGGTGAATGGTAGATATCTTTTCCCTACGGTGGGGTATTTCAAGACAAGGGGGCTTTTTTTTTAAAGGTGAGATGGGAAAGATTTAAAAAGGACATGAGGGACAATGTTTTACACAAAGAGCAGTTCGTGTGTGGAATGAACTTCAAAGGAAGTGGTGGATGCAAGTACAGTTACGATCCTTAAGACATTTTGATAAGTACGTGAATGAGATAGGTTTGGAGGGAAATGGGCCAAGTGCAGACAGGTGGGATTATAGTTTAGTTTGGGATTATGGTCAGCATGCACTGGTTGGACTGAAAGGTCTGTTTCTGTGCTCTATGACTCAATGACACAGGGGAATTCCAGGGACATTTGCAATCCAGCCATCCATGAGAAACTTGTACCACCATTCTTTTCATCTTTAAGGCAGTTCAAACTCTTCACGAACAGAAAGTGACCTTTAGGAATGTATTTTGCAGCAAACAAATGTTGCTCTGCTTTTGTCTTCACTCGCTTTCAAAGTTTGGAATGATTCATCCTTGCTGCTTTTCAGAGGTCTCCTGTTCCAGTCACTCCATGAAGATCTCATTGAAAAATTTACCTGCACTGTCCTAGAGGATTCCCACTGGCTTTTAAAGGCATTGGAATCAATTTAGTGTGACTTTATTAATGATCCTGGTGGAGAAGTGGGTTTCATTCTCCCTCATTAACACGACTGTAGCAGGTAACTCTGGCTCGCTCAAATCTAATCTAAATTCTGACATTATCAAAATGAGGACAATGTGAAAATTGTAGCATCATGATCATGGCCACAAAACTAGGCATTCATCTGACTGACCTCATGCCAACTCGGTAAATTAGCACAATGGTTATGTTACTGGTCTAAAAATTCAGAGGTATGTGCTGAGACATTTAAATTCAGTAAACAAATTAATCTGGGAACAACAAAAAACTAGTATCTGTAATAACGACCATGTAACTAGCATTGACTGTAAAAATTCAAATGCCTACTAATGTCCTCTTCCATCCATACCAAATTAAATCCACATTAGAAATATTGTGGATACTTAACTGTGCTTTAAAATGGCCCAGCAATCTAATAAAATCATGTAAAAGATAATCAGGGATGGACAATAAACATTGGCTTTGCCAGGGACATCATGGTTGAATATGTTAAGAATTTGAATAGAAATCCAAATGTAGAAGTATCAATTATCAATAAAAGAAACCATGAAACAATTACAAACAAAAGCAGAGTGTGCTGGATGAACACAACACGTCTGCCAACATCTGTAGAGAGAAAACAGAGTTAATGTTTCGAGTCCAGTGACCTTTTTCTGAACGACAAAGATCACTCTCTAACAAGGAACACAGGAACAGTGTACCAGTTAGCCTTGACCCTGTTCCAGTATCCAATGAGATCGTAGCTGATTTATAACCTAATTCTATATTTCTCCCTTTGCCCCACTTCTCCCAATGCCTTTGCATATTAAATATCTCCTTCAAAAATTACCTTTGGCCTAGCATCAACTGTAATTTGTGGAACAGAATTTCAAACATCTCCCAGCTTTTGTATGTAGAGGTGTTTTCTAAATTCATTCATGGAAGTCTGGCTCTTTTTTATAAGAAGCCTATTGGCTCAGAAGAATTAAAGGCAATCTTGTTGAACCATGTAAGATTCTGAGGGGACTTAGCAGGACAGATACAGAAAGGATACTTCCCCTTGTGGAAGGCACAACATCTAAGGAACACACTTTAGAAATATGGAGTCTCCCATTCAAACTGGGGATAAAGCAAAATTATTTCTCTTGGAGGATTGTCTGTGGAATCCTTTGCTCCAAAGCAGGGTAAGAGAATATGCTTAGAAGTCAGAGGTTTACAAGGTCATCAAAAGGTATTGGGATTAAATGAAAGCGAGCCATGAGCTTCCTCAATGGGGCAGCAGGCTTGAGGGACCAGATAGCCGCTTGCTCCTCTGAAATTGTAAGTTCATATTTCTACATGTCGCAAAGAATCCTTATTTTTATATTCCACCCTCTTTGCAATAAACGACCTTTCTAATTACTTGCTGTATGTTCACACTAAGTTGTGATTCATGTACTAGGACACCTAAAGCGTCCACCTCGAGTTTATAATCTCTCTGCTGTTTTTCTACTCTTTCTGCCAAAGTCAACAAGTTCACATTTTACTCCATCTGCTAAATTTCTGTCTCCTCACTTAGCCTATCTATAGGACTTCTTGCCTCCACTTCATAACTTACTTTCCTATCTATCATTGTGTTGTTGGCAAAGTTAGCAACCGCATATTCTGTCCATTTATCCAAGTTTGAAAAACAGCCCCAGCACTGATCCTTGTGAACGACCTGGAAATCCAAGCACGTCACACGTCTACAGGTTCCCCTTTATCCATGTTGCTTGTTACCTAGTCAAAGAACTCTAAATTATGAGTCAAATATGACTTGCCTTTTAAAAAAATAACATATTGACTCTGTCTGATTGCATTGAGATTCTGAAGGTGTCTTCCAAAATCCCTAATGATAGATTCCAGCATTTGCCCTATGACAGCTATTAGGCTAACTGGCCTGTAGTTTCCTGCTTTCTGTCTCCATCCTTTCTTGAAGAGTTACATTTACTATTTTCCAATCTGGTGGGACTTTTCCATATCCCTATTGCAGTGAGAACTCAGTGATTATACCAGGTTGACAGCTTCTTCTGGAATTTTTAATTGTTGGAGTAATTTTGCAACTCTGTTTGTGAAACAATCAGCTTCACTCGCATTTAAAAGAAACCGGCTTTGAGCAACCTAGAGCAAAGCTGATGAATCAATTGAATCGAGACGTTCCCAGCTTTATGAATCAGTCAGATCATTGGTGCAACTGGAATCTTTCAGCCTATGTTTAAACAAACTGGACCATACACTCAGATTCTACTGTTATTCTCCACACTTAACATACTTCAGTATTAAACTTAAATAATAATTTATATGACATTTAAATGAAAGTTATAGAAATTGTTGGCCTCATTACCTGTTGCTGGGCAAAATTCTGAGGCCCGAGTCTGACTGAGGAGCAGACATGCTAGAGACATGGCTTGAAAATCGACGATGCCCCCTACTGCTGCTGGCCAAATATGCTTCCTGTTCACTAACAACGCTAGGCATGCTAACGGTGTCATCTGCAGGGCAGAAAGGAAAACTCATTTAGATGGCTTTCTTTTCCTAATGAAATAGCAACGCTATGATCCACGCATGAATGACAACATTAAAAATAATAAAGGTAGCGTGAAACATGCTGGAACCCCCATTAATAGCAGTTTCAACGATACTTCTGTGCTGAGGATATCGAAGTTGTAAAACTGCTTTTTTTTTTCCAATTCTTGCTTTTTAAAAGTATGAAAGTTTAAATTGCCTTTCTGTGCACTGGGTTTGTGTCCATCTGGTGACAAAATAATTTGCCAACAGTCATAAGTGGGTTTTCCTATGTAAAATGTACATTTTTCAGTTATGGTCAGTGCAGATTATAAAAGTGAAAGAGTTTTTAGTCCTCCAATCAAAAAAGGGAAGGTAATTCATCTGGGATGGGGATCAGTGAAACAAAATGGTCCCTGGAAGTGATCTTAGCCCCCGAAACTCGCTGAACTTTTCAGTTGTACCCAATCAAGGAGTTCCCACTTGAAGCATTTTACATTCTTAAATTCTGTCCCTCCTTCCCATGCAGCTTACCCAGGACACACCATTTCCTGTTTAACACAAACTTTAGTTAATGCAGCTCTGTTTTCAGCTACAATACGTTATGCAAACATGACACCCAATGTCATTGACAGCCTTCTTATGGGAACACAGAATGCTGTTATTTCAATATTTGATTTGTGTGCGCTCTCAAGTAATGAAAGCTGGAATGCAAATTTGGTACTTGTAGAACTGCTTTACTAAATAATAAATAAGTTCTGAGTAAGTGTTACCGGATCTGTAACGTTAACTTTAATTTCTCTTCGCAGATGCTGACAGACCTGCTGAGCTTTTCCAGCAACATCTGTTTTTGATGCTTTTTTAAATAAATACAGTACTGTTGCTACATGCACAATCACCATGTATTATTGGAAAAATAGAGAAAAATACATGTAGTTCACAGAGACACTTCTAGCAGAATGATCGACAGTAGATACTTAACTTCTTAGTCAAACTCTAACTCCAAGGTACTAAAACTAATTCTCATCATGGCCCCAAAGTCACATACTCATTTACTCTCTTAGCCATTGGGTAAAGCCTCCAAAAAGCTATATCTTTAGTTATCTGTTTGACAGGATGAAATTAAAGTAGAAAATGAGTAGAGAGAAAACTGGAAAAGCAAAATACTGCCCACCGTACCGTCCTAAATAACTATATTTATATAGCCCATCACAAAGCTTACCTGCCACAAAGTTCCATGTCTTTTTGCCATGTTGTCTAGTGAGTCAGTGTGTAGATTTGGAAAGTAGTATTGGCATAAAGGCCATTATCTATCACTGAAACCAATTGTACTGGAAAATCCTAATCATGTGGTTATCTTGTTATAGAACATCTTTCTATGTGTAATGTGGCCACTATGTTTCCTACATTGCAACAGTGACTACAGTTCAAATTTAATTTGTTGACTGTAAAATGTGTTGGTATGTCCTGAGGTCATGAAGCACGTGACCTCAAGTCTCTCTTTATAGAGAGTATCAGCTATGACCCAGATCTACGTATTAAGCCAAATTGCACTCCATGGTCCATGACTGGATAAATATAAAAGAACTGGCCTACTAATGTATGGGCGCTGAACCCGTTTTTACAAATGGGAAATTGATTACGTTATTTGGTAAGCAGTGTCCCCCCTATTTATCTAGTGTCAGAAGTACTTAAAACGTTGAAATGAGTGTCTAATGCTTGTTGTACAAGTGTTGTTAAACTGGACAGGTCCAAAGTTGTCTTGCCCCGTGATAATCTTTTAACTTAACGATGATAACAGACAGAATGGACGAGTGTAAATTGAAGAATTCATCTGTATATGTTGGATTCATTTTCAGCTGGCAGCTTAGACTACTGAATGACTGGAGTTTGGCCTAGTTTATCACTTCTGAAACTCACCTCTGACCTTTCAAAACTTTTTGTTGATGAACTTGTCCTCACTAAATGGCATCCCTGCCTTGTTTATTCACTTTCTAGCTACTGGGAGAGGAAGTCATCTTGTGTAGCGGTGTGAAATATGACACATTCCATCTGCCATTTATCACACTGGTCAGCATACATTCAGTTCCAACATAGTCAAGGTTATTGGTTAGTTTGGTTGGCCTATATACTAAGGACTGTATGCATTAAGGGTAAACATGTCAGGGTGATTTCCTGATTTGGCAGCTCCCCCCCCAATCTCAGTTTAAAGCCCTTGGTGACACTCTGCAAGGGGAGGGATGTTAAGGGAAATGGTGTGTGGCTGTGGGATAGAGTCAGGACAACTGACCCTGAGAGAAGGTCAGAGCTAAAAAGCTGTTTGTTTCACTGGGACTTTTTCGCCAATTGCAATAATACCAAATATTCTTCCTCACCTCTCACGCCCTTACCCGTTCTTCATGTCTTTGCCTTGCCAACTGATGCCCCCACATGGCTCCTCATACCCTTCAGTAGCACAGAATGCTATCTTGTCCAGTGTCCACCATGGACAGATCTCAAAGAGCCATGGGGAGATGAAAAAAATAAACTAATAATTTAAAAAAACGTTCACACTATACACTTGATGGTGACAAAGCTCCCATTCATGAAGCCCATTCAAACTTTTTAAATCTCAGGTGATCAATTTCTCACAATATAAACTTCTGTTTCAGTCAAATTGTGAACTCAACCTCCTGCTGAGATAATTATAGTTTTTGAAACTTAGACAAGCTGTGTAACGGCGTGATGATACAAGAATTGATGGGGATGGTAAACAGTGAGAAGGACATCCTTAGATTACAGGAAGATATAGATGGTCTGGTTAGATGGGCTGATCATTGGCAAATGGGATTCAATTTGGATAAATGTGAAGTGGGCAGATAGACAAGGCAAGGGAGTACATGAAATAATAAGACCATGGGAACCACTGAAGATCAGAGGACCTTGGTGTGCATGTAGGGGACAGATAGATAAAGTGGTTGAGATGGCATTAGGAAATCTTACCTTTATTACCTGAGGCTTAGAGTTTAAGATCAGGAAGGCAATGCTGGAACTGTATAAAACATTGGTTAGTCCACAGATAGAGAGTGTGTGCAGTTCTGGAATCCATTTTGTAGGAGGGATGTGGTAGCACTGGAGAGGGTGCAGAGGAGATTTACCAGAGTGTTGCCTGGACTGGAGAGTTTAGTTATGAAGAGAGATTAGACAGACTGGAGCTATTTTCCTTAGAGCAGAGGAGATTGAAAGGGGACATTATTTAGGTATATCAAATTATAAGAGGGATTGACTGGTAGGGACTTTTCCCCTTGATGGAGGGATCGATGATCAGGGGACATAGGTTTAAGTTAAAGGATATGGGATTTAGAGGGAATGCGAGGAAAAACCCTTTCATCCAGAAGGTGGTGAGAATCTGGAACTCACTGGCTGTAAGGGTTGTAAATGCAGAACTTCTCATAACAAAGAAGAAGTATTCAGATGTGCACTTGCAATGCCAAGGCATACAAAGCTATGAACCGAGTGCTGGAAAATAGGATTAGAATAGTTAGGGAGTTGGTTTTGCCTGGCACAGACTCGACTGCCCAAAGGGCCTTTTCCTGTGTTGTAGACCTCTTGTGACTTTGTTACACCATACTAGCCTTTCGGGAAATCAAACACTGCATCAACAGATGCTACAGCAGCTGAGCCTCAATGTAAGCAATCCAGTAGAGGATTTTTTTTTAAGAAAACAATCACGGACAATATCAGCCAGAATTTTTCTACAATCTAGAAAAGAGACAAAAAGAACTTGAGGTCATGGCATTTAAGCAGACTTTATCTCCCTTTCAAGAGCGTTTGTATCTGCTCCACAAATCTGTGACTTCCACACTGCATTTTAGCACATACCACTGAGTTGAAATGATCAAATAGACTTGTTAAGATTGGGTTTCCCTCCTGTGATATTCATGCACCATTCCATTTCCTCGACTGGCAAAAATAGGGGCTGGATTTCCACAACCTGAGACATCTATCAATTTTAAAAACCTGCAGATTCTTCCCAACTCTCTGAAAATCCAGTCCTTATTCTTACAGCAATCAAACAGCAACATCTTAGAACAATTACCACGACATACCAGAAATCACACCTCAGACTAACCTGCATTATGTCTCAGACTTTGTACATACACACTCTTTTATATTTCCACTGAGTTGGATTGCTGATTTATATGCAAGCAGGTATTTCTTTTTGAGCAGTAGAAAATGCCGATTGAACTTTGTGTCAAGAATTTTTAAGTTAAGAAAAACTTGCGCCAAGTCAAAACTGCAGCTTTTAGTGCTTGTCATCATGCTTCTTAGGTGCAAGACTGGGCTGAAATTTGAATCATATTTGGTTGAAAATTCTGAAGCTTGCTGAAGAATTGCACAGGCAAAGAATTTATTGATTGGAAATTTTGCAAATTACAGAGGTGCATTTAACATTCTAACAGGCACCATTCGAAGACAATTCAACTTAGACCTCATGTTGCATTAAGTACAGAAACAGCAGCTCATGCTATTTTTCATAGCCAGAACGAATCGCGATTGTTGAAATGAAAGAAGTGCAAATGATGATCAGACTGTCATGTTCAATCTAATAAAAGCAAATATCATGCAAGTTGAATTGAAGCAGTAATGACAAATGCTCACTTTCACCATCCTCCTCATCAGTCCTGCTTAGTGTGTCCTGAGAGGCCTGATGAGAAGGTTGGCTGTCCTGCTCCCACACAGTGCCTGTCCCCGTGTTTGAACGAGACATGGTGGCCAGACTCAAGCGGTAAGCTGATGTGGAGGTTCCCACAGTGCTGATGGAAGGTTTGCCTTGGTATGCTGCAAAGATATAATGAACAAGTTATGTGAGACAAATATGGCACTGCAAGATTCTCATTAGAGTCTTAGTATTTTCATCAACTGCAAGGCAGTAACAGGAGTCTTGCACAAAAGAAAATGATCAGAAAAATTAGTAAAATGCATGGGAGAACCGTAGACTGCTTCCGTTCTCACTATATAGATCAGTGGGTTGGACAATGGGAAATGATGGCAGTTTGCATCTAGGGATGATGAGGGACTTCTACCTGGAAAGAAATCCTAGTAGCACAAAGCTTCTGTCGATGCTTATTTCAGGTTTACTTGGTCCTGTGAAAAGCAATTGGATACAAGCTTTGGCAGCTCATCTAGCTCACTTCCTAATCAGAAAGCATTCTGATAGCAACAGTGCAGAAATCAATGGCTTGAACTGTCCGACTCAATGGAGAGAGGAGTCAGTTCATAAGGTGACAGAATTTAATGACGTGCTGAGGGAAAGGGATGTGTACTCAAAAATAAAACATTATATATTGGTGATACTCCTGGGTGCCTTCACATTAACGCTTGGAAATTGTAGAATATTCTTCTAGTCTGAGCATAAATGGATTCCCTGAAATTATTTATCATTTAACAGTTTTGTCATTTAGATATTATATTATATCCTTGATGTTTTATATTTATGTACAGAATGTTAAACATTCATGAGTTGATTTTCCTATTATTTGTGAACTTTTAAGTGTACTAATCTTTTTTAGACTTTCGTTGGAAAATTCATTTACAGTAACACAGATCAATGCAAACAAGACACATGGGGTCAATTCTGCAGTCTTGTTACAGTGCTCAGAGCACTGTTCTTTCTCCATGATGTGTATTACATGTCCAAATTTGTAAAATCAAGCTAAATAAATTACTGCGATACCCTGTGCACATTTCTATCCTATGACCAATGGTGGAAGTTGGATTTTTAGAATAATTGAAAGGTTGATGGGAAAAGTTAATGGGATGTAGCCACTTAAAGGCAAGTGATTGCGTGGGGTGGGGGAACAGAGCAAAAAGACATGCCAGCCAAGCTCAATGCTATGCATGGTATCTGCATGATCTAGAAACAGATGTGAGAGACAACAGCTTATCTTATGGAATTAGCAAAGTATGATTCCCCAACAGAACCAGTATCATGTACATGCCCCATATTCCATGCCACAAATGTTACCCACCAACTGGTTCCACATTTATTACCTACGTTAAGTCTTCACTCAATCTTGCAGATCTTTCATTGCATTCAGACATACTCACACTTCAGCTCAGTACATACTCCCAAGTTGAAACTTACAGTGGAAAGACTTTGCAACATACCCATCTTCCAACTGATTCACACATTAAGCATTGTAACACAAACATGATAATTCAGGACAGGAATTTAGGTTGTTAATATTGAATTTAGTAGTGGCCTTTGGGACTTTGAGAAATATGGTAGTATAGTGATATTAGGTATAACTAACATAACTATCTTATGTTATTCATTGGGTAAGTAGATCACAGTGCAGGCCATGGTGACAAGCTATGGTGACTGATACATTAATCATTTGCTTGATACAGACATTAGCAGCACATTCATTAATACTATGGCGGTGGATGGACATAGGCTTTACAGTTGAGAACCAACCACTGATCTAGCTGACCCAGTGTTACAAGCTGGTTACAATGCCCTTAAGTGTAGATGGTGGAGCCCTATAATTGTCTTGTTGCTGGTTCTCTACAAGCTGAGGCAATCATCAACAGTCACTGGCAGATATGTTTGCTAAGGTCCACAGATACATTGGTGTTTGCTAACCTTCCTGCCATGCTTTCTATTTCCCAACCATGTCGGTGAAGCACTCTAAAATGAAGCTTTACCTTATGCAGCAAATAATAATCATCAAATTGACGAGCCTTTGATGAAGCTAAGGCAAATGAAATTTCAAGACTCAAAGTTTAGCAGATCATTACAATTTTGTAGAAAACAAATATTGGGCTAATTCTTCCAATTCCAAGACTGTCCTGTGCCCACGTTGCAATTGCTCTGCCAGTGCATTACCGCAGAATTGGCCCCAGTGAACATACATGGAAAAATATCATCCTTCAAAAAGGCATTCTTTGATTAGTTCAACCCAGGGAGATCAACATGGTTACATGACCACACTGCTGCTAGATGTCCTCAGTTTTAGGCTCTCCAACCAGAAACTGATTTAACTGACAAATTAAGGATGCTTGTGTACTGTGGTTGCAGTAATCTGCAGTAAAAGAAACTTACTTCCTTAGACTACCATTACCTGATCCACTGTGCACTGCTTCCTTCAGGATTTTTAATTCACTGTGAAACTCAGCAACTAGAGAACTCTTGCAGAGTGGTCTTGGAATGAACCGACGCTCGAGCTGGTCCACAATGTGATGCCTTGCAGTCATTTCTTCATGATTTTCTGCTGGTTGACTTAACAGCTGGAATGATTCCAGAGAGGAAGAAAAGTACAAATGTCTTTGATGAAATACTTGTTGGTATCTTTCCTAGTTAAGTGTTATATCTGTAACCCTTTTTCAGGCTCTCGTTGAAGAATAACTATTTTCAATTCAGGTGCAAGCAGATGATACTGAACTCTGACAAAGTTCTTGAAAATGGCTACAGAGTTGTGCAAGCTCATTAAGCTTTTAGTTATTTCTTCCTACCTTCAAAGAATGCTAGAGTTTGAATTTAAAAAGCCTGTACGTAAAAGCCTAGAAGGAACAGTGCATTGCAGTTTCCTCAGCTGCTGGTTTCATAAGAAGGTCCACAAACAAACTTTTTTGACTCACTAAACAAAGAAATTTAGCTCTTGGCAAAGGCAACATTCGCACTGGGAGTTTACGAATTTGTGGGTAAAAGGTACTAATAGTTATAGATTTTAGAACCAGTGTTTAAGAGAACACATTTGTTGAATCATATGTAAAGATGTGATAATGGAAGCAGTTCAAGGAGGAGAGGAAGCTGTGACAAATGATTTCAGATGCTAGTTAATAGATGCTTTTTGAGCAGATTCAGTTTTGAATGGCTGCAATATTGGGAAACATAGGCATCACAGAACTGCAGGGCAAAATGCCAGTCAACAGGTAGCAAGAGAAACAATCACCATATTGTAATCTGGTTAATAGTCACCTTGGTTTGACCAGAGTTTCCATTTAGTTTAGTTTACTTGGCACATTTTGGTTGAAGTCAATGCAACTGCTGCTAAAGGTCATAACATTTTAAATATATTTTACATTCAGCAAAACTGAAGCTTCTAGAACTACTGCAGCATTTTTAGAGTACTGGGTTGGAAGATAGGTCCATGTACAAAATCAAATCATGCTTCCAGCCATGGTTAGCAGTTTTGTTAACTGTACTTGTTTGCAGACCTACAGGCTATAAAAATTAAACTGGTCTCTAGAGGTCAATTAACTAAGAAATTTAAACTGTGATTTTTGCTTTTATTTATCAAAAAACAGACTAATGTATCTGCATGCAATTGATTCGTTTTACACATTTTCACTTTTCATGCAAATTTCAGTAATTTAAAATCAGATTATTCAGAGGTGGAGAATCTACACATTTAAAAAATGCATTTTTGTGATAAACTTATTTTCAACAGTTTTCAACAAATTCTAGCAACTTTTGAAGATAGATGGAAACATTTTAAAGCAAATCTTTTAAACTAAGGATTATGATTTTAAATACTGCTCAATTGCACTGGATTGTGGCAATGTTTGTGTTCATCAAATAAGTTTTTGACACTCAGCGGGAAAAAGAACCTTTCAAAATGAATACAAATTTTGCTGCATTGTCCAGCAGAACCAAATCTAAACTTGAAATCTGTTCACTCTGTGTATGCATATAATAAATAATAATTGAAAACTTTGCAGAACATCCACAGAGTACATGGATTATTTCTGTAGTTGACAAGCTGAGGCAAATTTAAGACATTATTTTTGAAAAATCTGTTTTCAGAAAAATGTTCCAGAATTTTCTTTACCTTACATTGGATGAAAGGTCGCAGAAGAATGAAGATAGGGATTCTGGTTCTCACTATAAAGTCGATGAAATCCCACATCGCTAGACCACCAACCTTCCGCAATGCCATTTCTTTAACTTGCAAACTAAGTTTGTACCATTGACTACCCAAATGCCGCTCAAAGCAGACAAGGATCACCTTTAAAGCTAAAAGGCAAAGGAAAAGGAAAATTGCAAGTATAAAGAAAACTAGGAAGTAAATAATAAGGTTATTACTGATATTTTAATTTTGTCTAACATGTTTTGATACTAGACTAAAATAAAGAAATAAACAGAAACAACTACATCACTTGCGAAAAGCAGCACCGAAAATTGATAAAATTCAGATACATAGATTACTTTTCCGTCACATCAGAACTACTGTGACAGTGCATAGACTAATGTGGTTGTGCATCCAACAACATCCAAGTGAGTACTTTTATCTTGGCCTCTCTAAATTCTAACCAGATCAATTCTCTTGAATACATGAAGAGCTATACAAAAGCCTGGTTCAGCCACATCTGGAGTATTGTGTCCAGTTCTGGTCACCTCATTACAGGAAAGATGTAGAAGCGTTAGAAAAGGTGCAGAGGAGATTTACCAGGATGTTGCCTGGAATGGAGGGAAGGTCTTACGAGGAAAGGTTGAGAGAGCAAGGGCTTTTCTCTTTAGAACGACGAAGGATGAGAGGTGACTTGATAGAGGTGTACAAAATGATCAGCGGTATAGATAGAGTAGACAGCCAGAGACTTTTTCCTAGGGTAGAGGTAGCTTTTATGAGGGGACATAGTTTTAAAGTGAAAGGAGGTAGATATCGGGGAGACGTCAGTGGTAGGGGCGTGGAATGCATTGGCGGAGAGGGTAGTGGAGTCGGCCTCATTAGGGGCATTTAAGCAGCTATTAGATAGGCATATGGATGGTAGTGTAAGATAGCGGTGGAGGTTAGATAGACCTTAGGTTTCGGGTAAAAGTTCGGCACAACATCGTGGGCCGAAGGGCCTGTACAGTGCTGTACTGTTCTATGTTCTATGTTCTACCACTCTATTATTTACACTGCAGAAATGGGGGACTAAATTAGATCACTCCAAAATCTGGAGTAATGAAAACTCAATGAACGGCAAGACACCTGGAAGATCAGAGGAACAGAGGGATCTTGGACTTTTTGTCCATAGATCACTGAGGGTGGCAGGACAGGTTAACAGGGTAGTTAATAAGGTGAACAGGAAACTTGCCTTCATCAGTCGTGGCATAGATTATACAAGTTAGGGAGGTTAGGTTAGGCCACAGCTGGAGTAGCATATGCAGTTCTGGTCATCACATTATAGGAAGGAGGTGGTGCTGAGGAGATTCACCAAGATGTTGCCTGGTTTGGAAAATTTCAACTATGAACAGATGTTGGATAAGTTTGGGTTGGAGCTTTGGAGCAGAAAAGGTTGGAGGGGTTGGGGACAGGGGAATGAGGAGGAGGGGTGTGACCTGATAGATGTGTTTAAGATTATGAGGAGCATAGAACAATGCAGCACAGGAACAGGCCCTTCAGCCCACTTTACCTGTGCCAAGCACGATGCCATTCAAAACTAATCCCATCTGCTTGCACATGGTCCATGTCCCTTTGTTCCCCACCTGTTCATAAGTCTTTCTAATTGCCTCTTAAACGTTGTTATTGTATCTGCTTCTGCCACCTTCCCTGCTAGTATGTTCTGGGCATCTACCACCCACTGTGTAAAAAGACTTGCCTTGTACATCTCTTTAAACTTGCCCCTACTCTCTTAAACTTATTTCCTCAAGTATTTGACATTTCCACCCTGGAAGAAAGACACTGACTATTTACCCTATCCATGCCTCTCAATTTTATATGCTTCGATCAGGTAACACCTCAGCTTCTGACACTCGAGCAAAAATAATCCAAGTTTGTCTGACCTCATAGCTTATACACTCTAAACCAGCCAAAATCCTAGGAAACCTCTTTTGCAGGATCTCCAAAGCCTCTATATTCTTCCTATACTATGGTGATCAGAATTGCACACAATATTCCAAATGTGGCCGAACTAAAGTCTTGTACAGCTGCAACATGACTTGCTAACTTTTACACTCAATGCGCTGTCCAATGAAGACAAGCTTGACTGTACACCTCCTTTAGCACTTTATTCATCTTTCAGGGGGCTGTGGATTTCTCTAAATCAATGCTCCTAAGGGTCCTGCCATTTACTGTGTACCTTCTTCTTAAATTTTACCTCCCAAAATGCATCTCCTTACTTGAAAAAACTCCATCTGCCATTATAGCGCCCAACTTTCCAACTGATCTATATCCTGTTGTGTCCCTTGACAACCTCCCTCATTATCCACAACTCCACCAATTTTTGTGTCGTCCGCATACTCATTAATTAGATAACCTATATGTTCACCCAAATCATTTATATATATTAGAAATAACAGAGGTCCCAGTGCTGATTCTTGCAGAACACCACTGGTCACAGATCTCCAGTCCAAAAAGCACCCGTCCACCACAAATTTCTGTCTTTCAAGACCAAGCCAATTTTGTATCCAACTTACCAACTCACCGTGGATCCCATGCAGCTTAATCTCTTAGACCAGCCTACCATGAGGAACCTTGTCAAATGCTTTAGTAAAATACATATAGATAACATCCACTGCCCTACTCTTAATCATCAGCTTTGTTACTTCCTCAAAAAACTCAATCAAATTTGTGAGACAAGACCTCCCCCATACAAAGCCATGCTGACTATCCCTAATAAGTACATCATTTTTTCTAAATGTGAGTAAATCCTGTCCCTAAGAATCTTCTCCAATGATTCCTCCACTACTGATGTAAACTCAACAGCATTTAATTTCCTGGAATTTCCCCATTGCCCTTCTTAAACAAAATAATAACATTGGCTATTCTCAAGTCTTCTGTGACATTGCCTAGGGTTAAAGTGGAATATAAAGATCTTTGTCAAGACCCCAGCAATCTCTGTCCTTGCTCCCCTCAATAACTCAGGGTAGATCCCATCAGGCTCTCAAGACTTATCTTCATTAATGCTTTCCAAGACACCCAACAGCACCTTCTTCTTAATATCAACATGCCCTAGAAAATGAGAATTCCCCTCCCTCTTCTTCACAGCCCCTCTCTTTGGTGAATATCAATGCAAAGTACGCATTAATGACCTCACAACATTTATAAAGTACTTGAATGAGCAGCAGGAAGCTCAGAGGAACAGAGGGATCATGAGGTGCTTGTCCATAGATCCCTGAATGTGGCAGGACAGGTTAACAGGGTAGTTAATAAGGCGTACTTGAATGTGTCATAACATTCAAGGTTATGAGTCTAATGTAAATGGTAGTATATTTTCTGGTGATATAGACTCAATGGGCTGAAGGGCCTCTTCTATACTGTATGATTCTGTGAATGCATAATTAATCCAAGCCCATTCAAAATAATGCAGGCATCAGGTAAACTTCTAATTATAACGATAGTGATGTGCAGCATATTGCTGTTTGTACTGCTGAATAGCTGCATGCTTCGTGCAAGGCTACCACCATTTAAAGATATCTTGTATTACTTAGCAGTGTACTTCCTGCTGGTACAGCAAGCCTGAGATGTTAATGTCACTGGTGTGTGCCTTGATTCTGAACAGTCACAGTGTTGAATGAGGCCCCTGCAGGGGCAGTGGCAAGTGCAAGCATTACTTAAAGCCCAGTGTGCACACTTCAAGGCATGGTGTGTTCTGGCTGCAGTAGAGCTGGGATCGGTTACAGGAGAGTTGAAGACCAGGACGAGTCCTCAGAATTAATGCAACAAGTATTCAGGTACCGTACTGGAGACCTCAGTACAAAGGATGCACAGAAGAAGAGATATCGTCTTTCTTTAGTGGGAATGCCTACACTAAATGGACTGTTATGGTACAAGGAGACACCTCACTAGCAATTTCAAGGGCAGTTAGGGATGGATAATAAATGCTGGTCTTGCCAGTGAAGCCCACATACCATGAATGCCTAAAAACAAAATACACTACACATCCATCACTTACCTATCAACCTTTCATTAATCATGAATTATACCTCATTCAGAGCCTCACCCGAATGTACTCAGCACCACCGTAATCCTTACTATCACATCCACAATTTGCAAATCATGACCACACCTATTGGCACACAGAATTATTACAGAATCGTTACAGAGCAGAAGGACAATATTCAGCCGTCATACCTGCACTGATTCTATTGCTTAGTGCCAATCTCCTGCCTTTTCCCCATATTCCTGCATACCGCTTCCAACAAAATAACCACCCAATGCCCCTCTTGGATGCTTCAATTGAACCAGCCTCCACCAAAGTTCCAGGCAGTGCACTCCAGATCTAACTCATTTCCTGTGTAAAAAAGATTTTGCTCACATGAGATTTTGCTGCTTTTGCAATTCACTTTCAATCGGCGCCTTTTCCTTTTCAAAGGACAGTTTCAATGCTTTCAGATGATATGAACTTTGGAAGCATTAAAATGTGAGAAGGGTGGTATTGAACACCAAAAGGATGCAGACAAATTGGTGGAGTGGGCAAATGAAATTCAATGCAGAGAAATGTGAGGTGATGCATTTTGGTAGGAAGAACATCAACTGACAAAACGAAGTAGGGATAAACTCATAAGGAATGCATGAGCAGATGGACCTCGGTGTCCATGTGTATAGATTATTGTTGGACAGGTGAAGAGAGTAATTAATAAGGCATACAGTATCCTTGGATTTATTATTAATAGCATTGAGTACAAGAGCAAGGAGGTTACGATGAATTGTATAAAGCACTTGTTAAAGTTGAGCTGTATAGTTCTGGGTGCCATGCCACAGAAGGGATAGGAACACATTGGAGAATGTACAGTATTGGTTTAGAAGAATGGATCTAGAGATGAGAAATTTCTGTTATGAGGAAAGACTGGAGAAGTTTAACAGTTCTTCTTTGAGAGACAGAGGATACTATGAGTTCTGACAGAAAATTTCAAAATCTGGATAAAGTAGATCAGGAGAAACTGTGTTCCCACTCACAGAAGGATTGAGAAGGAGAAGCTGTTACATCAATTCTAATAAAATAATCTTCCTGAAAGATACCCTTTCACCATTACTCTGTTTCATTTTACTGAACCAACTTATAGCCATGTTGCTACTGTCCCCTTCATTCTCTGAAGTTTAGCTTTTTTCATATGTCTATTGCGTGGCATGTTATCTAAACATCTTCTGGAGGTTCATGTCCATTGTATCAAATATGTTACCATCATTGACCCTTTCTATGACCTCTTTAATAAAACTCCAGCAAGTTTGATAAACATAATTTAATCTTTTGAAACCCATGCTAGCCCTTTCCAATCAACCAACCTTTTTCTGTACGATTCCTAATTTTATCCTTAAAAGTGATTCCTAGAAGCTATCCCACCACTGATTTTAAGTGAACTGGTAGTGTCCGAGCTTATCCTTAGAACCTAGGGAAGAATGAAAGATTGTGGCCAGTGGCCCTGCAAATTTCATTCACGTTCTTCAATATCATTGGATGCATCCCATCTGGTTCTGGTGTCTTGTCAATTTTAAGTACCAACAATCTATCAAACACTTCCTACTTATCAATTTGGAACCCTTCCAGTAACAGAGTTACTCCCTCCGTCACCATGGTCTGCATTTCATCCATCTTATTGGTCAAGACAAATGTAAAATATTAATTTGATTCCTCAGCCATACCCTCTGCTTCTATGTCTAATTTTATTTTGGTTCTTAATCAGCCCTACGCCTCCTTTTAGCAGCTTTTTGCTACTAATATGACAATGACTTTGGGATTCCCCATTATGTTAGCCATCAGCCTTTTCTCACAATCTTTCTTTATTCTCTAATATGCTTTCTCTCCTACCCTCTGAACCTTCAAAAGTCATCTTGCTTCTTAATTATACTTGTGACCTGGCATGTGTTAAAACATACATTTTCTTCTTTAATTCTTACCTTCTTGTTCAGCCAGGGAGTTCTACATTTGTTGTCCTTGCTTTCCCCTTTGAAGCAATACAGTTTGATGTGCCTGAACTGTTAAAATTTTAAAGGTAGCACATTGTTCAGCCACAGATTTTTCTGCCAAGCTTTGGTCCCAGCCTTTCCACCCAGCTCCATCCTGTCCCACTAAAGACAGCTCTTCCCCAGTTAATTATTCTTATTGTGGATTGCCTATTGTTCTTATCCTAAATCTCATGATACAATGATCACTGTCTCCTAAATGATCCCCCATTGACACTTGATCTATTTGGTTCATTCAATTTTCAAAAACCAGATCTAATAATGCATTGTTTTCTGTGAGACTGGACACATCTTGCTGCTGGAAATTTTCCTGAACATAGTCAAGGAACATTTGCCTCCTTTCTGCCACTATTGCAATCCATATTCAAATAAAGTCCCCATTCTATAATGTTGGCATTTCTTTGCAATTTCCCTGCAGATTTGTTCTTCTACATCCTTCCCACTAATTGGCCATCTATAGACTAGACGAAGAGTTTTGTCCTTAGCTCTAGCCAAATTCATTCTGTCCTTGCACTATGATATCTTCTTTCTCCAGCACACCAACAGTTTCACCAATACTGCTACCCACTCCTCCTTTTCTATTTTTGTGAAATCTTGGACTCAGGAATATTTAACACCAGCGTGCCCTTCCTTAAATTATGTCTCATCATTGTAACAAACTTCCACAAGGCAATTTGGGCACATAACTCCCCATTCAGACACTGCACAAGGAAAAGTTTCATATCTGAATTCTTCATTCTCAGCCTCTGGTACCTCCCAGTACTTTTGTATGTTGTTAAATCTTCCATGAGTATTCACCTACTGAATCCCTCTCAAGCTCCACATATGCAATCAAACATGCTTTTCCTCTACCATGGATCCTCTGTGAGAAAATGGCAATTAATCCCACATTCTTCTTTCAGAATATCCTAATTTAGTCATAAGTTTCAATCCCTTTCATTTGTTTCAAGGTCATTTGTATCAGGTCAAAACTAATATTCTGTGACCTATTGCTGATGATAAAAGGCTCTTCAACATTACCTAAGTAAGCTGCCTGACTTGTGGATTCTGCCAAGCCTTCCCTGCGAAGATCCTTCCCAGCATCCCCAGGGGTGGAGCAGTGGGCTGGAGAATTTTCCAACATGAAGTTCTTGCTGCGGGAAGTGCTGATGATTCGTGGCGGAAGGAGAATATTGATTACTGTTTGTAACAGCAGAAAAACCTCAGGCTGCTCCAAATTTGGACTATCTGGATCACAAAGGAAGAATATCATTGGAAAAAAAAAACTTACACCAATCTGACAGATGCTTTGACAGTGAGAGAAGATTCACATTACCAGTGTCGTTTCAACTCAGAAAGCCACCAGTACAACATTTACTTTGCTATCAAACTGCGAATAGATACATTTCAGAAGAGAATGGCTCCCCATCTCCTCAATATCATTTTACGTTGCCTTCAATCCTTCAAGCTGATCTCATACAGCTTGGAGGGTGTTTGACTTGAACCCCCAGATCTTTGTACAACCTCAATATTAACATTAACAAACAGGAACAATGACTTGGGTTTTCATGGAGTCGGAGAGACTTGGTGAAAATGGAGACCAGGGTTTGATTCTGACATTCCAACCCCACTTGCCAGTGTTTCAGATTTTCACCTGAACATTTTCCGGCTGCGGATTGGTTTGGGTTATTAGCGCACCCCTCCACTCCTGATCTGGTTGGCTCCATTTCAGATGTTGGCACTTCCAAGTCCTCCGGGATTTTCACGGAACAGGACCAACTTTTTAGTTATGGCACCTCAAGGGATGTCATGAACAATAATCTGCAGAAGAGAACCTTTTGAAAGCAAAGTTCAGAAACCTTATCCATGCCCAAGTGTGACTCCCTTACCCTTCATAGCTTCTCATTCTGACATGGCATTCATCTTTGCATGTCCTCCATGCCCTGTATCCCAAGATGTGTCCTTTACTTGACCCCTATATGGCCCCTCATTCTTGTGCTCAATCACCTACTGTACACTGCATATAAGCAATGAACACTATCAGGACAATATAGCTTGTTAAAAAATGACTTTAAGGACAGTAATTCATTGAAAACATTCTATTGTCTTAAAAACAACCTCATTTTCACTATAGGCAAATAAATTTATCAATCATCCATAACTTGTAAGATACCAAGAGCAGAAACTGGGATCACTTGGAACTTCTACCTTGTACAAATAAGCATTATGTGATTGACAGAAGAGGTCAGGAATCCAGAGATATCAATCAAGCAATGTTTACCGCAGGGTACAGCTGTTTCAACAGGCTAATGAACTCTCTGCTAATCTTCATTATACATTCTTGGCTAGAAACTCAGACATCCATTTAAATGGAAGTTGCCAGATCAACCAAAAGTGGGAAAGTCTGACAAGGTTTAATGTACAGGCCCTTAACTTGAATTGCAATGCTCTCTGACTGTTGGGACTGGGCTGTTATTGATGCATTTAACAACACTTTCTACAATTACAAACCACCTTTTTTAGGTGTTACTTTGGATTAAAATTTAGTTTACCTTCTTATTATTAAAAATAATGTTTATATATCCAACATGTTTACGGTGTTTATTGTAGAAACAGAAGGTACGCTTTAAGAAAACAAAGCCAGTCAAAAATCACAACCTTTTTTTATTATAAATATGTTATCTAGCAATTCCTTGGAGTTTTGTTGATAGAAAATTATCGTGTAACTTGCAGCAAAGTTTCTTTCTCTGATATGTGTGATTTCTTTTCCATTTCCAAACTGAAAGGAGCAAGATGTGCAAAAGTAACAATGCTTCTTTTAGATAAAGTAACAGACCTTTGCTTCCCGTTCCAACTGTTAGCACAAACGGTATCAGAAGATTCAGGAGCATGCCTTCCCTTCTTTCTTGATTCGTAAATGGGGAAATCACATGACTCAATGGGAAGTCTTCTTTCAAAGCCTTTCATGAGGAAAAAGAAAGTTGAATTAGAATATTTTAAAATTCGAACAGCTCTATAACATACCTGACAGTTCTAAAGAAGTAACATTGGACTCAAAATGTTAACTCTGTTTCGCTCTCCACAGATGCTTCCAGAACTGTCAGGTTTCTCCATTTCAGATTTCCACCAAACACAGTATTTTGCTTAAAAGAATAAAAAGGAAGCAGGATTACTCTTGTGATGCAGTGGTAGTGGATCCACATCGGGGCTCGGAGGGCCGGGTGCAAGTCCTGCCTACTCTTGAGGTGTGTCATTGCCCATCTGAAAAGGTTGATTAGAAAATATCTGAAAAGGGGCAGTGCCATGGTTGGAAACATTTTGTGATCTAGTAAGAAACCTAATGGTAGTTGAATTTAACTTAGGACTTTACTGACAAAAATTCACTGGAGATAAAGCAATGGTTGAGATAGCTAGATTGTGGTTTTCTGTCACCCCTTTATTGAAATCAAACGAGGCAATTGCAACCTAACTCATGCAGTGGAAAATTGATAGACTGGATCAAGCGCCCATTTTACTTTCTATTGAAAAAGTATGATGTTGGAAATCTGGAACAAAAACAGAAAATGCTGGAAAATCTCAGCAGGTCTGGCAGCATCTTTGGAGAGAAATCACAGTGAATGTTTTGGGTCCAGTGACCCTTCTACAGAAATAGGTCCAGGTCTGAAGAAGGATCACTGGACTCAAAACATTAATTCTGATTTCTCTCCATAGATGCTGTCAGACCGGCTGAGCTTTTCCAGCAATTTCTGTTTTTGTTGCTTTCTATTGACTTCAATGGAAAGTAAAATTAGACAGAGTATAAAACAGGCCATTTTTTCATGGATAAATTCATCAAGAGCTGTTTGTCCACCAAAACTTTTTTTTAAGAAGTTAACTGCAGTCATGACAGAGGCTTTTAATATTTGATATCTTCCAACATTACTAACTGGCTGAGTAAAATGGTTTTATTTCAGCTTTACCACAAGCACAGTACTTTTTAAAACAACATTAGATGGATATTTGTGTTCCAGTTAATTTTCTATTTCTCAAGAGTCCTCACAGAATTCACCATTAGCTCAATATTTTTGGACTCAAAATTAAATAAAACATTTAACAAAAATACACTTTACATTCATTCAACTGATTTCTCCACTTCGAGGTGTGTGGATATTTACCTTGAAAATTTCTGTTAAAAAAGACTCATACCATTGAACTGAAATATCCAAGGAACTGTTAGGACGTGAGATAACAAGGTGTAGAGCTGGATGAACACAGCAGGCCAAGCAGCATCAGAGGAGCAGGAAGGCTGATGTTTCGGGCCGAGACCCTTCTTCAGAAATGGGGGAGGGGAAGGGGGTTCTGAAATAAATAGGGAGAGAGGGGGAGGCGGATAGAAGATGGATAGAGGAGAAGATAGGTGGAGAGGAGACAGACAGGTCAAAGAGGTGGGGATGGAGCCAGTAAAGGTGAGTGTAGGTGGGGAGGTAGGGAGGAGACAGGTCAGTCCAGGGAGGACGGACAGGTCAAGGGGGCGGGATGAGGTTAGTCGGTAGGAGATGGGGGTGGGGCTTGAGGTGTGAGGAGGGGATAGGCAGGAGAAAGGACAAGTTAGGGAGGCGGGTATGAGCTGGGCTGGTTTTGGGATGCGGTAGGGGGAGGGGAGATTTTGAAGCTAGTGAAGTCTACATTGATACCATTGGGCTGCAGGGTTCCCAAGCAGAATATGAGTTGCTGTTTCTGCAACCTTCATTATGGCGGAAGTGAAGGATGATGTGTTGGATCCGGAGGTTGGTGGGGTGGAACGTGAGGACGAGGGGGATTCTGTTTTGGTTGTTATCGCGGGGAGGGGGTGTGAGGGATGAGTTGCGGGAAATGCGGGAGACACAGTTGAGGGCGTTCTCAACCACTGAGGGGCGGAAGTTGTGGACACTTCTGCCATCTGCAATCCGACCCCACCACCAAAGACATTTTTCCCTCCCCACCGTTATCTGCTTTCCAGAGGGACCGCTCTCTCCGTGACTCCCTTGCAACTCCACACTCCCCTCCAGCCCCACCTCACCCGGCACTTTTCCCTGCAACCGCAGGAAGTGCTACACCTGACCCTACACCTCCTCCCTCACCCCCATCCCAGGCCCCAAGAAGACTTTCCACATCAAGCAGATGTTCACCTGCACGTCTGCCAATGTGGTATACTGCATCCGCTGTTCCCGTTGTGGCCTCCTCTACATCGTCAGCCTTCCTGCTCCTCTGATGCTGCTTGGCCTGCTGTGTTCATCCAGCTCCACACCTTGTTATCTCAGATTCTCCAGCATCTGCAGTTCCTACTATCTCTGAAACAACTGTTAGGACATGTATGTGTCTATATAATGTTTTGATTTGATTGTCTAATAATTTTGTTCCTGCCTATAGAAAATACTACTCAGGGAGGTGAAATTTACGTTAGGTTCTTCCAATTTTCCAGTTGTAACCTTGGTGGAAGCTTGGGGAAACTGACTAAATCTGTATTTGTGCCATATCTCCAGAGTTTCTCTTGCAGTTCTTGGGAATTGAGAGATTGGGAGACTTTTCTCCCCTGCCTTGTGAAACCCCTTCTTCCCATCCAGCAACCAGGAAGCTTCACCTTCATGACTTTAAGCAACAAAACACGAATACCTGAATCTGTAACGCGACGAGCCGAACGACAGCTGTGCTGAAAGGTAGAGGCGGAGAAAGATATGGGCTTAAGTGTAGAAGAGGCAGACCATCGGCAACACTGGAAGGTCCAACCACACCCATTACCTGTAAGTAAGAAAT
This sequence comes from Rhincodon typus, assembly GCF_021869965.1. Classification (NCBI taxonomy): domain Eukaryota; kingdom Metazoa; phylum Chordata; class Chondrichthyes; order Orectolobiformes; family Rhincodontidae; genus Rhincodon; species Rhincodon typus. The sequence goes on from NC_063338.1 coordinate 23,055,148, forward strand.
GAAAGAACTCATTTGTCCTTGTAATGATTCAGATAGGCAACCTTTCTTAAAATGTCTTGCTAATTTTGTTTAATCCTTTTCACTAACCAACCAAAAATCTGGGCGTGTATTCTTTACATATTTATTTCTGATAGGATAATTGGAAAGTAAGCAGTTGACCACCTTATTTCTTGATCAGGCTTACACGTATGAAATTATTTAACTCACTTCTAAACGTACTGAAGTTTCCTTTTCGCAGTCCACTGTCAAGATTTAGACATAAACGAGGCTGCCATGTGCCTCGGCTAAAGGATTAGCTGGACCAGACAAATCAGCTAGAATCGATTGCTGGTGCTGAGGACACTATAACTTGTCTCAGCAACCTGATATTAAGGAGGAGGATTTCCTGCTTTTGTTCATTATCCAGTGACCCTGGTTGTAAACGATTAGAGGTTAGATGAGTCAATGCATTGAACAAACAGGAGCGAAAAGTTTGGGAATTATGGAGGGAGAAATAAAAAAAAAGATTGTAAGTACCTGAGAGGAAATGGGTTACAGCCATGGTAGCACCATTATAAATTTTCTCCCTCTTCCCTCTCAAGTGGATGACGACTCTGACTGGATTTGGATTCTGCGGCAGTCAATTAACTTATTTTTAAAGGCTATTAAGATGTTCAGCTACTGCTGCCTGAAAAGCCAGTGGTGACAATGCCAAGGCCCTTTCTTTTCTGTGAAGCCGACCAGTCTGTCTGCTGCATACCTTTGTAGTTCCTTAGCGAAGGGTGTTTCCCATTTCTGATGGCAAATCAGAACTGATCAGCTCTCCAGAGCCAGCAGTGCCACCAGGAGCAACGGGCAGTGCTGGCACTTCAGTAGACACTAAGAGGAGGATCATTGGGGAGCCCCAGAATGGAACTAAGTGAGTCGGGTCCAATCATATATGCCCTGGCAGAAATGAGTCGGTGTAAAAATAAGGAAGGTGTCTTCGTGGAGGGTCAGCCTTGATGTCAGTGGGTCCCTCAGTTTGGCATAGGGTGCCCAAGAAAGGGAGTACACTCTTAATGCTGCAGTTACATCTGCCGTGATGCTCCATGTGCTTGTTTGCACCCACATGCCATTGGAGTTAAGACAGGAGCTGTGACTGAAGCCCATAAGTAGCCCATACGTGGCCATTTAAAGCTCTTAACTGGCCTTCAGGGGGGAAATTCATTCTCAATTCTGATTACCCAGGGCCTAATGGGGAGAAGTCAAGAAAGGGATGTGCTCTCAAACCCAAGTCTTACACAGGACCCCTGACCTCCCACACCACCCCTGGAACAGGATGTTAAATTCCACTTCACTTAGATACACTTGGATTTCCAGCAAGCGTAATGCAATGACAATCAGGAGCACTGAGCATGCATGGATTCTTCCTCCTCTTTCTGGATTGAGACCAATCATAGTGCTATAGTATTCACTGGGACAAGAATCTCAGACTTTGGTCTGAATTTTCATAATGATAGAGAGGGCCTCCAGCCTAGACAAAATGGTGCCAGTGACCTGATTTAGAAGCCCACCATGGAACAGGACGCCTATGATTTCTGCCAAGGACTGGGTGGGGGTCGAAGCACAACTGTGTGGTTAGAGGAAGCAACTGTGTAGGTTAAAGTACATGCTCACTCAAAACTGTTCCAAGTTTTGCTAATGGGATATCCAAACATGGCTGATTAGCTTTAAACATTTCAGGAAATAGTCCAAAGGTGCTGGAGTTCTTTGAAGAGGCTGGGCATACTTGTGAAAAAGTATGGTGGAACAACTGGCTGAGGTAAGATGCCCTCTGGGAAAGATCACGTACCCTTGAGATTGTCAAAAGTAGTTGCTAAACAACTGTGAATAAAAAGAAAATTAATTAACTCATTGGAACCATCAAGCTCATTTGTGCTGTATAAGTGGTTCACAACCTGTCATGAAAGTGGAGTTTCTGTCTATTTATAGTATCAGTGTCTAATTGCTTATAAAGTCCTTGAAGTGGGCATTATGCATGGAAATTCTTGCATTAATTAGGAATTAAATAGTTGAAGGTAATTAAATGTAGTGAGACAGTTTTAATCAGTGGGAAGGTGTTTTCTCCCTCAAGTGATTCATCAATAGACATGTAAGAATATTATGTATTCTACTTCATCCCTCTCTTGGTAAATACTGGGTTGTACTAACATAGAAGATATATGGGCAGAGAGGGGTTGATGGGGTCAACAGTCAGCATAAGTTGGGGATAAGTTGGTTCAATGGCTATGGAGGTGGGTAGAGGGGCATAATTTGACATGGGGGGAATGAGCAGTAGGTGGCATGTGACAGCATGAGTTGTCATGAATGGGAGAAGAAGAATGTGTCGGAGTGAGGGGAGTGGCACCGAGATATGTTGGTAATGATATTATTGCACGAAGAATCAAGAGGCCCTGGTGAATGTTCTCGGGACGTAGGTACAAAATCCAGTGCATGGCTAGTCAAAATTACATTTACCTAATAACAGACGGAATTATAAAATTAGTCTCATTATGGTGACCATGACAACTATTATCAATTATTGTGATGATACTGTAGCTTTAAGAGTGATATTTTGTCCTGGTTTGTTTTTCATGAAAGTTACAACAGAGGTGCTGAATAGTCTGCTCCAAAGCAAAGAAAGTAAACAGCTTGTGAGGCCTTGGGGTTTTTTTTTAAAGTTAGAACAATAGAATGGGTGGGAGCAAGCTCCCACAGAACCAGGGTTTTTTTTTAGTTTTAGTCTTTAGTAGCAGTCACTGGGCTCATGAAGCTATAAGTGGAAGCTCTTATTCCATTCTCTGTTACAGCTAAAAGCTGGGGTTCTCTTCCTGCTGCTGGAATTGCATGTGAGACAATCCTTTTTATTGAATGTGCCTTTGCCAAAAGTGTATTTATGGCACGTTGCTATATTGGAATAGTTAATTAGTAGTAATTAATATATATTATCTTGCTATGCATTTCAATAGAGTTACTGTTAAGCCAATTATTTCATTTTTATTGTGCCTGTACTTTAATTATAGTGTATGAATAAGGTGTTTTGTTTCAAGCCTGGTGGTTTGACCAATCAAATTGCATCCAGAATACAACACCTTACACTTACCTTTAAAATAAGAAAACATTCGGGTCTAGGCTGTCTTCTTAACTTATTTTCAGAGGGCTTGGCCTGGTCCATAACATGTTGTAAAAAAAACAATTTAGTTCAGTGTTGTCTTTCTGGCTTACGTGACTCCAGACCATGGTTGACTCTTAATAGTCCTCTGAACTCACTGAGCAAGCCGTTCCGTTCAAGAGAGATTGCAAGTTAAGTAACAAATGCTGACCTCTCCAACATTTGTTTGTTTCCTTGATATGCTACTGTACAGAACTGAACTGTGTTTTTGACCAGGTTTTTTTTGTGAATAAAGTATATTTTTGAAAGCAAATTTAATGCTGGCCTTTCTGATGATTCCCATATCCCATGAAGGGGTAACAACAATTGAAGAGCTCTTTTGACATGGAAAGATAATATTGAAGTTTGACAGGGATTGGTTAAATTTCACTGCTTCCCAGCTACTCACCAAATTGACACAAACATTAATCAATGACCTGAGATGTGGCAGGAATGAAATGATTGGCTGCCTTTGCAGGGTGACACAAATGCCTTCAATTAAACTGCTCGCAGCTTCCCACTCCACCTGGCGCCTGCAGAAACATTAAAAATCAACCAGAATCTGACAAAATATTCCAATGTTTATGTACAATTATGCCATGTACAACTTTAACCATAAATTTTACTAGTCTTGCATCTAACAAATCTGTCACTTTTCCACAGCTACAAAATATATGTAAATTGTTGCCTCCAATTGGCTACAATATAATTTTCTAACAAAATCAAATCAAAATGCATTAATCAATTGAAAAAATATAAGAGATAGAAAGTTATTTCCTGCTGGCTTTTCCTGCCGTTTGACATCCCAGCCTTTCAAATTGAAACCTGATCTGCAGACACATCTTCACTGAACAACAGAAGTTAACAGAACTTCAGAATGTGTGGACTTAAAACTCTTCTCACAGAAAACCCATTTCGTACTCTTGCAGACTCCTTGAAAAATTGATCAAGATGTAAACTACCTTGTCACTGTTTAATGTATCAGAGTACATCTTAATATAAAATCTTCTGCTGAGAAGAAATACTTTGTTGGGGAAGACATACTGTGGAGTAGGCAGGCGTTAGTAAAGGACACTGGCAATGTGTGTTCACAGTAACATCCTGGCATGCAGAGTAAAGGGCTACCACCTAAGCGTGTACATAGGAAGCTATGTTACTGCCAATGCAAAAACTACACGATGACAGGCATGATAATGATGAGACACTAGCTTAGACCTTGTGTAGCTGTTTTTAGTTAGCTTGGTGTTAATAAATAGTTGTTCAAAAATATCCAAGAGTCTAGCTATATCTTTACTTTAGAGCAAGGCCGCACAAACATCTCCTAGAACCCAACCCAACGATATTAGCCAATGGTACCGGTGAGCAGGGTTGAAACAGCTTAATGACCTAGGCAGCGCTCAAATTAGTGGAATTGGTGAAATCTTGTAATCTCCCACACAGTGCAGGGAAAAGCTCTGAAATGGCATATTTGGAGAAAGAGATTCACCGACTATAAGAATGTCCCAGCATTAGTGACAACAAAGATTAAGTCAGGACATTCTTGCATGCTGCATTGTGGGTAACATGCTTACAAGGCAAGCGGTAAGCAAAAAGGACATAATTGGCAGATTCGATTCTTATTTTAGTGTTTGACACAACATTATAGTTAAACAAAATTTAACAGGAGGAATCAACCTTGGAATACCTCAAATAGGTCATTTAGAATCTCTTACATTTATTGGATAATTGTAGTAATGATTATTTATTGATTTTTATGACTTGTGTATAATATAGGTCTCCTGTTTCAAGGTAGGATATTGGAAGCAGTTCAGAGGTTGTCTACTGGACTAATACCTTGTCTTGTGAGAAAAGGTTAGTAAGGATGGCTTCCATCTGCTGGAATTTAAAGATGTAAGCAGCAACTTGGTTGAAATTTTAGATCCTGAGGTGGATTCGCAGATTGGATGTGGAAAGGATTTCTCTTGTAATCTGGAATGAGGGAGTCACCCAAATAATATGAAACTGAGGATTTTTTTTTTCGCTCAGGGGGTTAGCAGTCTTTGGATCTCTTCTTGAAAAGGCAATGGAAGCAGAGTCTTTGAATCTTTGTAAGACAGTGGAAGATAAAGTGTTTGGTAAGCATGGGTTGAAAGGTTCAAAAACAAAGTTCCTGGAAAAGCTCAGCAGGTCTGGCAGCATCTGTGGAGGAGAAAACAGAGTTATGGGTTGAAAGGTTATCTGGGACACGTAGGGAATGCAGATTTGAGGTTCCAATCAGATCAGCCATGATCTTATTGAATGATAGAACAAGGTTCATAAGGTCAAAGGCCTATTAATGCTCCTAACTCATATGTTCACAGGTATGCTAATATTTATATATACAAAATGCTAAAAGATGATTTGATCAGAGGGGGAAGTAGTGGTTTGGTTTTAGGTTCAACTCTTAAATTTGACACAACCTAGGGAAGAATTTAACATTGATTAAAGCAGTGTATTTGGCTAGACACTTCTTGGATTGCAGTTCAAGTTTGAAACTGATTGAGAGCCATTTTTAACTTTGTTAAAGACAAAGGCAATCACTAAGGTTCTGCTTAGGAGCTGATTATTCAGATAGAGGCTAATGTGATGATACCATCCCTGCATATGTTCAGTGGAAATATCCAGCTACTGCTGACACATTATTGACAATACCCACTGACTATCCATGCCAGGATGAAATTCATCAAGGAAATTGAAGATTTTCGTTAGCTAAGCACTGAATACCTGCACGTGACTGCAATAAAGATGCAGGAAATTAGGCAGGGACAGATACAGGATGAGAAATGTGCACAGAATTAGACGTGTTGTCACAACAGAGGGTCAGCACATTGTGAGACAACATTTTGAGCAGTGTAGATAGCTTAGCAGTCACTGCTGACCTCTTGGTTTATGACAACAGTCTGTTTGACTCGTGCAACTTCTATCTCGAAATCCTCCAACTAGTAGGAGCACCAAGACTTCACCAAATACAGTATGTTTGTATGGTGGAGAGAAATTCGTGATCACTGGCAGACAGTGGGTGTGATTTTTTTGTTCTCAGAGGAGGTGATAAGAATGGCTAACGTGTTAATTTAATCAGAAACTCACCATTGAGATAAACGCTAGACATTAAGCCCTCCTTTCTCAGAAGATGTGTAAATCTTCTCACCACCAGGTGGCAATGCATGTATTTGCAGTGAATCACTTGTATAACTTGCTAGAATTAACTTTGCCTTCTCAATTAATTTCTGCTCAAACTGTGATACTCGACAATTCAAATACTTGACTGTAGATGGCAAGTACATACTTAGCAACTTGGTCTTCAGTCTCCAGTCTGGGCAGGTTATCTTTTCTTTTTGCCGCTGGTGAAATGCTGGAAACATTCATTATTTTTAATGTCAATGTTAGCTCTGCAACTGTTTAAGGGATCACGGCAGAATGTGTCACTGTGCCGTCACAGAACTCAACTGCATTGTTAATTCAAAATAATTTATGTCTGTTTCATTTAACAAAAACTAGGCTCACAGCACAATGGGTTCCTCGCATCTTTGCATGGAGTTTCCTATTTGAACACAATTGACAAACTGGGCACAAGCTGCTTGCAAACATTTCATTCTTGATGCCAGTAAACAAAAACAAAAGCTGTGCTTTAGAACATGATTGTTTCTCGCTATGTTAAAATATTCTTTGAAGCATTTAAGAGCAGCAATCTGGTCCAGTTTTATCAATAAAGCTGAAATATACTTTATCACATAGAATAAGCATTTTCCTCTGTGTTTCAGCCACCACCTCTAAGTAACTAATTTTAAATGACTTTAAATAAAACCGTACAGCACCATTTACTACTTAAATTAGTGTGCACAAGTCAGTTTCTTGGTAAGTTAAATATTTAATACTTTATAATATTCACTATTGACTCAGCACCTAAATTTAAAGTTACGTTGAGGGAACCTCATCTTTGGAACACACCCTCAGGCATGACCAAAGACAGAAACCATGGGCTCTGGTGCTGCTCCAGGCCTGAGCCCCTGGTCCTATCTGGTCACAGTGAATCCACCCCCAAAACCAGGGCACTGCAGGCTCCTGAAGCCTTGGGCTCAGTTATTGGGCCCTAATAAATCTCCTCCTCAAGTTTTGGGTCCAAAATGACCCTTCTTTGGAACTGATTGCCTTACTCTTCCTCCCCCTTTTTTTTATAAGCATAAAACCCATCAGTTTTTCAGCCTCTTCTTGAGTCATATTGGACTTAAAACATTAATTCTTTTCACAGTTGCAGCCAGAGCTGCTGAGTTTCCCTTGCATTTTGTTTTCACTTCAGATTTCCATCATCTGCAGTACCTTGCTTTTCTTATATAAGATTAATAAGGATCTCTGCATTATTGGAAATTTAACAGATGAAAGACAAGCACTTTGGAAACTGCTTCAGAAATCTTCCTTGCCCTCTCTTTATCTCACTCATCTAACACAGAATGCAACTTTGTCCCCTGTAATTGTGCTGCTAATTTCACAATCCTATCTTCTCATTGCTTAAGGACACTGTTTGTTGCCCCATATACTCAGATCCCAAATGCACCATTTCCCTCATTTGTCTGGCTGTCAGCTCCCACATTTAACAAGTTGTCACGCAAACGATATTAGAATGCAGATGCTCTAATTAACAGATGTTATTCAATCACTTGTAACACCAGAAAATTCCAATGTTTGATAAGTTACCTTAAGGTTGGCATCTTGTGAATCTTATTGAACATCCGATCTAATCTCTTTAAGATTAGGATAAGAGCTGGTCGCACAGCTTCTGCAGTCCAGTCAGTGATTGGAAGCATTTCCATGATGTATCTCCGAAGTCCATGACTCTCCATTGTTTGAGTGTCGTATGGTGCAAGTTTTAGAAGGGAATGTGCAATTTCAGCCAACCTAAGGTACAATAAACAATAAATTTATTCCAGAAGGGCAAAATATAATAACTACAAATTCTAAAAGGGACTAACTATTGCCATAACAGGCAAGTAAATTCATTTTTAGTTCTCAAACTTCAGGGTAATTGCACAGATCATCAAAGACATCTGCAGACGCTATCAGAACTGTGATCTATGCTGCCTCTCCTATATAATTACTGATCAAGGAGTAATCTGTCTCAGAGTGTGTACTATACTGAAGATTGTGAAATAGAAGAGATCCTGATGCTGACCAATATGCCAAAGCTGATGTTGTCAATTTCCTCTGTCATGAGTTTCACACCAGGGAGACACTAGCCAATATTTAGGGCCTTCAAGTCACATTTGCAAGCAATTATTGAAGTGGAGCTTTGGGCATCATTCTAGCCTTTTGGCTCCAGCTACTTTATTACACATGATATCCTTCTGTAGATTTCTGTCTTCCATCATTACATTGAATATCAGTGAAACTACCTTGGCGTGTATTGAGACCGTCACCAGAGTTACGATTTTGTCCTTCCGTAAAATGCTCAGGATGAACAATATGAAGAAACCCTAAGGTGACAAGTTTAGAATAAATGGTGCAAAACTAGAAATATACCTCATATGTGACTTCACATCAAGTAATTCAAGAGAGGTAACCCTTGGTTCTCCGGCCATATTCTGAAGAATTTTCAACCTGGGGCCACAGTGCTTGAAGAATTCAGTGCAAATGTTTAGGACAGACTCCCGAGGCCTGCGGAATTCCTCTCTCGCTATACGCTCATCCAATTCCTCAGTTGGCAGACTCTGGCCCTCTTCTAACAAATGAAGGTTATCTCTGCAGAAAAGTAACAATGTCCTTTTATACCAAAAGCAAAGCGAGAAATTTTGACATCATCTGTAGTTACCAACAATTTTCACCCAACCAGCTAGCAACTTTGGAGGTCAAATTCCTGCAATTTTCCATCCAATTTATAGGAAAACCACTGCAACTAGGGCGCGATACTTCAAGGTGACTTACCAACTTCTTGGGACAAGTCAGGTGGGCAATGACGTGATAGGATTTGAAACCATGCTCCCAGAGGCTGAGCCTCTGGGTTGCTAGTCCAGTGCCATGACCACTCTGTCACCATTTGCCTCGATTAAATCTAAGATTTGTGCTAGCCAAGTGTCAAGATGGGTAGGTAAGAGATTGGGCATGGATCAGCCATGATGCCTTTGAACGCAGAGCAGGGCTGAATGGCCTGCTCCAATTCAAATGTTCCTACAATCCAAACATGCTCAGAACCATTGTTCTAATGGTAGATTAAGAAATCCAAATATTCGGCTTTCTGGTGCCAGGCAGGTCAGATCAGGTGATTTATATTTCAGACAATAACAGACATCGGTTTTCACTGTAATGTAAATGGATCTGCAAGATTAGAATTCACATTTTACATCTCTAGGACTATGTTCTTCTGATTAACCTTCTGAAACAAGAAATTGTTAATTGTGATTGATCGAAAATGAAAGAGAGACAAACTGATAGAATGATTGAAATTAAAATTTGGTCCATCGTGCCTGTAAAAACGAACATGCAAGAATTATCATGATTCTTCCTGACCTTGTATTGGCTCCTCCAGACATGGCATGATTGGCTGTTGGAGCTCCTCTATGACCTTGGTCGGACCTGCTCATTTGAGGAGCTGTCATTGGTCTGCACCGCAGTCCAAGAGAAAAAAACATGCAAAGATTTTTTTAGAGATGTTCTTCTGAACAAATATCACTCGATCAAATCAAAGCAACTACAAAGATTAAAACAGAAGCTCATTTAGACAAATTGTATTACTGATGATCTTCGATCAATTCTAGATAGGTTTCATGCATTACATTGTACTGAATAAAGCACATAGCAGTCCACTAAAAGCAAAGAAACAAAATGTGCTGTTGAAATTTTAATTTAAAAATCCAACACTGTAACCAATAAATGCTAACAAAGCATTAAAAGTTAACTTGGAAGGACTGTGACATTCAATGGTATGGAGTGCAAAGGCAGCCCAAGAGCAGGATTAATAAATTACCTGGTGAGAGATTCAACACTATATAATAGGGCTTGTAACGATGTGGCGAGTGAAGCAATAGCAGTGATTTCATCCCTTGCTGCGGAGGATGATTCCAATTGAATGGTTTGCTTCTTTAGTTTCTGCAAGTAGCAGGGAACCAGTGCCTCTAGCACCATCAGCATTTGAAGACTATGGCATAAATAAGAAGCATTAATGTGCGGCAATAGTAAAGAAAATTCAATTCTACTGTGGCTAACCATTTAAGTAAAAAAAAAAGGTTGCACAAATATAAAGGGGCTAAACATTTAATCATAGTTATTGTGCAAAGTCAGGATTGCCGCTCTGGGCCACCTTAGGTGGTGAAGCCACAACTGGAGTATTGTGTGCCTTCTGGTCACCACATTGCAGGAGGGACACAATTGTTCTGGAGAGAGTGCAGAGAAGATTTACTTGCAAGTTGCCAGGGCTGGAGAACTGTAACTACATGGTGAGATTGGAGAGGTCGGGGTTGTTTTCCTGAGAACAGAGAAGGCTGAGCGGTGACATGATTGAGTTTTACAAACTTGTGAGGTGTAGAGATAGAGCAGGAACTTGTTTCCCTGAGTAGAGACTTCGAAAACCAGGGGTCATAGATTCAAGCTGAGTGCCAGAAGGATTAGAAGGTGCATGAGAGAAAGGCTTCTTTACGCAGAGGGTGGTGGGTGTCTGGAATTCACTGGTGGTGGACACAGAAACCCTAAACTCTTAAAAAACACCTGAACCTGCACCTTAAGTAAGGTGTAGGCTCTAAAATGCAGGATTATGGACCGTGTGCAGGAAGATAGGATTAGAAAGGGCACCTGGGTATCTTTGGACAAGATGGGCAAAATGACCCCCTTCTGTGCTGTATCATTTTTAATGGTTTCTTTGGTTCCTAGGTCTATGTCCACAAATGAGTTAAACTTGCCTTATTAGACAAAATTAGATTAAATTAAATTTTCACTCAAAACTTATTGATAAAATGGGGAATAGGAAAAATGTGGCAAAATTTTACATCTATGAACATGAAATAGTACCTTTTAGTAATTAAAACAGAAATAATGACTATACTTTAAAGGCTGTGTGATGTGAATGATTGACTTCAGATCCACATGACAGGGAGAAAAAAAAACCTTATATAGGTAAGATATTTAAACAGATTAACAGATTTAAGATTTAAACGGATTTAAGAACAGCTTCTTCCCCGCTGTTATCAGACTTCTCATATAATAGAGTTGGTTTTTCTCTGCACAATCTATGTAGCACTGTATTTTGCATTCTGTTCTATTACCCTGATGTACTTAGGCAAGAAATGATTTGTCTGATTAACATGCAAAACATTACTTTTCACTATATCTCAGTACATTTGACAATAATAAATCAGATATTAGAAAGAGTAACAAGAGTTAATTATTACTTGGAGTAACAAGAACTACAGAATATAAAATTCAAAATGCAACAGTGAATCTATTAATTCTACTAATCTTCAATAAGTTGTGAGACAATAGAGAATATAAAGCATAGATTAACACCAATAATTCTTGCTGAGAGAAAGTAGAGAAAGACTAAAAATTCAGCTCACTTCCTTTAAAAGGACATCATGGTGACTGACAGAGCAAGGACGGGATAGGATATATAGAAGCTGACTGTTTCCAATCATTAATTCATCTGTTGTATACACTTTTATGCATTTTATACAGAAAGTAAATGTACAGAAGAGAGAAAAAAAATAAAAGAAGCCCATCAGTCAGGTTTTAAACCTATTGTCTGGACAACAGAGATGGGTAGTTTTTACAATGGGTGGCTGAACTGCTATGCTAGTTAAATACTAAATCGAAAATCTATTAGAACCCTTTCATAACCTGACTGAAAGGGAAAGGGAGAACAGTATATTCCTTAACAGACATAAAATTAGAGTGCAAAATTGGCAACTGTCATAAAAAAAGGAAAAGGAGACAAATACAGACTGGTACCAAGCCATCCAGAAGTGATTACCACCGGACTCATACCGAATGTTAAGGACAAAAATATACGCATTGAGCATGTTATTACATTTAATTCCCATGCCCCCTACTGATAAACAGCTGCTGTTTGCTGGAATTAGCAATAGTAAATTGAGCAGGCGCAAAAGTGAATGGGGATCCAATGCTAGCAATGTTACTTCTGCAAACTCCCACATTAGTGCCTCAAAACCAGGCGTCATTTGGCAAACGTTTTCAGCAATATAACTGGCCGCTTTTTGGCTGCCTCCCTATGTTCGCACGTGTTGCTCATCACTTCAAGTTCTGATCAACCAATTCTTGAAATACTTGGAAAGTCCTTTGTGATCCATTTGAACAACATATGCTGCCCAGAAGATTGATGTTTTTAATAGCATTTCCTCAATTCTCTTTGATTTAACATAATTTAATACCTTGCATTTAATAAGACAACACTTGTGAGAAGTATGAAATGGTAAAATTGACACGAACCTCATCAGTCCCTTTGTCAGCGTGACAATGGTATGGTCTTTCAGATGAAATTTCTGTCGTTATTATCAAAATTACATGTTTGCCAGGGTGAAGTTCATTATAGCATTCAACTTAATACTGTTGAATGCCAGGGATTATTTAAGACAAGGGTCAAAATATTACTGCAGTAGACATAGCCATCTTATATCTTATTCCAGTTATTAAGATGCACATATATATATATATATATATGTTTAGATTTTAAGATGTTTGGCAAGTAAAGTGCTGAAAGTGGAAGCTAAAAGTAACACAGCAACTATGGCAGGGTATTTGGGTCTTTGGTGAGCAATGAGACAAACAGTGAATCTCAGTGAAATAAACAGAGCTAAGCTGGAAAACCTAGGACATTTCCGTCAGAGTGAAATTGGTGAAAATCACAAACTTGGAAGTCCCACCCCAGAATTAATCATTTCCTATTTTTGTGCGGTTGAGTTTGGGGAAAGCCCAGCTTTTATCCTTGTGGAGATAGCTGACCATTTCAATAATCAGCTGCCTCCATTTAAATTCTGTTTTGGTATTCACACTGTCCAGAACCCGAGAGACCAAGTCTGAACATCTATTATAGAGCGAATTTATTTTGGATAGTGTGGGCACCCCTTTGGAAAGCTAAGGTACTTTTGGGGAAAATGGTCCTGGAACACCTTGGCGAGAGAATGGTAAAGGGTCCAGTAGGTTTTGGCATTGTTAAAAGTATACATCAATTTGTCTAAAAAATACATGAACTCATTGAAACTGTTAAAGTTGTCAAGAACATAGAATATAAAATTTTGTTTTCATTAGAGAGTAATTGAAGTGATTTCAATGCATTGAATTATTTTACATCAATGAATGGATTATTTAAATACTGACATCATCAGTAAACAAATACATTTATTTTATATCTGCATGGCCCCTGACACTTGTGCTTGGTGGATGTTAGGCGAGTTGGGATGGAAGCTTGAGGGAAGAGAGTGGTTGGGGGAAGAGTATGGGTTGCCATTAGTTGGTAAGATGGGAGATTGTTAGAGGGGCATAGGGCTTCTAAGGGACAAATTGGTTTCTGGATAGAGGTCACAGTGTGGACAAGATGGTAGGAAGGACCATGGAGAGTGTGTTGAGGGGTATGGGGGTATGAGGGGCATAGGGAGAAGTAAACGGGCATAGGGTGGCTTAGGGGTTATGAGGTGGCTTTGATCACCATGGATAGGCATGAAGTATGTGTGAGAGGTGAGGAGACATCAGGAGTCTGGGCTGGAGTGATGCCTTTGGTTCTATTCAGCTTACTGCAACATATACTGGTACACGGGTCAGGCCTTACACCCAGCTCCTTTCTGGAGCCAGCAGCCTCTGTTGCTGTTCCAGGATCATCCAGCCTACCTCCTGTGGAATCCCATCACCCCGGAATGAAAATGAGACCTTTTCAAGCCAGCTTTTCCCATGCTGAGTTCACATGGCTGGGGAATGTCCCATCTCTAAGCTCTCAACCTGGCAATGAAAATCGTGGCAGAAGGAAGAGGCTGGATTAGGGTGGGTGAATTGAACATTAAACATCATTAGTACAGAAGGAGAAATTATCCAACCTCACTTTCTGTTTAGTGAGAAAGAAAAATGGAACAGGAGGGAGAACGGCATTTTTAAAAATCTCCCAGAAAAAGTTCACAACCTTAAGGAATGAAAGTCTTGTAATTGCTCACTTCCTGGGTAAGAGTGTTTAATTGGCAATGCAAAGGAAGTTAATTACTAGATTCAGATTTCTGCCGTATATGTCAAAGGTCATTAATGTGCAGATGCAGCAACTTTAGAACAGTCGCAGGGATGTGAAGTGAGAGTCACTATTGTATTTAGTGCATGATGGAGCAATGCAAATTGGCCAATTCATAATTCATGGAGTGTCACGTCCTCACCATAATTGCAGGCTGCTTTACGTATGAATAATGCTATGCATTGCTCAGATATCATGATCTTTCCTGCATAATCCAGGCCACTGTTTACTGAACACTTGTTGATCTATTTTTGCTTTATTTCACTAAATAGTAAGCTCACAATTTATTACCTACTGCTACACATCTGTGTAATTTCCCTTTTTTCTCAGCAACAAATGTATAACTTATTTCAGTGTTATATGCTTCATTTTCAATTTCATATCCCATCACTTTTTAGGACTAGCTGTGCATTTTGGTCAATATAATTCAGCACCAAACCCAAGCACATAATGAGGATATTTATGGATGAAATATTATTATTTTCCACATTGTCTTAAATAATATTCTGGTACCTTCTAAGTGATTCCGGTGCATATGCAACTACAGTAACACAAAGTTTAATAGCTTCACTAATAGAGAAGGCAAGATCTTCATTTCCATAGCAGAAATCTAGAAGAACATGAAAAAATATATTGTTTACTATAGAGTTTGTGACACTGGTGTTCATTTTACATGACTTAATGTGTCATTAAAATAAGAGGGAAACTTATAATTTAACTTGTTCTGTTAGGCCAAATTTCAATTGACTAGAGATTTGAAAATGATAAAAATGACAGAACTCCTGTTTTATTCCAGAACAATCACCGCTAACAGAAAGTAAAATGACTCGTCCATATAAATGTCAGAGTAGGTCAGAGGCTGGGAATTTTGTGGTGACTAACTCGCCTCCTAACTCCTCAGGTCCTGTCCACCATCTACATGGTGCATGTCGGAGGTCTGATGGAATACTCCCCACTTGCCTGGATGTGTGCAGCTCCAATGACATTCAAGAATCTCAACACCATCCAGGACAAAGCAGTACATTTGATTAGCACTTCATCTACCACCTCCCACCAGCAATACACAGTGGCAGCAGCGTGTACCATTTACATGATGCACTCCATCTGCTTACCAAGAATCCTTCAACTGCATTTTTGAATCACCTGACCTGTATTTACAAGAACAAGGTAGCAGACATATAGGATGGCCACATTGTGAAGGATGCAAAGGGTAATTTGTGATTTTGTGTTTTCTTGTGACTTGAAAGCTATTAACAGTTTCCTAATTCCTCCACCTCTGCCGCGTCTGCTCCCAAGATGGGGTGTTCCACTCCCAAACATCCCAGATGTCCTATTATTTCAAGGACCACAACTTCCCCCCTTCAGTGGTCAAAAACGCTCTCAACTGCATCTCTTGCGTTTCCCGTGCCTCTGCCCTCACATCCCTTCCCCCCAACAAAAATAAAGACAAAATTCCTCTTGTCCTCACATATCACCCCACTAACCTCCACATCCAACATATCATTCACCCCACTTCCGCCACCTACAATCCGACCCCACCCTTATCTGTCTTTTGTAGGGTCCGCTTTTTCCGCGACTTTCTTGTCTTCTCCACACTCCCCACTAGCCCCACCGCCCCCGGCACCTTTCCCTGCAAACGCAGGAAGTGCGACACCTGTCCCTACACCTCCCCCTTACCTCCATCCAAGAAACCAACCAAACCTTTCACATCAGACAGAGGTTCACCTGCACCCTGTCAATGTGGTCTGTTGCATCCGCTGCTCCTGATGTGGCCTCCTCTACATCGGTGAGAGCAAGCGGAGGCTCAGAGACTGCTTTGTAGAGTGCCTACGCTCTGTTCGTGACAAACAACACCTTCCGGTCACGAACCATTTCAAATCCCCCTCCCCCTCCCTGGGTGACATGTCCATCCTGGGCCTCCTCCAGTGTCACAATGACACCACCCACAAACTGGAGGAACAGCATCTCATATTCCGCCTTGAGACCCTACAACCCAATGGTCTCAATGTGGACTTTACAAGCTTCAAAATCTTCCCACCCCCGGCCTCATCCCATGACCAACCCTCCCTCTCATCCCCGCCTCTTGACCTGACATAACCTGTCCATCTTCTCTCCCATCTATCCACTCCTCCCACCTCACTCTCCAATCCCCACCACTGCCTACCTGCACTCACCTATCACCATCCCACCTACCTTCCACAACCCCACCCCTCCTCTCTCTATTTATTTCTCTATTTATTTCCCTTTCCCCTCACCATTGCTGAAGCAGGGTCCCGATCCGAAACGTCAACTTTCCTGCTCCTCTGATGCTGCCTGGCCTGCTGTGTTCCTCTAGCTCCACACTGTTATCTCTGACTCCAGCATTGGCAGTTCTTACTTTCTCTTAGTACTTTGTCCCATGCTTTTAGTAATTTACGTTAATACTTTAGACTCTAATGTAGGGCACATGATAAAGAAATTTGCAGATGATATGAAAATTGGCTGTGTGGTTGACAGTCAGAAAGAAATCTTTAGATATAGACAGTCTGTGCAGGGATAGCATTTCTGAGGGTGCAGCAGACAAAGGATAAAAAAGACAATAAATAGGAGGACGCTGAGTACTGTAGAATAATATAGGGACCTTGGAATATATGTCCACACAAAAGTAGCAGGACAGTTCAATAAGGTGGGTGAGAAAGTATATGTAGTGTTTTATTTTATAATCTGAAACATTGTCTCAATAGCTGTATCATAAAAGGCCACCAATATACACTACAAACCCACAGACTCCAATAGTTAGCTCAACTACACATGCTCACACCCTGCTTCCTGTAAGGGCTCCATTCCATTCTCCCAGTTTCTCCATCTCCATCTCATCTGTTCTCTCAATGACACATTCTGCAGGAGTCCTCAGAAATGTCCACCTTTCTCCTCAACAGAGGATTCCCTGCTGCCATAGTCGATGGGGTGTTCAACCTATCTCCCGTACCTCGACCCTCACCCCTTTCCTTCCCTCCCACAACCTCTGGGAGATTGGGTCCCTCTGGTCCTCACTTATCTTCCCACTAGCTTCCTCAATCAAAGGATTATAAGGTGCCATTTCCATTACCTTCAATGGGATGCCATGATGTGACATATAGATTCCCCTCTCTTCTCTTGTCAGCATTCCTCAGGGACCAATCTATCCAGGCCATTCTAGTCCACCATTCCTCCACTACTAACATCTCCTCACACCCTCACAGCACCTTCCCATGCAATTGCAGAAGGTGTAACACCTGTCTGTTTACCTCTTCCCTCCACATTATCCAAGGCTCCAATCATATGTTCCAGATGAAGCATCGTTTTGCCAGCAACATCTGTTTGTGCTTCATGAATGCATTAAGAATTATATATGACATTAGTTAGACCACAATCTGAGTACAATTCTGGTCACCAATTACAGAAGAGATGTGATTGTAATGAAAAGGGTGTGGAGGAGATTTGTGAGTGAGTTGCCAGAACTGCAAAACTTTACCTATGAGAACAGATTGGATATGCTGTCACTGTTTTCTTTGGAATAGAAGATGCTGAGGGGAAATTTCATTGAGGTGAATATAGTTAGGAGTCATCAAGATACAGTAAAGAAGGATGACCTATTTGGCTTAGCTAAGAGAGTGAAAAGCAGGGGCACAGATTTATATTATTTAGCATGAGGATTAGAATCATAGATACCCTTCAGTGCAGAAGCAGGCCATTTGGCCAATTGAAACCACACCATACCTTCTGAAGAGCATATAACCCATCCCTGCCCTATCCCTTTAACATTTTTTATAGCATCCCTCCAGTGTGGAAACAGGCCATTCACCCCAACAAGTCCACATTGACTCTCCAAACAGCATCGCACCCAAACTCACTCCCCCTATCCTTGTAACCCTACATTTCCCATTCTCACCTATCTAACCTACACATCCCTGGACACTACAGGCAATTTAGCATGGCCAATCTACCTAACTGCACATTTCTGGACTTTGGGAGGAAACTGGATCACCCGGAGGAAACCCACGCAGACATGGGGAGAATGTGCAAGTCGCCTGAGGGTGTAATTGAACGTGTGTTCCTGGCGTGGTGAGGCAGCAGTGCTAACCACTGAGCCACCATGCCACACCAGGGGAGGGAGATGTGGAAATTTTCTTTTTCAACCCAGAGAGTGACAGGGACTTGAAACGCTCTGTCTGAAAGAGGCAAAAACTCTTACTGTATTTACAAAGTAATTGTATGTTGACTTGAAGACCTGGGGCCACTGTGGATCCTGTGCAGGAAAGTAAAATTAAGCGTGGTCACTGTTCATCACCCAGCTTGTGCACAATAGGATCTATGAACTCCTTCTGTGTCAAAAATCTTCTATGATTTCAATCGCCACAACCTGCATGTGCCCTTCCAAGTCACATATCATCCAGACTCTGAACTCCATGCTCACTCAGTCAAATTCCCCTAAAATTTATCCCTAACATCTTTGTGGGTTTACCTACACCAGGTAGACTGCAGCGGTTCAAGAAGGCGACTCACCACCATCATAACAAGTATAATCAATGGCAAAGGCATAAACAACAGACTTGATAGCAATGCACAGATCCACAAACGAATTGAAAACATGTCCTAACGACACACTTTCCCCAGAGATCATATATTTCTGAGCTGTATTTGCACCCCTCTCATGAAAACTTTAGTAAGTCAACTATAGGATGACATTGGATATTAGCTGACAGGTGCAATCATATGTCGAGCATTCTTTTGCAAAAGGTGGCTGAAACTTGTACCTCTGACAGGGTTCCAATACTATTCAAAATGTGCACAATGTGTATCCATCCTGCAGCAGTTGGGAGGTTTATGGTAATATGTTGAAATCATTTTATAGACTATTTTGCTGTCAGATGATTGTGGGATACATTAGGAGCAGCAGATTAGTTACTTCCTGAACCCTGATCTTGCTGATTCTCTGTGTCAATTTACAGAGGCTCAACTGCTCTAGCACTTCAGTACACCAGCTGATTCTTAGTTGATAAATATTGTTAACTAACCTGTTCAAAGATATTGTGACACACCTCTGGAGCAGGTGGGACTTGAACCAGGCCTTCCTGGCCCAGAGGTAGGGACACTAGAAGCTCCAATTCACACCATAAGTAGCAAGATGTCGCTGGTCCGAATTAAAGCACAGGCAATGTTACTCAAAGAGAGAGTTTCTGACTGTATCTTGCTCATGAGAATTTATATCTGTACTGGTAAGTCAATCACCCTTTTTGAAGGTGGGTAAGTCAATCCATCCTCCATTTTTGAGATTGCAATGACTCCAAATGGTGTACTTGACAATAGATGGCTGGAACCATCTGAATTAGTCTGCTGAGGTCGAATATTAACTCAATGGTCATGGTGGAGAATTTAATGAATTCAACCCGACAATCTCCTGATCTTTGGACGTCAAAACAACGCAGGGCACAGTACAGCTTTCATGATGCTTTTTGTTTGGTCATCAGTGCAGACTCGATAGGCCAAAAGGCCTCTTCTGTACTGTATGACTATGAATAAAATTAAGAGCTATACCGGTCTGGAACACTTCATATCATTATTAACCACTTGCAAGTTTTCTTCCATCATCCTGACTTGGAACTACATCACCATTCCTTCACCGTCATTGGCTTAAAAACCTGGAATCCTTTCTCTAATAGCACTATGGATGTCCCTACACTCCAAACACCACAGCACTTCAAGGGGGTAGTTCTTCAGCACCTTTTCCAGGAGAGTTAGGGATGGGCAACAATTATTGGTTTAACCAGCAATGCACACATCCCACAAATGACTAACAAAATAAAACAGCCTGACCAATTTATTGGACCTTGCTGTGGGGAAGGGGTGGGAAAATTTTCCTGGGATTTTTTTTTCCAACTCCATATACTTCTTCATTCCAATAGATTAACAGGCTTGCACAGGGAGAGGGAGTGGATAAATAGAAACTTCACCAGGGTTGATTCCTCATTTAATAACAGCGACGAAAATGAGAGTCACCATAGTCCCAGAGGACCATAGGCTTGTCTCTCGGTGAGAGAGAGAAAGAACTGGTGTGGAGTTTAACCTGAGAGTCCCCATGCCTGAGGCATGACTCTCATTTCATTGAGGCCTCAGCCAATATTGGAATTGAATCTGTGCTATTGGCATCACACTGTCTCGCAAATCAGCCAAATAGCCAACTGAGATAACTGACTGCATCAGGCTTACAGCTGACAAGAAAAAAATATTTAAGAGGCATCTAAAGTTCTGCCAAGAAATAATTAAATTTTAATGAACAGCTACAGTTATTTTTGTTTTTTTTCAAACAAAGCTTTAGAATGTACTTGTCTACTTGGTTTAAAAGATTAAAATGACAAAAAATCTCACCCTCCTTTCTACACAGTAAATGATACATGGAGCAGAGTACTCAATCTATCAGTCACGGAAAGCATCATCATTATTTAATTGTTTCAAACAATTATTTTTACCTTTCTTTTTCTAAAGGTTTTAAATAAATCAGTTAATTTACTGATTGAATAATGGAAAAAATATATATCTTGCTATAAATTACATTGGTGATTCTTTCAGAGTTGTGTATGAAAAAATCATTTGGTAAATAAAGTGCCAGATTTGAGGCATCAACAGTCAAACACTAACAATCTGAAGTATATACCTGTACAGAAATCACTTTTCAGGATGTCAAGCAGGAAGAGCCTGACTGCAATTAAATCTTTACTTTTGGAGTTAAAATGCAGTAGGCACAGTTTTAGCAGCTAATGAGAAGTTAAGGGACAGTGAAGCAAGAATGTTGTGATACACAGTGAAAGGAAAATCTGAGAATAAATGCTGCCAATAAGTAAAATCAATCAAAGAAATTTAATCCAAGAGTTTATTATACTCTAATAATATGAATATATTATTACCTTTCATGATATCACAATTACATTTTAATGGTAAAGAAAAAAAAGTACTTGGATCACGTGATTTTTGGTTTTGGCTGTATGCTTCCCCTTTCGGAAAAATGAATTGCAATGTATTAAATTCTTATAAACACCACAGTTTATTAAATGTGATTTTTAAAAAATTCTCAGAACTAATATGTAATGTCACTGTGCACTGCCATGTATTTCCACTGCATACATTATTATTGCAATCTTTGGCAAACACTAAATTTCAGTAAGATTACCGAGAGATTTGAGAGGTTTCTCAGCTTTCACTAATTCCAGCACGTCCAACGCATCTTGTGTATCACCCTCCAAAGACACCAAAAGGTCAAACAGACATTGAGAAGACACACCTTTAGCTGATCCACTTGTCGTAACATCCTAAATACAAAAACCAAATACAAGTTTTCTTTGATGCAATTTTTGCTTTCATTGCAGACTTTATTCTTTCTGTGGTAAGTATTGTTCAATTTAAATCCTTACATGAAGGCTGTCTCAATTGTTTGCCTAGTTAAGATGGTGATAAGTTGAGCCTATAGTACTGAAAGGTGATAGGTCCAATAGTATGTATCTGATCTCAGCCAGAGTAACTAAGACATATCTCTGCATCCTTGTGTAAGGGGGAGGAGAAAATCGGCCAAGTCTCTCTCTGATCACTTTTTTTTTTCCAATCAATCTGTTCAGAGATGTTCTTACACACTTCTAGTGCAAGTGGGACTTGAACTCAGGCCTCCCGGTTCAGGGGTATGGCACTTCCATTGTGCCACAAGATTGCTTTTTTTTACTAACCTATTTTTCTAAACAACCTGATGAGAGGTGTTATTAAAAAACCTCTGGAGCAGTTGGGACTTGAACCCAGGCCTCTTGGCTCAAAGTTAGGGATACTTCCTCTGCACCACAGCAAGCTTTGAAGGGCCTGGCGACCAACTCTTATTCCTTGCTCTGATCCAAAAACTTTGCCAAGCCAGAACTGTACAATACTTAAAAACAGATTTGAATAAATATCCGGGGCCAACAGGAGAGGGATGGAACAATCTTATTTACTTACTGAGAACTCCAGTAGTGGTGCTGCACTTGCAAATAATTGAAGAATAAAAGGCTTTCGATGCAAAACATAAAACTGTCGGCAAGAAAACTCAATTGCTTGGCGTAGCAATGGATTGCTTTCATAATCAGCATAGACCTGCAAGAGGGAGTATTTTGAAACAATGTACTAGCAAAAAGCACACTTTATTTAGCCTTTGATGAATACACATAGGTGTTGTAAATTTGAACAGCGTGATAAGATTCCATTTGCATGCATGATTTTCGCATGTGAAGTTATATTCTTTACATTGTTACAGAAAGGAGAGGGATGCACTTACAGAGTGCCTTTTATGACCTGAAAGTGCCCCAAAGAATGTTAAGCTATGACACTCTTTAAATTTGTAGTCAGTCTTGCAGGAAGGGAAAGCAGCAGTCAATTTGCAAACTGCAACTTTCCACAACAGCAATGAAACAATGACAATGTAATACAGTCATAGAGAGATGTAATGCACAGAAACAGATCCATATCCCTCTAAACCCTTCCTATTCATATACCCATCCAGATGGCTTTTAAATGTTATAATTGTATCAGCCTCCATCACTTCCTCTGGCAGCTCATTCTGTACATGCACCACCCTCTGCGTGAAAAAGTTGCCCCTTCGGTCCTTTTTAAATCTTTCCCCTCTCACCTTAAACTTATGTCTTGGAGCTTTGGATTCCCCTACCCTGGTGAAAAGGCATTAGTTTTCTTTTATAATCTTTTTAAATTGTTATTGAGTGAGGGATAAATATTGACAACAGTACTGGAATTATTCGCCTGCTGTGCTCGGGGAGCAATGCAGTCTTTTATATCCGTTCACCCGAATTGAATGCCGACTTAATTATTTTTTGCCTAATACTGCTATTTGCAGCACACAATTACTTGTGTGGTTTGTCTTGTGAGCTTGCAAAGAGAATTAACGAGTGTACAGCTGCATCACTTACAACAGTATCGAAATAGGGGATGGTTTGGAAACAAAATGAAGGATGCTCGAGAAATTTATGCATTAACTTCACATGAAAATACAAAAAGTGTCTCGGTTTAATATGACATCTGAATGAGAATATCTCCAAAAGTGGCACTACTTTTTTGGTACAGCATTGGATTAATGATATAAATCCTTGTGCTCAAAACTTGAGTTGGATTTGAACTCATGAGTGTATAGTGAGTGCTTCCAACTGAGCCATTGTTGTCCCAAAGTACCAAAGTTATTGTTTTTGTAAGAAATGACCATGTCATTGATTATTAGTATCTTATGTATCTCATGCATGGTACAAAATTTGAAACCAAAGAACAGGAAGAAAACATTCTACTATTTAGTCTTAAGAACAAGCTCATATGTTTTTGTTTCTGAACACACTGTGTTTATTGTGTCAATCAAAGTGAAGTGAATACAGCTGAAAGGCATTGAAGTGCTAATGCCACTTCAGCCCAAGCCTGGATACTGGCCGTATCTTGCTGCATGCAGGTATAGGACAGCTTCATTATCTCAGGAATTGCAAATGGCACTAAATATCGTCATCATCAGCAATCTTATGAAGAAGATAAGGATGTTGTTGTTTAAACAGCTGAAGCAGACTGGACCTAGGTCTACAGATAACAATGAAGAACATGAAGACAGAAGGAATAGTTTGGGACAACGCTTTATTTGCTTAGAGATAGTAGGAACTGCAGATGCTGGAAAATCTGAGATAACAAGGTGTAGAGCTGGATGAACACAGCAGGCCAAGCAGCATCATAGGAGCAGGAAGGCTGACGTTTCGGGCCTAGACCCTTCATCAGAAATGGGGGAGGGGAAGGGGGTTCTGAAATAAATAGGGAGAGAGGGGGAGGCGGATAGAAGATGGATAGAGAAGATAGGTGGAGAGGTAACAGACAGGTCAAAGAGGCGGGGATTGAACCAGTAAAGGGGAGTGTAGGTGG
>NC_063338.1:23084455-23182631 GCF_021869965.1 Rhincodon typus
GTGGGAGTCGGTGGGCTTGAAATGGATATCAGTTTCTAGGTGGTTGCCCGAGATGGAGACAGAGAGGTTCAGGAAGGAGAGAGAGGTGTTAGAGATGTTCCAGATGAACTTAAGGTTGGGGTGGAAGGTGTTGGTGAAGTGGATTAACTGTTCGAGCTCCTCGTGGGAGCACGAGGCGGCGCCGATACAGTCATCAATGTAATGGAGGAAGAGGTGGGGTTTAGGGCCAGTGTAGGTACGGAAGAGGGATTGGTCCACATAACCTACAAAGTGGCAGGCATAGTTTGGGCCCATGCGGGTACACGTCGCCACCCCCTTTGTAGGAAGTGGGAGGAATTGAAAGAGAAGTTGTTGAGGGTAAGGACGAGTTCGGCTAAGCGGATGAGGGTGTCAGTGGAGGGGGACTGGTCGGGCCTGCAGGACAGGAAGAAGAGGAGGGCCTTTAGGCCATCTGTATGGGGAATGCAGGTGTATAGGGACTGGATGTCCATGGTAAAGATGAGGTGTTGGGGATCGGGGAATTGGAAGTTCTGAAGGAGGTGGAGGGCGTGGGTGGTGTCACGGACGTAGGTAGGGAGTTTACTAGGGAACTGGAAGTTCTGGAGGCTTCAAAATCTCCCCTCCCCCTACCACATCCCAAAACCAGCCCAGCTCGTCCCCGCCTCCCTAACCTGTTCTTCCTCCCACCTATCCCGTCCTCCCATCTCAAGCCGCACCCCCATCTCCTAACTACTAACCTCATTCCGCCCCCTTGACCTGTCCGTCCTCCCTGGACTGACCTATCTCCTCCCTACCTCCCCACCTACAGTCACCTTTACTGGCTCCATTCCCGCCTCTTTGACCTGTCTGTTTCCTCTCCACCTATCTTCTCCTCTATCCATCTTCTATCTGCCTCCCCCTCTCTCCCTATTTATTTCAGAACCCCCTTCCCCTCCCCCATTTCTGATGAAGGGTCTAGGCCCGAAACGTCAGCCTTCCTGCTCCTATGATGCTGCTTGGCCTGCTTTATTTGCTTACTATAGTTTAGTATTAATATTGCAGTCACATGCTATCCCCAATGTTTGCATTGTCTTCTCTCATATACTGTATTCTATGCAGAATGAAGTTTTTTTGACATTAATAAAGATTGGAAAATATGATACTACTATGATCTAAGGAATAAGAATCTCCTTAACATTTTTTGTTCGGTGTGGCATACTGCCAAACACAGAAACCCGTCACAATGATCAATAATCTCCTTATCAAGTTACTGAGAAATCTATATGAAGGTATCTACATGTTTTCTTCGGTGTAGGCCAATTTTACATCCCTATATGTCCTGTCCCACTGGCAGGACAGACCTGGCAGAGGTGGCGGCATAGTGGTACATAGTCAGGAGGGAGTTTCCCTTAGGAATCCTTAACATTGACTCCGGACTCTATGAAGTCTCATGGCTACAGGCTAACCATGGCAAGGGACCCTCCTTTCGAATATCACGCAACATCCTCCCTCGGTTGATGAATCAGAGCTCCTCCATGTTGAGCAACTCTTTGAAGCACTGAGTGTGTCAAGGACACAAAATGTACTCTGGTGGGAGATTTCAATGTGTGTCGCCAGGAGTGGCTCAGCATCAGCACTACTGATCGAGTTGGTTGGGTCCTAAAGGACATAGCTACTAGATTGGATCTGTGGCAGGTAGTGAGGGGTATCAACAAGAGGGAAAGCATACATGGCCTCATTCTTACCAATTTGCCAGCTGCAGATGCATCTCTCCATGACATTAGTGGTAAAAAAGTGACCACTGCATGGTCCTTGTGGAGACAAAGTCCCCACCTTCACATTGAGAATACCCTCCATCGTATTCTGTGACACCATCACTGTGCTAAATGGGACAGACTCCAACAGATCTTGCAATTCAAGACTGACTTAACAAGACACTCAAAAGAAGAATTGTATATGGTATTTTGAATCTCATCTGAAGTACCTGGTACCCAAATCCAAAGCATTTGAGGTTCATTCTTCTGCTATTGTTTCATAACGTCGATTGTCTGTTATAATTGCCCAATTTATCTCTGTCCTTAATGTTGCGAGTTATGATTCTCCTTTAGTAGCAATGCCGTCAATCTATATCTGGATGGTCTCACATTAACACTGCCATTGTCTCCTTCACTGTGTAACTGCTGGAAGTCCTATTTGAGCCATGAAATTTCTGAGAGTGAATGTTTCCCCAGAATTTTTTTGTTAAGACTTTGGAAGTTTGTTTCAAAGTATGCTTCCTTCTGTCAATCTAACTCCAGTTAAACAATAGGAATCATTCCACGTTCAACATTTCAGAACAGTCCAACAGTTTAAAGGCAAACACTGAGATCAGGATTTCAAAGTAAGACTTGTGTTTAAAATTGATTATGGTCTATTGAATTCTGTTATACATTCTTCTATGGAACCATTGTTAGATTTCTAAATTTATCAAAGTCTGAGTGTGCCTTGTGTGCATTTAACAGATTTTCTTAGCAATTTTGACCACAAATATTAGTAGATTATCCAAGCATTCCTCAGTGTCAAATTCCTGAGCCTCCATCTCTGAAAATACTTTACACCTGATCCTGCTTCAGGCAGGAAGCAATAGTGCCAAGATCATATCTTGTTTTTCCTTGGCTGAGGTTATAGCCCATTTTCATATATATGTACTACATTTTGACCTTGTCCAAAAGGCTCAACTTCACAGAACATCAGTAGGAAATGACATCCTGACACTTAGCTTGTTTCAGCCATTCTTCTAAAAAGTAAATCAAATTCCAATATCCTGTTGGAATAAAAAAAAACCCTTACTTCCAATGTTTACCTTTTGGCAACCATCCTGTTCTAGCAATGTCAACTCAGACCCAAGCCGGATGGTGAAATAGAACTTAAGGCACCTTTCCTTGTGGTTAGAGTTTATCAACAATTCAGTAACCCAGCTCCTACCATCCTAAACACCACTTGTTCCCCTTTTATTTTTACTCAGTCTTTAATTAATCAATTAAACACAGTCAGTCTTTTTCGCTGACACTAATTTCTACCAAAGATATATAACACTGCTTGCATTCAGATGTGTACTTTGCTTATTTATTTATACAAGTTCTCCTTAAGTTTGGTTTGTTCTTAAGTACATAAACCTGGTCTGTGCTTTCTATTAATTTGGGTGTGAAAGGCAGGTAAATTGGGAAAAAAAGCTTAAATGTTGATAATGGAGCTTGATCTCCACTGTGTAATGCAGTGAGGTGTTGCCCATCTCTAATTACACTTGGCTGGGTGGCTGACATTGCCATTTCAAACAGCAGTTCAGAGTCAACCATGTTCCTGTAGGCCAGACCAGGCAATGACCTAAAGGACATTAATAAACCAGATGGGTTTTTACAACAATTGATAGTTCCAGGCCACCATCCTTGAGACTAGCTTTTAATTCCAGGTTTATTAATTGAATTTGAATTCTGCAAGTTTTCCTGGTGGGATTGTCATACATGTTACAAGACTGACAGTTTGGATCTCTGGACTACTAGTCCAGTGACATTACCAGTTTCCAGTTTCCCTTTGGTTTTTCTCTTGGCCCATCTCAGGCACTTCTGGGTTCAAGTCCCACCATGGCTTTTAGAAGAATTTAAATTCAATTACCAAAAATCTTCAATTAAAAGTAAGATTCAGAGATAAAAATTCCCACATTGATAGGCCCAAATGTGCCTGCATTAAGCAACGTGGGTTGACTCTGAAATGGCTGAGCAAGCCGCTGGAATAAGCTGCTGCAAGATGACAAAGGAGTGAAACCAGACAGACCACCACTATCAGCCGAGGAACTGGAAATGACAAAGGCACTCCTGTCTGGTGAACTTACACCCTACTAACATCTTGCGCCCGATGCTAAAATTACGAGAGCTATCACACAGATTAATAAAACTGCAAAAAGCAGAAGTTGCTGG
Source organism: Rhincodon typus (assembly GCF_021869965.1). NCBI lineage: Eukaryota > Metazoa > Chordata > Chondrichthyes > Orectolobiformes > Rhincodontidae > Rhincodon > Rhincodon typus. The sequence goes on from NC_063338.1 coordinate 23,088,388, forward strand.
AAAAGCTCAGCAGGTCCAGCAGCATCTGCAAAGAGAAATCAGAGTTAATGTTTCCGTTCTGGTGGTACACAAAACATTAACTGACTTTTCTTCACAGGTGCTGCCAGACCTGCTGTGCTTTTCCAGCAACTTCTGTTTTTGTTTCTGATTTACAGCATGTGCATTTCTTTTGGTTTTTATGTAATAAAGCCACAGCCTTGTACAGTCATGCTCACTCAATTATACCACATAGACAATGTCCCAGGCCCAGACTAGGAGCAATACCCACATCCAGTGACAGTATAAAAATCAAACCTCTTTCCAGTCATTGTCTCTGTATGAATCTGACATCCATACTGACCTCGGGGTGTACTTAATATCCACTGTCCTGTCCATGACAAAAAAGCACCTCCTTCAATCTTCACAATGTTGTCGCATCACTACCTCACCACCTCCCCAACAACATTCCCTGAAACACATGTTCAATACTTTGTTAAACTACCTCCGGACAGAACTATTCCAACATTTACTTGGTTAGTCACCCCCAATCTATCATTAAACGTCTGATCATACAAAACACTACTGCACAGATCCTTACCCACATCAAGAGACAACAAGGTGCAAACCTCTCTCTCCTTCCTGGACCTCTCTGTCTCCATCTCGGGCAACCACCTAGAAACCGATATCCATTTCAAGCCCACCGACTCCCACAGCTACCTAGAATACACCTCCTCCCACCCGTCTTCCTGCAAAAATGCCATCCCCTATTCCCAACTCCTTCGCCTCTGCCGCATCTGCTCCCAGGTTGAGGCATTCCACTCCCATACATCTCAGATGTCCTTGTTTTTTAAGGACCGCAACTTCCCCCCCCTCAGTGGTCGAGAACGCCCTCAACCGTGCCTCCCACATTTCCCGCAACTCATCCCTCACACCCCGTCCCTGCAATAACAACCAAAAAAGAATCCCCCTCGTCCTCACGTACCACCCCACCAACCTCCGGATCCAACGCGTCATCCTCCAACACTTCCGCCATCTGCAATCCGACCCCACCACCAAAGATATCTTTCCCTCCCCACCCTTATCTGCTTTCCAGAGGTACCACTCTCTCCGTGACTCCCTTGTCCGCTCCACACTCCCCTCCAGCCCCACCACACCCAGCACTTTTCCCTGCAACCGCAGGAAGTGCTACACCTGCCTCCATACCTCCTCCCTCACCCCCATCCCAGGCCCAAGAAGACTTTCCACATCAAGCAGATGTTCACCTGCACATCTGCCAATGTGGTATACTGCATCCGCTGTACCCGTTGTGGCCTATTCTACATCGGGGAAACCAAGCGGAGGTTCGTGGACCGCTTTGCGGAACACCTACGCTCGGTTCGCAATAAACAACTGCACCTCCCAGTCGCGAACCATTTCAACTCCCCCTCCCATTCCTCAGACGACATGTCCATCCTGGGCCTCCTGCAGTGCCACAACGATGCCACCCGAAGGTTGCAGGAACAGCAACTCATATTCCGCTTGGGAACCCTGCAGCCCAATGGTATCAATGTGGATTTCACAAGCTTCAAAATCTCCCCTCCTGCTACCACGTCCCAAAACCAGTCCAGCTCGTCCCCGCCTCCCTAACTTGTTCTTCCTCCCACCTATCCCCTCCTCACATCTCAAGCCGCACGCCCATCTCCTACCTACTAACCTCATCCCACCCCCTTGACCTGTCCGTCCTCCCTGGACTGACCTATCCGCTCCCTAACTCCCCACCTACACTCATCTTTACTGGCTCCATCCCCGCCTCTTCGACCTGTCTGTTTCCTCTCCACCTATCTTCTCCTCTATCCATCTTCTATCCGCCTCCCCCTCTCTCCCTATTTATTTCAGAACCCCCTTCCCCTCCCCCATTTCTGATGAAGGGTCTAGGCCCGAAATGTCAGCTTTTCAGTTCCTACTATCTCCTTACCCCCATCAACTCCTTCTTATGCATCAGCCTTTCCTTGCTAACCAACATCAGCTCCTGTTCCACAAAGATTTCACATTTAACTTTCTTACTTTTGTGTTTAAATACTTATTCCCTTGGTCTGGTTTGAGATTTGTAATCTTAAGTGGGAAATGGTAGGATAGTGGTAATGTCACCAGACTAATAATCCAGAGATCCAAACTAGTGCTCTAATGATATGTATGACATTCCCACCACGCGACTGGTGGAAGTTACATTCAATTAATAAACCTGGAATTAAAAGCTAGCTCAAGAATCGTGGCCACGAAACTATCAATTATTTTAAAACTCCAGCTGGTTTATTAATGTCCTTTAGGTCATTGGCTGGTCTGACCTACATGTTACTCAGATCCACAGCAACGTGGTTGAGTCTGAACTGCTGTTTGAAATGGCAATGTGACCCACCCAGCAATTAGGGATGGGCAACAAATGTTGGATTTACTACTGTTATACCTCACTGCTTTACACACTGGTGATCAAGCCTCATTATCAAAGTTTAAGTTTTCTTCCCAATTCACCTGCCTTTCAGACTTAAATTAATAGAAAGCCTGGATCAAGTTTCTGTACTTAAGAACAAACCAAATTTAAGAAGAACATGTTATAAATAAATAGATTCTAACCATAGGTAAAGAGTGATGTATACAACTCCACTAGTAAAACTCTTAACCCCTTCTAAAACTCCCTGCACATATTTACAGAGAGACAAAAGCATTGGTGTTATGGCAAAGCAGAAAAATAACTGGGAAAGCAGTTCAATGGCCCCACTTCATAGGGTTGTTTTGATTTCTGCACAAGAGGCACAGAGTGACTGGTACATTGACTGCAAATTATCTTGGATACTGGGTAGGAGCCACAGATTACAGCAAGTTATGACAGGAAATAAATTAGCTTTTTTCAGGCTTTATGTAATTTGTTGGACAGAAAGGCGCCCCACCTTCTCGTTACCAAAGACTCTGCCAGTATCATTCACAAACTCAAGATATTCAGCTACCTTGGAACCAATCAATTAGTTGTTGCCACCATGATGTCATCCACAACTTGTCACAACTCCACAAACCAATTGCCGGCTGAATCTCATTTTGTAAATAACCCCTGGTGCCGGCCCAGCTACAAACAGATTCCCCCTTATTACTTGAACAAATCAACAGTGCAAGCACAACATATAAGGAGTTTTAGTAACTTGCTTTTGAAAAGTGCAGCAATTTCTTCTGAAATCTTTGGTTTTAAAACTATCCTTCTCCCATTTCGGTCCACAATCAAAGATAAATAAAAATAAAACAAAAAGTTTTTACACTAGCAATGACCATTTCAGATCAAAAGGATTTTTAATATCATCACTGGTAAAAATTTCTTCTGATCCCAGCTTTTTATGGAAGTCACTTCCTTCTCCCTCCCACTGGCACAAAGAACAAAGAAAATTACAGCACAGGAACAGGCCCTTCGGCCCTCCAAGCCTGCGCCGATCCAGATCCTCTATCTAAACCTGTCGCCTATTTTCCAAGGATCTGTATCCTTCTGCTCCCTGCCCATTCATGTATCTGTCCAGATACATCTTAAATGACGCTATCGTGCCCGCCTCTACCACCTCCGCTGGCAACGCGTTCCAGGCACCCACCACCCTCTGCGTAAAGAACTTTCCACGCATATCTCCCTTAAACTTTTCCCCTCTCACCTTGAAATCGTGAGCCCTAGTAATTGAGTCCCCACTCTGGGAAAAAGCTTCTTACTATCCACCCTGCCTATACCTCTCATGATTTTGTAGACCTCAATCAGGTCCCCCCTCAACCTCCGTCTTTCTAATGTAAATAATCCTAATCTACTCAACCTCTCTTCATAGCTAGCACCCTCCATACCAGGCAACATCCTGGTGAACCTCCTCTGCACCGTCTCCAAAGCATCCACATCCTTTTGGTAATGTGGCGACCAGAACTGTACGCAGTATTCCAAATGTGGTTGAACCAAAGTCCTATACAACTGTAACATGACCTGCCAACTCTTGTACTCAATACCCCGTCCGATGAATGAAAGCATGCCGTATGCCTTCTTGACTACTCTATCGACCTGAATTGCCACCTTCAGGGTACAATGGACCTGAACACCCAGATCTCTCTGTGCATCAATTTTCCCCAGGGCTTTTCCATTTACCGTATAGTTCGCTCTTGAATTGGATCTTCCAAAATGCACCACCTCGCATTTGCCTGGATTGAGCTCCATCTGCCATTTCTCTGCCCAACTCTCCGATCTATCTATATTCTGCTGCATTCTCTGACAGTCCCCTTCACTATCTGCTACTCCACCAATCTTAGTGTCATCTGCAAACTTGCTAATCAGACCATCTATACGTTCCTCCAGTTCATTTATATATATCACAAACAACAGTGGTCCCAACATGGATCCCTATGGAACACCACTGGTCACAGTTCTCCATTTTGAGAAACTCCCTTCCACTACAACTCTCTGTCTCCTGTTGCCCAGCCAGTTCTCTATCCATCTCGCTAGTACACCCTGGACCCCATGCGACTTCACTTTCTCCATCAGCCTACCATGGGGAACCTTATCAAACGCCTTACTGAAGTCCATGTATATGACATCTACAGCCCTTCCTTCGTCTATCAATTTTGTCACTTCCTCAAAGAATTCTATCAAGTTGGTAAGACATGACCTTCCCTGCACAAAACCATGCTGCCTATCACTAATAAGCCCATTTTCTTCTAAATTAGCGCACTTTATATCGTCTGGGCCCTACGCTCTGGAAACACTCCTTAATCTGCTCTGCACATCCTGCTTAAACCTCACTTCTTTGACCAAGTTTTTGTTTCTTCCCCCTCCACTCCAATCCTAATGTCTTCTGCATTGGCTCGATGTCCTCATTTTTTATTGCACTTTATGATGTTTTGTATACTAAATACACTATATAAAAGCAAGTAATTCTTGATGTCTCTAGCCTCCGGTTAAATCCACTGAAGGAATAGTGGGAAGGATGAAATAAAATGGAGTAAGAATTCAGTCTGCAGCCCAAGTGTAAAACTAGCATTGTGAACCCACTGACTGTTTACAAAAAAGGTCCAGAATATTCAATGGAAATGAGAGTTACTCAGCTCCCTCAACAGGCAGGTATTCAACAACATGAGTTTTAAGGCCTGGTAGCAACTTGATAATTTTGTTTTAAGAAATATGATTCGAATTCCATACCGCTGCAACAAATGCTAAGAGCAAAATTGATCAATTACACAGAACAGTCATAGTTATTCAACCACATTTAAACTGTTGGAGGGTGAGAGAAAAAGTACTGGTGACCTGAACCCACCAATACCAGACGTACATATCTAAACTCAGACCTCAATTAATTGCAAATAATTATTGATTCCAGTAAGGCTAGTGGTCACTTAGTACTTGTTGAAATAAACTTACCTGAAGCATGGAAGGAAGGATCCACTGATAGCCACTCAGTGAAAAGAGATGATTGAAGTGCACTGCAGTATTGATAGCTGTAGCTGCATATTGACGAAGCAATGCACTGTCTTCAGGATGAAGGATTAAAGCCCCATTAAACACATTCAGGAAGAGCATTATCTCATCTCCCCAGGGAAATTCACTGGGCATACCCAAAAACATCTCCTCCAAGAGTTTGATCCACATACTCTTGTGAAGGGTATCAAGACCAAATAATTCTTTGCCTGAAAAAACAATAAAAGATTTCACCTTGATGTCTAGCACCTCATCCTAAAGACTACTTTACCGTAACCTTCTGAAATAATTCCTAATTAAAAATTCTGGAAAATTTCATCTATCCATGAAACATAAAACTGGAAGCTACTACTTCAGCCAATTAATTACAATAATTTCTTCCCAAACTATTGGCATTTAAATACAACACATATGCAAATAATTACTATTATTTTGATTTACAGAAAGTAATTCTGTGGTTTACAATTAAAGAAAAACATGTTAGATAATACAAACAAGTGGTTCATAAACCTCCACTATTACAAACCATCTCGTAATTCCAGGAACTTAAATGAAATTGAAGACAGATAAACATGTGGTAGGTCATGTCACTGTATCGTTGAACAAAAGCATTGACTGCACAAAACGCAAGTTGTACAACATAGCTGTGGGCTCTTGTGGCACAGTGGTGGTGTTCCTATCTCTCAACCAGAGGTCCAAGTTCAAGTCCCAATTGCTCCAGAGGTGTACAATAACACATCTGAACAGGGTGATTACATTAGAAAGCATTAAGCCCTGCAATGAGGGCAGAATCAGCCCCAGACGATTCAGAGTGACTTTTCTGAGCCCTGCATTTTGTGGGCCCCATACTGGGATCACAGACAGCTGACAGGAACTGAAAGCTAGGGCTGGAATTGCAGAGTGTGATTTGCCCTGGGTTTCCCACACTCTCATTCTCTGAATGAGATATAATGTCAGTGAATCTTAAACATTTAAATAATATAGAGACCAGCATAACTCCTACTGACTGCTCACATGGCGAGAGTTCTCTTCTGTTTCCGGCTAGGGGAGGTATTTTTGCTTTGGGGCTGTGAACTTCTGGTCGTCCTGACCCCAACTTGGCATCTGGCATCTAATGCAATGTAGGATGGTCTTGGAGTGAGCTCATTATCCAAGCAAGCTGCTGAGGAATGAGGGCCAATAGGAGGCTGTCCAACAATGGCATATCGACAGACCCACAATCCAGAAGGGTGGGGGGTAGAGGGGAGAGGATCTTTGGGTGTGCAAGAAAGGAAGGTGCTTGAACGTGGAAAACGCTTTGATTACAAGGTAAGAATTTGTAATTCACAAAGGTGACAGGCTGGATTGTAGGAGACAATCCCTCTATTGATGTCTATCAGCCTCAGCACAAGAGCGCTGTTAATTGCAAAGTGGAATCCCCTAGCAGGATGGAGTACTGATCTCTCACCCACTGTCTACTGCCTCCAGCCCCTGCACGTGCTTTGCTCCCAGATTTGGGGGTCAGCTAAATGTCTGGTCAGTTCTGCTGAGCAGCATTAATAGGTTACTTAATTGGCTAAGTAGGCCACCTACCACTCACTCCCCCTCCCATTCCGCACAGACCAAAAATCATTTAGTGACGTAGATGTGTCGGCTTTGCAACTGCTGCTCTCCCAATTTCCAGGCCTTCCCATCTCTGGACCCCCTTCTGACTGGAATCCAACATTCTGCCCCAACTGCTCAAAGGACTGCATTGATTTCTTTTTAATGTCATTTTTGGGTGCTGCAAATAAAGAACATCTTTTCCTCTGGTTTGTAAAAGCCAAAACTATGAAGAGATATCAATTCCTGCCTGGGAATAAAACAGGAAGGGCAGAAAAAAATCAAGATATACTCCACATTAATACAACATAATCCATCTGGTACAATCATATTTTGGAGTATGCGGCATAATGTGCGAGCCTGAAATTTGAAAATAAAGCGCTGTGGCTTGTATCTCCCTCTGGCACAGTTGTATCAGCTTTCACTTCCATCACCAGAGTTAATCCCTTCAAAGTGGGGGCTTTTGCCTTCCTGCTTTCTTAACACTGATCGAGGAGGCAGTGATATTTTGAAAGCAGCTTGATGCCTGAAAGAGTTGCCAATTTCAGGGAGTAGGCTTTTTTTAAGATACAGATTGTGATCGAGGGCTCTGATTCCCATTTTAATGATGTTGTATCTTCTTAAAGAAATAATCTGGGCCACTGTTATCCTTGGACTTCCACAGACGGTGATCGTGACCCTCACTGGTCTCTGCTGAAGGCAGATACTGGGTGAGCTACAGTGGTTTGATGGGACAGTTGGCCCAAAGTCATACCATAGGCATGGATGTTTGAGCAGCATTTCCCCAGGCAGGTAGTTCTTTGTTACAACCAACAATTGTTGAATTTTTGGGTCCATGTGTCAGAAAAATTTCAGAAGCCATTTTGGATAAGGCGTGGTGCCCTTCTGATCCCACGAAAATTCACACTGTTATGAGGTCACTTGAAAGCATTCAGTTTAAAAATTTCGACATCTGGTGAAAAAGTCATGTACCTTGATGGTCAGCGAACAGTGAAAATTCTGCATCAACTGCATTTCGAGGAAATGATGGAAGTCTCAGAAGATCCTCTTGCAACAAGGATACATGTGATTGTTTGTGTACGGAAGGCATGTGCTGAGTAAGAGACATCAGAAACATCACCCGACCGAGCTCCTCCAGCTTCCGAGTAAACACCTATTTTAGAAAATAAGTTTACGATCTTGAGAGATTAACATGTGCTTTCAAAATCCAGTTTGGTAAAACTTTACTCTTTGACCATGGCGTGCATCACTGAATCACTGAAAAACCAGCAAAAAGGAAACATTAAGACCATGCTGGCTCCACATTCCCTTCTAAATGTGAGACTGATTTGGCTTCAGTAGCCATGTATGTGATACATACTACGTTTTAACCTATTACAAGAACCAGCAACTGGAAGGGCCATTCATGTGGAATACAGTTCTCAAAACATTGAAAGACCTTGTTCGGGAGAAGCTGATGATGCTGTTTCTCTGTCAGCTGGTGTGGGAAGACGCAGAGCTGCTCGAAACCTTCAGTTTCATGTACACAGAATTGCGCAATAAATGGCAATTAAAAGACTTTTAAATAATCGACTGCAATGTGATGGAGCAACAGTAACAATGCAGCATAAGATGATGCTCAGGCAGCAGGTTCCTTTGGATTTGCCTTCATTTTCTGATGTCACTGAAAAACTATGTGCACGGAGAGGGATGCTATTATCTCAGGCTAACAGACATGCCAAGTGAAGATCACTTTCCTCACAGAAGCCTCTACAGCATGCCATTCGTGGCATTACCTTAAAAGTGAACTGCTGACTCACTGTTTCACTAGTAAATTCTTCAGAATTAATCTATATTGTACTACAATAAAGGAAGTATACCAAAGTAACCATGAAACATTAATGCCCATTTGGTCACACAGATCAAGATGACATTCAACCACTTCTTCCATCCAAACTCCCCCTCTTCCAATCTGGGAATAACATTTTGTCAGTCAAGAGGAAGATGCAAACGGGATCATTTGCAGCAAAAAAACCTTGCTGACATGTCCTAATTATTTGTATTAGGAACAGCCCTCCTCACATGGAGCTTCTGAAAGACTTCACCTTCAAAGGCTGTGTATAAATAAAGTACATTTGTGAAAAATATGTGCTATTTAACATGATTTGTGTGCTAAGGACCAGAGGTTAAATCTCAAATATCTCTCTCCTCACCTGTTTCTGGATCAGCTCTTGCCCTTTTGCAGGAAGCATATGGACAAGGTTCAACTGTGGTGAGACAGATCGCCGAAATGGATAAATATCTCGTACATAAGTCTGTAACAAGAGACGAGCCACAATATTCAGAACATGCTCATTGACTGTGACCACATACGGTGTATGTTGAAGATTTGAGACATACACTCAGAGAATATCCCGTATCTATGGTAGTTATCTTAGCACAGCATTCTCCATGGCAATGCCTGTACTAATCAATGTCCACTTTCTAATACTCATTCAGGGGATGTGGGCTTCATTGGTTGGGCCAGCAATTTTTGCCCATCTCTAATTGCCTTTGAGAAGGACATGGTGTTCAAACATCTTGAACTGCTGCAGTCCATTTCCTGTTGGTAAAACCACAATGCTGTTAGGGAGGGAATTCCAGGATTCTGATCCATCAAGCACTGAAAGAATGGTGACAGATTTCAAAGCCAGCATGGTGAGTGACTTGGAGCAGAACTTGCAAGTGGTGGTATTCCCAAATATCTGCTGCCCTTGTCCTTCTAGATGTAATATTCATGGGTTTGGACAGTGCTGTTTAAGAGATCTTTCTGAATTTCTGCAATGCATCGTGTAGATGGTATACACTGCTGTTACTGAGCACTGGTGGTGGAAGGAGTGAAGAATATGAATGTGGTGCCAATCAGGTGGGCTGCTGAGTCCTGGAAGCCATCAGGCTTTGGAGTACTTTTGGAGATGCACTTATTCAGACAAGTGGGGAGTCTTTCATCACTCTCCTTACCTGTGCCTCTGAGACAGGCTAAGAGGAGTCAGGAGTAGAGTCACTTGTTGCAGGACTCCTGGCCTCTGAACTGCTACTGTGGCTACAGTATTTATTTTCTAAATGGGGAGAAAATTCAGAAGTCTGAAGTACAAAGAGACTTGGGAGTTCTAGTCCAGGATTCTCTCAAAGTAAACTTGCAGGTTGAGTCAGTAGTCAGGAAGGCAAATGCAATGTTGGCATTTATTTTAAGAGGACTTGAAATAAAAGCAGGGATGTACTACTGAGGCTTTATAAGGCTCTAGTCAGGCCACATTTGGAGTATTGTGTGCAGCTTTGGGCCCCATATCTCAGGAAAGATGTACTGGCCCTGGAGCAGGTTCAGAGGAGGATCACGGGAATGGTCCCCGGAATGAAAAGCTTAACATATGAGGAACGTTTAAGGACTCTGGACTATACTCATTGGAGTTTAGAAGGATGAGGGGGGATCTAATTGAAACTTTCAGAATACTGAATGGCCTGACAAAATGGATGTTGGGAAGATGCTTCCATTAGTAGGAGTGTCTAGGACCCGAGGGCATAGCCTTAGAGTAAAGGGAAGACATTTTACAATGGAGATAAGGAGAAACTTCTTCAACCAGAGCGTGGTGAATCTATGGAATTCACTGCCACAGAAGGCTGGGGAGGCCAGGTCATTGAGTACATTTAAGACTGAGATAGATAGGTTCTTGATTATCAAGGGGATCAAGGGTTACGGGGAGAAAGCAGGAGAATGGGGTTGAGGAACTTATCAGCCACGATTGAATGGCGGAGCAGACTCGATGGCCGAATGACCTAATTTCTGCTCCTATGTCTTATGATCTTATTGCTGGTCCAGTCCAGTTTTTGATCAATGGTAACTCCCTCAATATTGATAGTCAACCAGTCTTCTTCTCCTATGGCAGCTTAAATGTTGTTTTCCTTTTTGTTGGTATTTCTTAGAAATTGTCTTGATGAGTACAGAACAAAAAGCTGTGACAAAATTTAATTACTCACATTTGTCTTTGCTATCTCAAAATGGACTTGATGTCAAATTTAGTTCCTGTTTTTCAGATAAACCTTATGACATGTAGGACACAAATTATAACAGTGTTAAATGTTTGGCTGATTCAATTTGTAAAATTTGAGAGTCATTTTTCTCTCTTCCATGTCTTTCCTCAAACTGAATCAGGACATTGTGTCTAACATTTGTGATACACAATAGTTCAGTGTCTTACTTTCGCATAATGTATCAGATTCCAACGCTTATCCATCAAAAAGTAATGGTTTGACTGAGCTTCAGGAATATTAAAAAATTCCAAGCATTCCTAGAAAGAAATAATGCAACAAATTCAGTAATGGGAACCCATACAAACTAGAGGCAAAGACAAAACGGTGAATGCTTTCTAAGTTTGCAATGTGCTACCTTGTTAATTTGTCTGATTTATGTGACAAACATACAACAGCACGGGACTATATCAAATACACTGCAATACAAAGGCAGTCATCAAAGAATAGATTTTATCACTAACAATAAACTACTCTTTCCATTTGTGCAAAATAGGTAATGATACACTTTATCTGATCAAGCAATTAAGTTGCACAAAAATGGTAACAGATTCTGTTGTGCCACGGATCGGTAATCAATGATGATAATAATGAATGAATGCTCTGAGAAATGATAGTAAGTTAAAAAAACTTTTAAAAATTCTCATTTTTTTTAATGCCAGAGTTTTTTTTTATTGAATGACAAGTTGACTGAAATGTTGTGCTACTGTAGAATTGGGTAATTCCATGTCAAGGTAGGATCCCTGCCTATCATAATGATGCATTCTGAGCCTCAGTTGGATTTCTGGCTCAGAGTCACTTAAATAATTTTAGCAGGTGCCCTGGTCTATTCTGGTGAAGGGATTGTGGGGTGGAGGTGGACAGAGTATGGGGACAAGGAAGCATCTGACACTCTCAACTAAAAGTAGCATTTTTAACTGCTTCAAGAATGGCATCTTTGTTCACGTGATTAAATGCAAAAAGATTCATTCCGGGAACCTGTTCATCCTTCAAAATTGACTTGTTGGAACAGATTTCCAAGATTCATGAAGATTCCAGGGACTTTTAAAAATAGCAAGTGGGACGGTGATCCTGAGATCTTCACCCTATTTCTGACAGATCCTAAATTTGCCGGGCATGGGGTAGGGTTTAACAGGCAAAAGGAAAAGGGGCCAGAAGAGACACCGACAAATGGGAAATTCAATCTCAACCAGGCTATCTGAACTCAGTATAACAAGGTGTAGAGCTTGTATATCTGACATCAGCTATTGCAATATTGAGATCAGATTTTATTCATCCGCAGACATAGGCCACCAGTTTTTATTTTGAATTTTTAAAAGGGGGAGACATTAAAATTATTTGACAGTTTTACTGACCATAAATACCTCCAAGAACATTTAGGACCCTTCTAATGATTTGTAACTTCCACTAAGGAACGTCCCTTGCTGCAATGAAAAGTGAGTCTGGGTAGACTCAGCGCTGACCTCAGATAGAGAGAGCCAGTAGGAACTGCAGATGCTGGAGAATCTGAGATAACAAGATGTAGAGCTAGATGAACACAGCAGGCCAAGCAGCAACAGAGGAGCAGGAAAGTTGACGTTTCGGGTCTGGACCCTTTCTGGAGAAGCTTTCCTGCTCCTCTGATGCTGCTTGGCCCAGCAGGCCAAGCAGCATCAGAGGAGCAGGAAAGTTGACGTTTCGGGTCTGGACCCTTTCTGGAGAAGCTTTCCTGCTCCTCTGATGCTGCTTGGCCTAGCTCTACACCTTGTTATCTCAGATTCTCCAGCATCGGCAGTTCCTACTGGCTCTCTCTATCTGAGGTCAGTGCTGAGTCTACCCAGACTCACTTTTCATTGCAGCAAGGGACGTTCCTTAGTGGAAGTTACAAATCATTAGAAGGGTCCTAAATGTTCTTGGAGGTATTTATGGTCAGTAAAACTGTCAAATAATTTTAATGTCTCCCCCTTTTAAAAATTCAAAATAAAAACTGGTGGCCTATGCCTGCGGATGAATAAAATCTGATCTCAATATTGCAATAGCTGATGTCAGATATAACCTGAAGTGTCATTAATACTTGGTTGTTCTCCACAACCAAATATTATCATTATTTGGTTGGACCGTGTTGTCAGTTCACAGTTTGACTGACAGCTCAAAGAGATGATTAAAGGATTACTTGTCTTTGATGCGAGGTCATGTACACAATTGTTTGTTTTGATAAGGTATTATGTAGGTGGAATTTTAATGTATTGCATGGGCTTTTGTGAATGAGTGCTTTTGTATAGTGAAATCTGTATTAGACGCTTAAGATTTTATTTTGTTTCATCTCAGCCCATAATGAATACTGGGTGAACTAGCATGGAAAATGTCAGTGCAGGACATGATGATTTAAGACATGTGTTGGCACTAACTTGTCATTAAGTACTGGTTGGAGTTTGGGATGGCGGAGGTCATAAATTGGACCGTGTTGCCGTGTATGGGCAGAAGTGGGAGGTGGGAGCTAATGTGTGACAAAACAATTGGATGAAGTCCCAGTAAATACAGAGTCCGAATTGGCCCACGGCCCTTTTAAACAGCCCCGGGTGGCACACGACAGCTATTGCCTTGGAGTGAAAATCATGAAATCGTGGTAATTTTTCAACTTAAACTACTTGCCTCAGTAGCAAAATAAAAATCAGCCTGTTCTTTGATTGGCAAAAGAACCAGTGTCAACATGAGGGAAAATGTTTCGTGCAATGAATGGTTATGATTAGGATACATTGCCTGACGAGTGTTGGATGCAAATTAGACACAAATACGTACAGTAACATTCTAAAAGGAATTAGATAACTTAATTCAGGGAGCAACAAATACATGATGCATGAAGGAAACATATGGGGGAGGTGCAGGAGGCGTTCAGCTGAAATTCTTTGCTAAGGGCAACATTTTCATACAGAGGGTGGTTCATATTTGGAATAATTTGCCAGAAGAAGTGTTAGATGTAGGTACAGTTACAACATTTAAAAGACATTTGGATAGGTTCATGAATAGAAAAGATTTAGAGGGATATGAACCAAACGTAGGCAAGTGGTATTAGTTTAGTTCGGGAAACTTGGTCGGCATGGAGTGGTTGGACGGGAGGGTCTGTTTCCATGCTGTCTTGACTGTATGAATCTAAAAAGAGCCAGCACAGAACAAATAGCCTCTGTTGTTATTCAATAATTCCATAAGATGCCAGTGACAATGAGTATTCCTGGGTTCCAAAATACTTGTGATAAATATAACAGAAAATACATTGGAGAGGTATTCTTTTCATCCAGATATTTTAGGGTACCCATCTATATGTTGCCTAATTTTAAAATTTGTGGCTGACTCAAAAGTTGGAAGCATTGCAAACTGCAAGGAGGATGAGTATAAACTTCAAAAATACATGAATAGGTTGGTGAAATAGTTGAGGAAGTAGCAGATTAAATTTAATTTGTTTAATTTAGTTATCATAGAATCCCTACAGTACGGAAGCAGGCCATTCAGATATAGAGTCCACACTAACCCTCCAAAGAACACCCTACCCAACCCCACACTATCCCTGCAACCTTGCATTTCTCCTGGCTGACCAACAGAGCCTGCACTTCCTTGGATACTGTGGGCAATTCAGCATGGTTAATTCACCCAATCCACGGAGGAAGCCCAGGCAGAAATGGGAGGAATGTGCAAACTCCATGAAGACAATTGCTGGAGTTTGGAATTAAACTCAGGTCCTTCGTGCTGAGGCAATCGCTAACCACTGAGCCACCATAATTAGTCATTCAGTTTAGTAGGAAGACCATGGGGATTCAATGTAAAGTAAAGGATACTACTCTAAAGAGGATACAAGAGTAGAGGGACCTGGGTGTATAGGTGCACAATCATTGAAAGTAACAATACATGTTGAGAAATCAGTTATTCAAAAATACAATGTCCTAGACTTTGTTAGTAGAGACATAGCAAGGATGTTATGCAGAAAACATTGATTTGGCTTAACTAAAATATTGCATCCAATTCTGGGCACTACACTTCAGGAAGAATACAAAGGTATTAGAAAGCATGCAGCAAAGATTTTGGAATTGAATTATTATCTGAAAAGGCAAAATTGCAGGGCTATGGGTAAAAGGAGGAGTGATTCGAGGAGTTACTATGGTGGTACTGTTATTGGACTAATAATTTAGCTTTTGGAATACAGGCTCCAATCTCATCATGGCAGCTGGACAAATTTATATTTAATTAATAAAATCTGGAATTATATAGCTAGCCATGTTGACCCTGACAAGTACCAACAATTTCCCTAAAAAATTCATAAGGGTCACAATGATCCTGTTGTGAAACTGTCTTTCCTTACCAAGCCTCATTATCGCTTGAGAACCCAGCTTTCAGAGCCACACACTATCTTTGGCCTCACAATGGCTTTCAGAAGGGCTTTTAACATTCACAGAGGTGGAAACTGCGATTTTTTAAATGTCATTATGTCAGACATAAAGCATAGAAACACCAAGTGAAAACAGAAGCTGTTCTTAAACATTTGACAGAGTAGAATTGAACGACCGATAAATGTTGACATAAGTACACGTCAGGAAGAAATAAATGATTAATATACAGAGTTAGAAACAACACATAAAAGATATTTTATGTTGATGAAGTAAACATATTAACAGGCATGCTTTCAACAATGTATCTTAGTAACAGACATGGCCTTAGAAAGGACAAACACACAGTAGGTATTCATTATATGGCATATTAACAATCTTATATTGATGCCAAATAAAGTCAACAATATTAAAATGTTAAGTCACCAGAGAAAAATAAACTACTCAAATAAAAAATGCTGTCTTTTTACCTTAAGAACAGCTTCAAACTGTGTATCCTCATGGACAGGAAGTTGCGTTGGAATATCACATTCATTTTGTCCATGGACAACTAAAGTCTTTGTACCTGGGGTGACAATGAGGTCCTACATTTAAACTGTTCTCTAAACTAATTATGTCAACATTTCAACATTATGTCAACGGTATGTCAATCAACTACGAAATCAAAAAGACAAATCAAACTCATCAGCTTTTTTGCATCGTACATTTAACACTCATGTGACCTGATGCGTACAAACCCACAGACAGTGATTTGTACCCTTTATAAAATTTTATGTAGTAATTTTTATTGACATAATGCTAACTCTTTCACATCCCAGTTCTAACAGAGATGCTGCCTGTCCCCATCATAACAATTAATTTTCCAGAAAACGTACAAACATATAAATTAGGAGGAGTAGGCCATTTGGTCCATCAAAACAGATCCAATTTAGGCCTTCACTCTGTATTCCTGCCTATCTCCATTATATTTTGTGTCCTTTTTTTTAGCAAAGAATCTTACTCTGCCACCACTGCTCTTTGGGGAAGAGTGTTCCACAAGTTCACAATACCCTGAGAGAAAGAATTTATCTGCATCTCCCTTTCCTTATTTTTAAACTGTTTCTCCTAGCTCCAGTGACTCCCACAAAGAGAAATACCCTTTCAGCATACATTTTGACAAGTCCCCTCAGGATCTTATATGTTTCAATAAAATCAGCACACATTTTACTGAACTCCAGTGGTTACAGGTTCTACCTGTTCAATCTTTCCTTAAAAGATAGCACCTCATCCCAGTCAGAGTATTGTGGAGAACAAGTACTTATGGGGTGACACTGCAATTCTCACAAATCTGTCAAGGATCATCAATGATACAGGGGAGGGCTATGCAAGACATTGTCTCTGACTCTGAGATTTGACTGACAGAATGATTGTTGCATAAGCATCTGCAGATTCTATCTGAGCAGGGGAGGAGGAGCACTCCAACATCACGACTTCAGCATGGAGTTAAATCAAAATGAAGGAGCCAATTCATTGTAGTGGACAGGGGTATTGTTGCCATGTCAGGAAATTCAAATTACTGCAGAATTTAACCACAGCATTCCATTATATTTCTCTGTGGTGTCCTCATCCACCGTCTGGAGACTTTTAGAATGAAAGAAACTAGGAATGACAGTAGATTGTTTGGCCCTTCAAGCATCTGCTGCCACTCATGGCTGAAGCTCGATCTCAATGCCATATTCCCGCTTTCTCCCAACAAACACTTGATGCCTTTAGAATCTAAAAATGCATCTATTCCACAATTTCATCTGTTTCACATTACCATAGGCTACTCCAACAGGTTGGGGATGGGGGTGAGGGAGAAGGATTGTGATGATGAAATCCATATCGAAGCAGTGCACAATGAGGGTCCAATGGTGGTGGGGATAGGGTGCAGAAGATTTGTCAGGAAGGCAAATAGTGGTTTGATGTTGGGGGGCAGTTTTAGTGGAGGCGGGCAGCAGAGTGGGGAGGATTACTGGTCAGCTTATTGGGCCTGGAGAAAACACTCCTGCTAAATATGTAATGCTGTGAAGACATTTATCACAAGGAGTCAGCCGTACTCTTTTTTCTTCCAGCTTTTCAATACTTCAACATCTTTGATTTGATTTGATTTGATTTCTTGTTGTTACGTGTACCTAAGTATAGTGAAATATTTTGTTTTGCATGCAGTACAGGCAGACCGTGACATACAAGGACATACAAATCATAGGGTGATTCAATACAGCGAGGCACAGGAGGTATGCAAAAACAAGATCAACATTAGATTTGAAATTTGAGAGGTCTATTTTGGAAACTGGCTAGCTCTAGAAAGAAAATAGAGTGACTACCAAAATAAAAACAGGCAGTTTTAGTCTGTGGAATTGTCTTCCCTCGAGAGCAGTGGAGGTTGGGTCATTGAAATTGTTACAATTATCATAAACATGATCTCTTGATATTTAACTCCCTTCATCTTCATTTAAAAACCATGAAGTTATTTTTAAGAATATGCTGTGTTGAAATTGCCATTTCATGTACAGCTATTGAAACCAGACAACGAAATCAGTGTCAAGAAATTTGCACTTCTTGTTTAATTCACACTTGATTGATAAGTTCACATATTGGGAGATGAAAGGTTATCTGCAGAATTTCAGCATGGAAAGACAATAGAGCTAGACTCAGGAATATTCAAACAAACCATATTCCAGTAACATGCTTGGCAGTGCAGAGAAAGAAGAACAAGGATTCATAACATCAGAAATTGTAAAGCTTGCTCTCTCTCTCTCTCTCTCTCCCTGTTTCTCTTGTTTTCTGAAATCAGCACCCAGTGAAAAAGCAACTTGAGAAAACAACTACAAACAGAGAATCACATGATTTTTACAAATTTCATTACTGCTGACGAAGCAAGATAACTGCTAAACAGGTACAGATTCAGGTTTCATTCTCATAACCTCTGAACTCTATTAAATTTAAACTAAATCTCTACTTATCTTCCTATCCATATTAGATACAGTCACCCTTTCTTTTTAGACTTGTTTCCTGTGTTTGACTATGTTTGATGCCATGTCTTAGTATTTCTTTTTTTTTCAATTAGCAGGTAATAAGCTTCTTCTTTCTTTGATGCAAAAAACCTCAGAACTGGCTCCTTCATTTTGATTTAACTAAATTTTATATGAACTGCGACAGTTGTGTGCTAAAAAAAATTTAAAAATTGTTGCTGTTAAAAAGAAGGGAACTGATTCAGACCAGATTAACAAGCCTACAATTTTCTGCCCAAATTTCAACTTGAATAAAAACAAAATAAATAAACTTCAAGTGCTTCAAGTGTAATAAATCTGATGTGAGATAATACTTTACTCCTGATCAATCTTAAGCTTTTCATTTGCCAGTTCGACACAAAGCTTGATCCAATACTTTTTTTTGATGTAAATATTTTTTTCACATTTCAGAAGTGATAGTGATACAGAGAGAAAAAAAAACTAGCAACTCGCTCAATATATTATCAACCGAATCACAATTTAGGGTTAAATTGCAGTTTGCACTAAACAGGTACTTGCTTTCAAAAACTTCAATGGATTCACATAAATGATGAAAATAATTGATCATAGTTGGAAACAAGTAGGAATGTGGATCCAAAAATTCATCAATGTTTAGTGCAGCCCTTGGTAGCCATAAGAAATAGGAACAATAAAAGATTATCCAGCCTCTCAAGCCTGCTCCAGCATTCAGTCGGACCATGGTTGATCTGACATTCCTCATGTTCACTTTCCTGCATTTTCCCCATTCGTCTCGAACCCCCTACTGATCAAGAATCTATCTCAGCATTAAACATACCCAAAGATTTTGTCCCCACAGCTCTCTTGGACAAGGACTCTCAGCCCTCTAAGAGAAGAAATTCCTCCTCATCTCAGCCTTAAATTGGCACCTCTTTATTCTGAGACTAGACTTGCCCATGAGGGAAAACATACACTTAGCATTTACTCTGACAAGCCACTTAATAATCCTATATGTTTCAAGGAAATCACCTCTTATTCTTCTAAACTCCAAAGAGTACAGTCCCAACCTGGTTAGCCTTTGCTCATAAGGTAATCCCTTCATGCCGGGGATCATCCTAGTGAATGTTTTCTGAGCCAGTTGTGTTCTTACCTGGCATAGAGGCTGTAACCAGCAGTTTGACTTCACACTGTTCCTTTTTCATTGTCTGTTTTAGGTCTTTGAAGAAAAGCCCTTCAACATAACCAACAACCTCCCATAGAAAGGTGACAGTGGCTGAGATTGCATCCATGCCCCATTCACAAGGGGTGCGGACAAAGTACATGATCAGACCAACCTGAAACACAACATAAAAATGTCGCAGACCAACAGTATATTTCAGTTTTTTTCTTTAACACCAATCTGCACAATCAAAATTAGGGAGTGCCCAACATATGCTCAGGCTCCTACCTGCTCCCCCATCTCACACACAAAATTGTGTTGGTGCTTTTACATGCAATGGGTAAAAAAACATTTTAAAGCAAGTTAAAACCACAAGCCATGATGGTTGGTGTTTCATGCGTTGCATCTCGGAGGTTCGGAGAAAGGAAGAGTATTTAGTTAGATGGGATGTTGGCAAGTGGGGTCCATGCTAACTTCCTGTCTCCACCCCAATTACTTCAGTCTGTGAATGGCCTTCCTACCCAATCGCCAATTGATGCTCCAAGGTGGTAACTGATGCCCAAATAAGTGCCCAAACCACATTCACTGATATTAAGTCTGCGACATACAGGCCTGTTATGGAGATAACAGGAGTCTTGACCACCATTTGGAGAGCCAGTGAGAGACCCGTGTTACTTTTCCTGGGAAGGCTTACTGTGTTACATGCCAATCAAGAGGTTAGAGGTGAGCAGTGGGATCAAGAATCAGGAATGGTGGTCAAGACTCCAGCTATCTCCTGCGAAGTATGGACAAACCTGTGCAGGTTGTTTGTGGAGTAATGACGAGGGAGAATCCCCTTGATCAAGACACATGCAGCATTTGGAAGCAGGAGGAGGGTGAGATTGGGAGGGTTGTGAGAGAAATACTGCGAGATTCACTCTTGCCTTCAGAGTCACTCTGAACACCATCTACACCACCCCCACCGTCCCTCCACACTCTACCTCTACAGAAACATCCCCAACATCTGTCCCGCACCCAGGAAACACCTCCTGCTATCCAATTCCAGGGTTTCAGTGAAGATCTGGGCCTCAGCTGGATATCTTTTCTGCAGCAGCTATCCTATCCTCAGTGGTGTTGCCGAGCTAAAGAGTTACAAGCCCCTGGCCACTGGCTTTCAGGGCGCAATATTTCTGCCAGCCCAGGATTCTTCATCCCACTGCTGACATCTAACCTCTTGTTTGGCATTAATACAGTAAGCCTTCCCAGGAAAAGCAAAACTGGACTTTCACTGGCTCTCCAGATGGTGATCAAGACTCTTGTTATAGAACAAAGAACAAAGAACAAAGAAAATTACAGCACAGGAACAGGCCCTTCGGCCCTCCAAGCCTGCGCCGATCCAGATCCTCTATCTAAACCTGTCGCCTATTTTCCAAGGGTCTGTATCCCTCTGCTCTCTGCCCATTTAGGTATCTGTCTAGATACATCTTAAATGATGCTATCGTGCCCGCCTCTACCACCTCCGCTGGCAACACGTTCCAAGCACCCACCACCCTCTGCGTAAAGAACTTTCCATGCATATCTCCCTTAAACTTTTCCCCTCTCACCTTGAAATCGTGAGCCCTAGTAATTGAGTCCCCCACTCTGGGAGAAAGCTTCTTGCTATCCACCCTGTATATACCTCTCATGATTTTGTAGACCTTAATCAGGTCCCCCCTCAACCTCCGTCTTTCTAATGTAAATAATCCTAATCTACTCAACCTCTCTTCATAGCTAGCGCCCTCCATACCAGGCAACATCCTGGTGAACCTCCTCTGCACCCTCTCCAAAGCATCCACATCCTTTTGGTAATGTGGCGACCAGAACTGTACGCAGTATTCCAAATGTGGTCGAACTAAAGTCCTATACAACTGTAATATGACCTGCCAACTCTTGTACTCAATACCCCGTCCGATGAATGAAAGCATGCCGTATGCCTTCTTGACCACTCTATCGACCTGAATTGCCACCTTCAGGGTACAATGGACCTGAACACCCAGATCTCTCTGTGTATCAATTTTCCCCAGGGCTTTTCCATTTACCGTATACCTAGTTTTATCTCCATAAAACTCCCTTCCCTCCATTTAATGTGACACAATGTAGCGGCAAAGCTTACCAGGTAGTTGAAGAGAATGTGGGAGGTCTGAGCTGGCATGTCTCCAATATTTAGCAGAAGTTTTCGCAGCATGTAAATCAGTTCATCCTAGCAAAAGAAAAGCATCATTTCACAAAAAAAAGTATTTGATTTCCTAACTTGATGATTATTTCAAATGACTTATTAAAATAGAGAAAGGTATTACAAACTTATGTCTCAACACTGTTTGAATACTTGATTTAATAGCACTGTTGCAAAAGAGTTAGGGTGGCATGGTGGCTCAGTGGTTAGCACTGCTGCCTCACAGCACTAAAGACCCAGGTTCAAATCCACCCTCAGGCAACGGACTGTGTGGAGTTTGTACATTCTCCCTGCATCTGCACAGGTTTCCTCCAGGTGCTCCCATTTCCTCCCACTGTCCAAAAAATGCAGGTTAGGTAGATTGGCTGTACTAAATTGCCCACAGTGTCCAGGGACATGCAAGCTAGATAGATTAGCGATGGGAAGTGGCAGGGGGTGCTGGGCAGGTCTCTTTGCAAGGCCAGTGTGTACTTGACAGGCCGAACAGCCTGTTGCCACACAGTTATGATTCTATGAAATCTATCCATTAGAATTAGAAAGTTATACTGATGTGTTTTATGAAATTATTATTCACCAAATTCCATACTATTACAGCATAAAAGGATGTCTAACAAAATTGAAGCTCATATAATAAGAGGGTCAGCATCACTTGGATAAAAATATTGGCTTAAGAACAGAAAACTGCCAGCTGTGATAAATTGCTATTTTTCATATAGGAATGGGAGACAATGGTATTGCACAAGAGTGCTTGAATAGTGATTAGAAAAAAAAATACTTTGTGGATATTGGATTCCAGAGTCAAGTTTCAAAATTTGCTAATAATATTAACTTAGAGATGTTGTAGACAGTGAGGTTAACATCATTGCACTGCACCAGGACATAATGGGTAGGCAAATGACAGATGAATTTAGCACAAAGTATGAGCTTGTATATTTTGACAGAAGGAATAGTGATAGGCAATAAGATATAATGGCACACTTCTTTAGAACATGCAGCGACACAGGTGCATGTGCATAGACTTTGAAAAGGGAAGAGCATTAGTAGTTAGTAAAGCATATGTTATCATCGGCTTCATAGTTTGAGGTATTGAGCACAGAAGCAGGGAAGTTATGCTGAACCTTAAAAGAAGGCTCAGTAGTTCTACCACATCTAAAGTATTACATCCAGATCTGATGATCTGAAGATCTTTGAGAAGGTGCAGAGAAAAGTTACCGGAACTTTTCAAGGGGCGAGTACTTTTAATTGCAACATTAATTTGGGTAATATGGGATTGTTCTTCTTGAAATAAATGGGATTGAGGGGAAATCTCTCACAGGTGAATGAGGTTATGATGAGTTTAAATGTGGTAGACCAAGAAAAGCTGTTTCTATTAGGTAATGGCAAAAAGACTAAAGGAACACAAATTTAACGTTCTGGCAAGGGTTACAAGGGGATGTGAGGATTAACTTTTTAATGTATTTTTGTGCCAGTTTCCTGGAGCTTGCTGCCTCTGAACACAGTGGAAGTGGAGATGATCAATAATTTTAAAAGGTGTCTGGTTAGGCACTTGACAGAAATATACCTTCAGGGCTTGAGGACACAGTGGAGGAATTGAGCTGACTGGAACCAATAAACTATAATTATTTGAAAATGAGATCCATTAAGCTGTACACAATTAAAAAGTGGCAAAGTTAATATCTTCACATGGGCAAAATATCAATTCATTACATTATTCAAGTACGCAACAAGGGAAATATAGTATTCTAAGTACATGCTGGCCACAAACAACCTTGATCAGGGGCTCAATTCTGAAAACCATGGACAGGTTCTTCTATAAATATAAATGGATTAAAAAAAAAATCAAGAGACACAAACTCACCATTTTCTGATGTCTAGGTGATGTTGCTTACTGTCAGTGTGGACTCAAACTTTACCTGTAGTCTAAATTCTGCACCACAGTTTTGTACATTGGAACTTTTAATTGCATTTAAACATCAACTAATTTTAATTAATTCATGTATTATTTAGTATTAACATACCTTAATGTTGGGTTAGCACTTACTATCTAGTGTAGTCTCAGAGAACTAAGAATCTACTTCTTCCAAGCCCATGGTTTTCAAACAAACAAACTAGCATACAATTAATTTTAAGTCTTTGGCTCGCCTGGGATTTAAAAGACTCGGTTGTTTGGTCCTCCAATTGGAACTGGAAGTGTCGTTATGGGAAGAACTCCACACAGTGAATATGGAATGTAAAATAAGTGACAATATTTGCTTTAATATTTCTGAAGTGAATTCTATTACCTGACGATTGCTAATAGTGAGTTTCTCCAGAAAATGGCGCAGGACGAGTGCAGGGTCTTCAATCAAACAATTCCACAGTACCTGTTGTGCTACAGCACTCACTAAAAATGAAAGTAAGACATGGGCTCATCAATGTTAAACACAAAGCAGTCATGTCATCCATTAATACATTATAGAAAGGAAGACATTGGTCCAGCCGAATTATGCAAACTGGTAACCTCTATGGTTCATCGTGCTGGAGCATGGTGTACTGTCAGTATGAAGTCAACCGACTTGCTTACAGTCAGATGGCATAGGAAGCTCCAGTGTCTCCTCCCCTAACAGCTCCACTAAGTTGGACTCTTAAGAAACAGAGGAAGATTTGTGTCTTAAAAGACCCATAGGAATTTCTAAAACAAGCCAGGCCAGTCTTCTAGTTCTTTTATTCTGCTGGTGTGATGGTAGATGTGCAATCTGAAGTATTACAGTCTTGGGTCAGACTGGAAAAATCTCTATCGTGATTTAGCTAGGGACCAATAATTTCAATTTTAAGATAGACTGGTGTGAAATCCAACAGATTTTCAAAGAAAATAAAGCCATAAGTTTCGACAGTTTGAACAAACAACAATAAATTTTATCACACAACATTAGAACAGTAATCTATTTCATGTACAATTTACTTCTAACACACAACTTGTGATAACCATGGGGTGATAGCCTGTGACTGAACACCCCATGTGTTGCCTTTATATTGTTACCTTCAGCTTCTTCTGTTAAGGCAACAGTTAAGGTGTGGTGAAGTGATGACCATATTCCCGCAACAGCGAGAAGCCACTAATGTCAAATAAAGAGCCAATTTGATACTCTCAACACACCATCTACATTGTCCAGCTTCCGATGTGAATGGAGCCCCGAGATGGAATGGTGACAGCCTCCCAGTGGCTGGCCAAGGGGATCAGATGTGCATGGTACAAAGCATAGACCCAAGGGGCTGCAGGGTCCACAGACACAGCAAAGGCTAGTGTGTGGCAATGAAAGCAATGAAGGCTCTGGCAGTATAACTTGGACAATTTAAAAGTCTTCAGATAGTGTCTCTATTATGAGGTGGCATCATAGTTTCCTATTTATAGCGGCAGTGCCCAGAAACTAAGGCACTCTCAGTGGTCCTTCTAGCTGCACTGCCCAGCTGCTAAGGAAATGGATGACCCACAGAGAGACTCCTTCTTCATTGAACCAACTCCTGAAAATTGGCTCTAGGGTCCTAATTGTAGCCACTTCCGAGTTTCTGATTCAGAAATCAGGCTGGCTTGGGGTTTGGATGCTGGAAATAAAGTTTGGCCCTATGTTTCTGTATCAAGCCAGAATCCAGCCAATTTGCTGAAATTATCTCACGGGCATCAAAGCAAAATCGGTAGAAAGTCACACTCAAAAATGGGATACAGTGTCAAGGCAAACACCATTGTTACTGACCAGGTTTTACTAGACTCTGCATTGTGCTTTATGTTCTACAAATTTCATAAACCTCCAGAAAGTTCTCCCCCGTTCCAAACCACCACCAAACTCCCCACCCCCAATCAAATGCCTAGCGGCATTTTTCTAAGTTACAATCAAGTTACTATTAAAGCTTTTCATTCCTCTGATCTAACCTCCCCACCACTCAATGCCCTCTGTCAACTCATTAATCTGTGATATCCACTTTCGGGTTTCATGACCCCATTCCACTGAGCACCCAATTTCACTTCCCGTTCTCTCATGCACAATCAGCCTCCTTTCAAAGCCATCATCATCCCCTCCTCAAAGAAACATCCCTTGGCCCCATACACTTGCATTCTACTGACACTTCTCCTGCCTCCCTTTCTCTTCAAAGTTCTTGAATGGGTTACTTCCCAAACTCATGACCATCCTTTTTGTAATTCCACATTTGAATCTTTCCAATCAGAACCCACCCCTTAATGCACTGAGAATCCTAATTAAAGGGAATGGTTCTTTAGTATCATGTACTATGCACCATTTTCTTTTTCAACATCTCTGCAGATTTTGAAACAGTCAACCACACCGTCCTTTTAATAGCATTTATACTCCATCGTTCAATTCTTGTCTATTCAATCAAAACATCACCAGCAAGGTTTTATCTTCCTTTTCCACACCAATATCTGTGGAGTTCGCCAAGGAACTAGTTGTGGGGCCCTCTTCTTTCTCATCTAAGCATTGCTCTTTGGTTACATAATAAAAAGTTAAAATGTCATGTTCCATACATAATGGCACTCAGCTCTATCTCTCCGTCACCTCCCTCAACCCATCTACTGCATATGGGTTGTCTAGCAGCTGGACATCCAGTGATGAATGTGACACAATTTTCTCCAGTTAAACATTGGGATGATTGATGTCATCATTCCCAGGCCATGCTATAAACCATAGTCTGAATACTTATTCAATCTTCTTTCCCAGTAACTGTTGCAAAATGAACTAGACTTGGTCTGTTGAATTGTTCTGAGCTGAGTTAATACTTTTTCTACCTTCATTGTTGAACAAAAAGGCCACTTCCACAACACTGCATGTCTTCATTTCTGCTTCAGTTTATTTGCTTATCCATTATGCTTTTACCCACTCCAAATTCAACTGTGGCAATCCTAATCTGCCAGATTCCTGCCCCTCATCATTAGTAAACTTCAGGTATCCAAAATTCCTTACTCTAGTCCATGGCAAGTTTTATTTACTTCTCCTATGGACTCCCAGGAGTACAACAACTCCAATGTAAACCTCTCATCCAAGAGGTCAAACATTTTCATGGCCTTGACACTCACTATTTGTAATCGTTTCCGGCTTCTCCTGGACTGGAAGGTTTGAGTTATAAGGAGAAGTTGGAAAGCTGGGACATTTTCCCCTTGAACATAGGAGACTGAGGGATGACCTTACAGAAGTCTATAAAATCATGACAAGCATAGATAAGGTAGATAGCCGACAGCTTTTCCCCATGGTAGGAGAGTCTAAAACTAGAGGGCATAGGTTTAAGGTGAGAGGGGAAGAGATACAAAAGGGCCCAGTGGGCAAATTTTTCATAAAAAAGGTGGTGAGTATCTGGAAAGGGCTGTCAGACATAGTGGTGGAGGCGTGTACAATTTCATCATTAAAGAAACATTTAGACAGATACGTGGATGAGGTTGGTATGGAGGGATATGGACCAAATGCAGGGAAATGGGACTAGTTTAAATTGTGAAAACTGGACGGCATGGGTAAGTTGGGCCGAAGAGCTTGTTTCCATGCTGTAGACCTCTATGACTCTGCAATCCTTCAAAAATGCTACGTTTCTCCAAGTCTTGCTCGTCTGCATTCCAAAATAATTTTGTCTTTTCACTGGTGGCTATGTCATCCACAACGTAGGTTCTTAGCTCCAAATTTATTCGCTACACTTATCAGCTTTTCTCTTCCCCCTTAAAGAGGCTCCTTAAAGCAAACCTCTTCAACCAAGCCTTTAGTTGTCCTCCTAATATCTCCTTCATTGACTTGTTGTTGATTTTGTCGGATTATGTTTCTCTGATGCGCTTACAGACATTTTTCTGTGTTAAAGTTGCATAGAACTGCATACTGTTGTTGATTATCAGCTAGCCTTGGCATTAGCTGAGGCCGCAAACATAAAGTCAATATAAAAGTTGTATAATGTGACTGTTCTGAAAGGGTTAATATTGGAAATGGCATTAAACTGTACACAATGTGGCGATGAGGTAAGGAGTGGGGTTGGGAAAAGGTAGAGCATCTTAGGATTTCAAAGAGAACAGGCATGTTATCCGAGATCCCCTCATAATCTTTGTAACAAGGGGCTAAATTTTATTGAAATAACCATAATATCAGTTTTGGTGACTTTCAGTGTAGGTTTTTCTCTGTGAGACCTAGCAGGATTTCTCATGCTATCTTCCTAAACTCATGTCATTACTCATATGCCACACGCCTAAGATACCCAGCTCATTTCTGATGAAGGGTCTAGGCCCGAAACATCAGCCTTCCTGCTCCGATGATGCTGTTTGGCCTGCTGTGTTTCTCCAGCTCTACACCTTGTTATCTCATTGTATTCCCCTTCTTGGCATAGGTACGAATACTCGCCTCTGCTGGAGTTGAGAATTATCAGATCAGCTATGACCCCAATGGAATGGCGGAGAAGACTAAATGTGCTGGATGGTCTAATTCTGCCGTACATCTTAAGGTCTAGTGTTGTCTCACCATTCAACATTTGGTTAAAACATGTTTGTTCCTCATATTGAGAATCTACTTAGGGCTGATCTCCCATAACTGTCCCAAATTTCTCACCAATGCCCACATTGTGCAGAGCTTGGCAAGATTCTGCCCAATGTCTACCCCACTGATGTAACTTGTAGGTGAGCGTTCTCATGCAATAAACCACTTTCTTTTAAAGAAAAAACTAAGCCTATTCTTATTAAGACACACTTGGAAAGAAGTAGTGAGAAAAATGTTTTTATTCCCCCAAGAAGGTGGTAGGAATCTGGAATTCACTGCCTGTAAGGGTGGCAGATGCAGAAACTATCACAACATTTAAAAAGTATTTAGATGTCAATTGTTATGCCATGGCATACAATGGGCCAAATGTTGGAACATTGGACCCGAATAGTTAGGTGTTTGCTTTTGAGCAAAGCTGACTTGATGGGCCAAAGGGCCTTTTTCTATCCTGTCGACCTCAATGACTCATGGTTTTCTTCTACCACCGTGTACCAATTAGGCCCTTAAACCCAGTCAAGGAGAAGGGGAGCCGGCAACAAACAACTCCAGCCACAAACTGGTGGTGATTGACAGGAGTAGTATGCCACCCGAAGGTTGCAGGAACAGCAACTCATATTCCGCTTGGGAACCCTGCAGCCCAATGGTATCAATGTGGATTTCACAAGCTTCAAAATCTCCCCTCCCGCTACCGCATCCCAAAACCAGCCCAGCTCGTCCCCGCCTCCCTAACCTGTCCTTCCTCCCACCTATCCCCTCCTCCCACCTCAAGCCGCACCCCTATCTCCTACCGACTAACCTCATCCCGCCCCCTTGACCTGTCCGTCCTCCCTGGACTGACCTATCCCCTCCCTAACTCCCCACCTACACTCACCTTTACTGGCTCCATCCCCGCCTCTTCGACCTGTTTATTTCCTCTCCACCTATCCTCTCCTCTATCCATCTTCTATCCGCCTCCCGCTCTCTCCCTATTTCTTTCAGAAACCCCTCCCCCTCCCCCTCCCCCTTTTCTGATGAAGGGTCTAGGCCCGAAACGTCAGCCTTTCTGCTCCTATGATGCTGCTTGGCCTGCTGTGTTCATCCAGCCCTGCACCTTGTTGTCTCGGTGATTGACAGGGTTGGTTAGCTGGATGTTTGGTTTGTGATGATGCAAAGTAATGCCACCAGCATGGGCTCTATTTCTGTAATGGCTGAGATCACCAGGAAGACTCTGCCTTCTTGACCTCATACTTCACTTGAGGCATGGCTACCCTCAATTTAAACTCACCACCAGTCATGTCTGTGATGAGAGAACAGCCTATGGTCATCTTGGACTATGGCAAATTTCACTTCCAATTTTTCAAGTGTAACAATAAACTGGCATTTACTGTTCAACATTACATAATGAGTACTTTCTGAATCTATGTAGTCAACTCTTTCCCCATCAACATAGATTCAAAAAATGACCTTATTAAATGTGAGGTAGTTGACAGTGTTAAAAATCACAGTGCATTGACTCCAAATTCTTAAATCAAAACTTTAACCTTCTAAAACTAAAACTGGAAGCTTTTAATACAACTACGTGGAAAATTCTTTAGGAATTGAGCTTTGCAAATGACCAAAATAAAATCCCTAACACAAAGCAGAGATCGATGTAGATCAAGTGATTACAAGATTCTTGCTTTCCACTATCGTGTTGTGTGGAAATTGATGATCATTTGGAGTACTTACCACATGACAACTATTAAACTATACTGATTGTGCAGCTTAGCATGTAATTGTTATTTATAACCTTGTTTTCTTAAAAACACAACACACAGCTAATTAAGATGTAGTTAATTAAAAACAGATACCTGCCACTCCATCTTCTCGTACCTCTCCATCCTCCATGAGATGAACAATTGGCAGCACAGCAGCACAGATGCATGCAGGAAATACAGCCTGGGGAGGCTGTATTACATGATGTGTTGGTGTATTCTCTGTGGCATCTTCCTCATCTGCTCAGAAAATTTAGATACCAGTTTCACAGATTATATAACTGAGATCTTCACATGTGAAGGAACAGAGCAGTCTAGCTGCTTCCCAGTCCTTTGTGAATGATGATCTCGGCTTACCTTCAGCACTTACTGCTGACCGCACTGACCATACCGAGCCTCGACGGAATGAGTAATTTCTATGGGATGTACTGGATGTGCAGGAAGGACTGACAGACAGTCGGCGGGATGCTAAGTTGGCGGCATCTTCAACTGGCAAATGTGAGGAAAATCAGACTTTTTGGTCAGTGAATTAAATAAATACAAATTCACATTTTTAAGATACAATTAAAATAGGTCCTTCTTAGTTACACTTCTTTAGTATTTATTGCCATTGTAACAAATTATGCATATGTTGTTCATCACGACAGTTGAGGACAGTTATCCTGACAAAATTCATTCAACAGTTTACCTCAACTTCCGCTTTCTCTGATTTTGCTTAAAACTAAGTTTTGAACTGAATCCATTGCCTTGCCAAAAACAGAACACTTTGTAAAGTCATGGAAAAAGCTGTGTATGTCATATTTTCAGATACCATCAGTATTCCAATTTGAGTAGTTTGCATCCACCAATACTGCTTTCTTAGTGTTGAGTTTAGGGCTAGTCTAATTATCTCCGGCAGAGAATAGATCACTGATGAATCTAAATAGAAGAGCCACTTGTCTCTTATAACAAGATAGCTTATTACATGATGGCAATTGGTAGCACTTACGTTTTAGTCTCTCACAATTATGAAGAAATCTCAGGAGCTACGCATGATAATATATCTGCTTCCTTCAGATATTTGCAGAGATTACAATGGCCTCCACTCAAAGACTATGTGACACCATCAGATTGGCTGGAGCTCAATGCAACATGAATATTAACTCCTTCAGAGCCATTAGTTTATGGAACAGCATCATTTAGGTTTTCTAAGCTATGCAGCAATCTAATAAACATTTCCCAGGCCATGGTTTAATTCATCAAACAAAGGGGCTACATTTGGTTTTATTGGGAACAAAACATACATTTAGGGATGATGAGAATTTGAAAAATCAAGACTTTGACAATTTCTGGGTTGTAGAGAGATTAGCATTAGATTATTTTAGAATTAAAAATCAAAAGCATGTTAAAAAAGCAAAGAAGATTATGACAAAAGACTTGCAGTCAACATGGAGGGAAATCACAACATTGTCTGTCGGCATCTAAAGTCTAAAAGCATGGTAAAATGAGGAATAAGACCAATAGGGACCAAGGACAGGATTTGAACACACTGGTCCAGTTTGGGTTCTGCCAAAGCCACTCAGCTCCTGACCTCATTACAGCCTTGGTCCAAACATTGACGAAAGAGCTGAATTCCAGAGGTGAGGTGAGAGAGTGACAGCCCTTTATATCAAGGCTGCATTCGACCGACTGTGGCATCAAGGAGCCCAAGCAAAACTGGAATCAGTGGGTATCAGTGAGCAAACTCTCTGGTGTAGGAGTCATACCTGTCACATAGGAAGATGGTCATGGTTGTTGGAGGTCAATCATCTCAGCTCCAGGACATCTCTGCAGGAGTTCCTCAGGGTAGTGTCCTAGGCCCAACCATCTTCAGCCGCTTCATCAATGACCTTCCCTCCATCATAAGGTCAGAAGTGGGGATGTTTGCCAATGATTGTACAATGTTCAACACCATTCGTGACTGTTCAGATACCAAAGCAGTTCATATTCAAATTGAACATGATTTGGACAATACCCAGGTTTGAGGAATGACAAGTGGCAAGTAACATTCATGCCTTGCAAATGCCAGGCTATGACCATCACCAATAAGAGACAATCTAACCACCTCCCCTTGATAGTCAATGGTGTTACCATCACTGTCAAGATCCTGAGGGCTATCTTTGACCAGAAATTCACTGGACTTACTACATAAACACAGTGGCTACAACAGCAGGTCAGAAGCTAGGAATACTGCAGCGAGTAACTCACCTCCTGACTCCCCAAAGCCTGTCCACCATCTACAAGGCACAAGTCAGGAGTGTGATGGAATGCTCCCCACTTGCCTGGATGAGTGCAGCCCCAACAACACTCAAGATGCTTGACGCCATCCAAGACAAAGCAGCCCGCTTGATTGGCACTACATCCACAAATATCCATTTCCTCCACCACGGTCAGTAGTAGCAGTGTGTACTATCTACAAGACGCATCGCAGAAACTCACAAACAATCCTCAAACATCAACCTTCAAACCCATGAACACTTCCATCTAGAAGGACAAGGGCAGCAGATCTATAGGAACACCACCACCTTCAAGTTCCCCTTCAAGACACACACCATTCTAACTCGGAAATACATTGTCGTTCCTTCAGGGTCAAAATCCTGGAATTGTCTTCCTAATGGCATAATGAGCCAACCCACAGCAGGTGGACTGCAGAGGTTCAAGAAGGCAGCTCACCACCATCTTCTCAAGGGCAACTAGGGACAGGCAATAAACGCTGGCCAGCCTGCAATGCCCACATCCCACAAATGAATAAATAAGGTAGTGCGGCACTGCTAAGGTATTAAATGAATATTTTGTATCTGTAATTATCAAGAGGTAATGCTGCTGAAGCCATGGCGATGTCACTAGAAAGGTTCAGAATTGACAAGAAAGAAATGTTGGACAGACTGTTGGTACCTTAAGTTGACTGGGAAAGATGCATTCAGGGATACTGAAGGTGGTGAGAGTGGAAATTACAGGGGCACTGGTCATAATCATTCGATCTTCCTTAAACTCAGGTGAGATGCCAGAAGCCCAGATAGCGAACAGTAAGTATTATACTATTGATAAATTGCTGGAGGGCAAGTAGGTGGTTAATGAAGATCATTGCAGAGAAGTATGAAGTGAAACTCTTTGATGGGAAGAGCATGGACATAAAAATAGAAGATATGGGATATAACTTTAAAGGCTGTGCAAAAAGCAGAGGTACTTGGATTTATACAAATGGATGTATACTGTATTTATACATGCATACAAACCACTGAAGGCTGCAGAACAGGACAGAGCAGTTAATAAAATATACAGTATCCTAGGCTTTAGTAATAGTGCATGGAATTCAAAAGCATGTACCATGTACAGTTCTGAGCGCCACACGATAAAGAAGGGATGTGAATACTTTAAAGGGAGTACATTTATAAAAGTGGCAGAGTTGGGGTGTGTAGATGTGGGTGTATGGGGACGTGGGGCTGTGGATAGGTGTGTGTGTGTGCGTGTGTCTGCGCGTGTGTGTGTGCGTGCGCGCGCGCGGTGCATGGGGGTGTGTGGAGGTGTGTGTGGGGGGGGTGTGGGTGGGGAAGTGTGTGGGGGTGTATGTGGGTGTGTGTACGCAGGTGTGTGGGGTACTTGGGTGTGCGTGTAGGTGTGTGGATGTGGGTGTGTGCACATGGGGTGTGGGCGTGGGCGGTGTGTGCGTGCACGTGTGGGTGGGGATGTGGGTGGGGAAGTGGGTATACTTTAATCCTGCAGAGTTGCTCAGTTGATAATCAGTTTGCTCACGTGTTTGAAGCACGTTTTTCATAAAGGAGTTATTTTTGAATTTACAGTTGAAACCTAATGAAAGTTCTTTTGTTTCAAATAACAGCAATAAAGAGAAACAAACTGACTATGTGACTGAATAAGTCATTTTCACTATAGGTACAACTTGTGGAGTAGTGGGTCTTGATTTCCAGCACTGTCCCCTCATCAACAAACTCAGAATTGAAAGATGAAGGCTAATCAATATCCCATGAGGGAAAAATGTGAACACGTTATTTTGAGAACATGGTTGAGGGACTGCGCAATGATTCACATGAAGAGCTACCTTCTTCCTCCAGTTCAGGTGGAGGAGTGTTGGTTGGTTCATAACAGGCCTCTTGTGTGACAGGAATGGCTGTGATCAGGCTGGCCTCACGACCGAGTCGCTTCTTCTCCTCTTCCTGCTGCAAGTTCTTCAAAATATGCTCAGCTCGTTGGTGGGACCGGGAAACTGCGCGAGCGGAAAATGATTTCTGTAAACAGGTTGTATGTTGAGATCATTAAAACGGAATCTTTTAGCACTTTTGGAGCAGATCAATTACATTAGGTATTTCAAAAGGGAAAGAGCCCATTGCTATTTTATTGCCAAGTCATTTCAAACACAATGTTGAAAGTATGACACGATATGTGGAAAGTAGAATAGGAACACACCTTGGGCTAGAATTTTCCCCGTAGGCCTGGCAATCCTATTGCCAAGTTCAAATGGGGGTCAGATGTCAGCAGAACGTGGGAAACAGTCACCCATCATGAAATTCATGGCCCGAGGGCAGGCTCACTGCCCAAATACAAATTACCAGTGGACTTTGAAAGTTAGTGGGCCAATCAGGATGCAGGAGCAGGCTGCAATGGCAGAGAACTAAGGAAGAGAGTGTGACAAAATGGGATGTGTTCTCTCTAACGTTTTCAGTCGCTGTGTAGAAAAAGACTTTTGCAACCAGGAAGCACATGTAAGGATATAGCCTGCAGCTACCCCACTCAGGTAGGCAGGAAAGGCCTTCAGGCCTGTGTTGGTCCCTAGCCTGTCCTTGCCTTCCACCTTACATGGCCTGCAAGAACCTCAAGACCAACTTCAAAGTCCCATTCAACCTCAGAATGGGCCGTTAATTACTTTACTCAGATGTGACATCCCAGCCACGTTGGGAGTAATGTGTACAGTTCTGCTCACCCTGCTATAGGAAGGATGTTATTAAATTAGAAAGGATGCAGAAAAGATTTACAAGGATGTTACCGAGTTAGGAAGGCTTGAGTTATAAGGAGAGGTTGGATAGGCTGGGCTTTTTTTACCCCTGGAGTATAGGTGGCCTTATTAAATCATGAGGAGTACAGATAAGGTAAGTAGCGAAGGGGGCGTTCAAAACTAGAGAGGTTTAAGGTGAGAGATAGTAGGAACGGCAGATGCTGGAGAATCTGAGATAACAAGGTGTAGAGCTGGATGAACACAGCAGGCCAAACAACGTCAGCCTTCCTGCTCCTATGAGGTTTAAGGTGAGAAGGGCAAGATTTAAAAGGGACCTGAGGGACGACTTTTTCGCACAGACGGTGATGCATATGTGGAATGAACTACAAGAGGACGTGATAGAGACAGGTACAGTTGCAACATTTAAAAGACATTTGAACAGGTGCATGAATAGGAAAGGTTGAGAAGGAAACTGAAAGAACTGTGGATGCTGTAAATCAGGAACAAAAACAGAAGTTGCTGGAGAAGCTCAGCAGGTCTGGCAGCATCTGTGAAGAAAAAAAAATCAGAGTTAACGTTTTGGGTCTGGTGAAGCAAAACGGTTCTGAGGAAGGGTCAACGGACCCGACACATTAACTCTGACTTTTTTCTTCACAGATGCTGCCAGACCTGCTCAGCTTTTCCAGCAGCTTCTGTTTCTATTCAACGTTTAGAAGGATATGGGCCAAAGGCAGGCATTTGGGACTCGTTTCGATTGATTGGGAAACTTGGCCGGCATGGATGAGTTGGATCGAAGGATCTGTTTCTGTGCCGTATGACTCTGTGACTTGCCATGTGAGAATGGGGTGGGGGGAGGGGAGGGCTGCACAGGCCTCAAGGAGCATGAGTTGGTGGGCCAAGACCAGGGCTGGAGAAGCAGACTAGAGAAATGAGGCCTGGGCTAGGGCTGGAGAAGGTGGTGCTGTTGGGCCAGGCCTGGAGAGACACACAGGCTGAAGGGAAAGTTGTGGGGCGAGAGGAGGTCAGGATACAGGAGTTGGGATGATATCAAAAGAGAGACAGAGAAATAGAGAATGAATGGATGGCTGCTGGTGTGGGGTGGGTTCAAATGTGGAATTAAGATGACCAACAGGGAGGCTGCAGGCGTGGGATCAGAGAGAGATAGATGGAGGTTCCAGGAGCAGGCAGAGAGAGGAGCTATGAGGTCTGTGGAAGAAGGAGGTGGAGGTGGGGTAGTGGGTGTAGAGGAAGAGAGAAGCAGCAAAGGGGAAGAGAGAAGGTAGCTATAAAGAGTGTAAGGGAGTACGAGGCTGTGAGAGACAAAGTGAGGCTGCAAGGTGGAGGGAAAGACAGATGGAGGCTGCAAGAAGAAAAGAGGAGGAAGAGGATGCTGTGAGAGGGTAGAGGCATGAGAGGACGCAAAGAAAGGCAGAGAGAGGGGGAGCTGTAGGAGGGCCCGAAGAGAGAGGGGAAAGACTACAACTGGGGAAGGGAGGGGGATGCTACAATAGAGAAGTAGAGATCTTGAGTCCCATGCATTCTGTATATTTCTTGTAATGAATGCTTTATCCTTAAAATATGGTACTTTAGACATCATGGCTGCAGTCCAAATTTGAAAATTATAGGTGGAGCATACGGAGGCCCTGATATGCACTCTCAAAAAACAAGATTCCACACAAACAGAACAAACTAATAAAGTTATCCCTCCACCCACAAGGCACTTAGAAACAAACAATTGATTGCCACCATATTTATTAAATGACATTTTCAGACATATAAGGTCTTTATTGCTTCATAGAATAGGCTGATTTTGCTGCTTCTTAATATTGACTGGAAAGTGTAATAACGTATGAAGTTGAGATTTCATTTTAAAAATGATGTTAGCCCAATAACACTTACAGACTGATCTTCACTGATTGGATCCTGTACACGACCAGTGCTTTGGGGAACCCAAGGTGGATCAAACATTGGTACAGATGGCATACCCAAAATTGGAGAAGGTAGGGTGAAGTTTATACTTGGTGGTGGAATCTTAAAAAAGATAAACCAAGAAACCATTGGTAAAACAGAAGATAAAAACAGCACATTTATTCATGTGTACATTTGCCAAAAAAAACTCAATAACTTCAACCTGATTTATAAGATTTCATCTTTAACAATGCACAGGCATTGAAAAAGGCACATCTAGAAATGTGGACAGTCAAAGAAGTATGTCCACTTTTCTGAAAATACAAGTACCTATGTCCTTGAGGATCAAATTCTACAAATACATGAAACGAAAAAGAGCGTCTAAAGTAAACATTAGACCTAAAGAGGATGAGAAGGGGGATTTAATAATGGTACATAAAGAAATGGACAAGGCATTGAACAGGTATTTTGTGTCAGTCTTCACAGTGGAAGGCACAAATAACATGGCAATAATTGATGAGAAAGAGGTTATGGCAGGTGAGGACCTAGAAACAGTCATTATCACAAAAGTAGTCGTCTTCGGTCAGCTAATTGGGGTGGGGGTTAAAGGTAGACAAGTCTTCTGGCCCTGATGCAATACATCTCACAGTACTAAAAGAGATGGCTGGGGAAATAGCAAATATGCTCATTGTAATTGACAAAAATTCACTGGACTCAGGGTGGTTCCAGCAGATTGGAAAACAGCAAATGGGACACCATTGTTTGAAAAAGGAGGTAGACAAAAGGTGAGTAACTGTCAGCCCATTAGCTTAACTTCTGTCGTGGGGAAAGTGCTTGAATCTATAGTCATGGAAGAAATAGCAAGACATCTGGATAGAAATTGTCTCATCGGCAAATGCAGCATTGGTTCACGAATGGCAGGTCATGTTTAACTAATTTACTGGAATTCTTTGAGGACATTATGAACACAGTGGACAATGCGGAACTGGTGGATGTGATGTATCTGGATTTCCAGAAGGCATTTGACAAGGTGCTGC
This sequence comes from Rhincodon typus, assembly GCF_021869965.1. NCBI lineage: Eukaryota > Metazoa > Chordata > Chondrichthyes > Orectolobiformes > Rhincodontidae > Rhincodon > Rhincodon typus. The sequence goes on from NC_063338.1 coordinate 23,126,280, forward strand.
ATAAAAGGCTGCTGCATAAGATAAAGTTGCATTGCGTTACGGGTAATGTATTAGCATGGACACGAGATTGGTTAACTAACAGAAAGCAAAGAGTGGGGATAAATGGGTGTTTTTCTGGTTGGCAGTCAGTAGCTAGTGGTTGGCCTCAGGAATCAGTGTTGGGAAATTGTTTACAATTTACACAGATACTGTAGAGTTGGGGACCCAGTGTGGTGTGTCAAAGTTTGCAGACGACACTAAAATGAGTAGTAGAACAAAGTGTGAGAGGAACTGAAAGTCTGCAGAGAGATATAGATAGGTTAAATGAGTAGGCCAAGATCTGGCAGATGGAATACAATATTGGTAAATGGGAGGTCATCCATTTTGGTAGGAACAACAGCAAAATGGACTATTATTTAAATGGTGAAAAATTGCAGCATGCTGCTGTGCAGAGGGACCTGGGTGTCCTTGTGCATGAACCTCAAAAGGTTGGTTCGCAGGTACAGCAGGTAATTAAGAAGGCAATGGAATATTATTCTTCACTGCTAGAGAGATGGAGTTTAAAAATAGGGAGGTTATATTGCAGCTGTATAGGGTGCTGGTGAGGCCACACCTGGAGTACAGTATACTGTTTTGGTCTCCTTACTTGAGAAAGGATATACTGGCACTGGAGGGGGTGCAGAGGAGTTTCACTAGGTTGATTCCAGAGTTGAGAGGGTAGGCTTATGAGGAAAGATTGAGTAGACTGGGACTATACTCACTGGAATTAAGAAGAATGGGGGACGGGTGGCTCTTATAGAAACATATAAAGTTATGAAACAAACAGATAAGCTCAAAGCAGAAAGGTTGTTTCCACTGACGGGTGAATCTAGAACTAGGGGGCAATAGCCTCAAAATAAGGGGGAGTAGATTTAGAACTGAGTTGAGGAAGAACATCTTCACCCAAAGGGTTGTGAATCTGTGGAATTTCCTGAAGCAGTTGAAACTACTTCGTTGAATGTTTTTAAGGCACATATAGACAGAGTTTTGAATAGTAAAGGAATTAAAAGTTATGTTGAGCAGATGGGTAAGTGGAGCTGAGTCCACAAAAGATCAGCCATGATCTTAGAAAATGGCAGATCAAGCTTGCCAGGCCAAATGGCCTACTCTTGCGCCTATTTCTTATGTTCTTGTTACGTTCTTATGTTCAAAGATAATAAATATCAGAAGGGAGGCAAGCAACAGGAAGTGACAAGTAAAGAAACAAAAGATGGATCTAGAAGAAGCTTCAATGAGAAGAGTAAAATCATACTAACAGTTCCCAACTGAAAAGGTAGGAGCAATAGTTATGATCTGAATTAACAAATTCAGTCTTGAGTCTGGAAAGTTTCAAAGAGCTTAATCAAAAGATGCGGTGATATTTCTTCAGCTGAACTTCAGTTGAACTTTCTTACAACTGCATTGGAGACTGAGGGCAGAGACTTCAGAGTAGGAGCTGGTTGGGAGCTCAGGGTCACACAAGTAGATTGAAAGCAGGCAATCTCCCAGTGCAGAAGAGATATTAAGACAAGCAGTTAGTACAGAACTTCATTTGCAAGAAATACAATTGCTGTTTCACCTGGAAGAAATATTTGAGACTATTACAGAGTAAAGGAGAGAGGTTAAAAAGAAATGTACTTCTTTTCCTAAGCTTCTGGAGGAAAATATCATTGGCACTGTAGATGGTGATTGAGGAATGGACAAAGGTACCAGTGAGAAAGCAGTCCCTTTGGAATGCTGAAAGGAAAGAGAGAGCAAATATATTTGGTGGTGGCATCAATTTGAAGTTGGTGCAGAGTGGAGGATGATCTTTTGAAACAAGAGGCTGGTGGGTTGGAAGCTCATCACAAGGGAAACCTCATCATTGTTTTATGAGGAAGGCAAAAGGATGAGAACAAAACTATAGCAAATGGAACAGACACACTCAAGGGCCTTGTCTACCACAACATAAGGGAATCGTCTGCTCAGGAAAAATGAAGGCGTACTACTAAATTAGGTTGATTTGCAGTGGCTTAGATTTTGCTTGATTGCAGGCAACAGCTTTAATTTAATCTCCAGTGCCAATTTAGAACAGGTTTTCATCTATCTTTGCAGACATAAAACCACTGAACCCTGGTAATGACCTCCTACAACCTCTTCTGTCAGGCATAAGATACAGAAGCCTGAACATACACACAAGCAGGTTCAGGAACAGCTTCTTTCTGGCCGTTATCAGACTGTTGAACGGACTGTAGCCTCAAATAATGCAACCTGCAATGTAACCTGTATGCCTTAAGTCTTTTTGAACTGTACATCCTTTGCTTGCTGTACTGCTCTTAAACAAAGCTTTTCACCTTATTTCGGTACACGTGACAATAAATCAATAAATCAGTCAATCAATTCCTGGAAGTCCACATCTTCCAGAAAATGCTACTTCAGTAATGTTGCCATGTTTGCTTAAGTTCTTCTGCATATACTTGTAGGCATAGAAGTGTGCACATCGGAACAGATGCAATGCAGATAGAGAAAATTGGAGAAAGGAAGAGAGTGCTTATAAGAAGTTGGGGTAAGAGGAAGCATGTTAAATGGAATTGTGTGGAATCAGTGGGTCTATAATAAATAATAGTCAACAGCCAAATCCCAGAACAGATGACGAAGAAAGTGAGGTAGGGAAGTGAAGAGTTGGTGATGGATCAGAAAGGTAAAGGAAGGATGGAAATTTAAAGCTGAGTTGGTGCTAATTTGGATAAAAATAGGAGATGGCACCCATCAACGTTCCAGGAAAACTGAGCATGTGGGTTGCAGATCCCAAGTAGGACTGGAACACAAAATGCTCCACATATCCTAAAATGAGACAGGCATAGCTAGGAACCATATGGGTTCCCATTCCAATAGTTTCTCTTGGCGGGAAGTGAATGAAGTTAAAGGAGAAGATACTGAAACCTGTGAAGCCTACCTTAAAGATCTGCTGAGCACCTTCTTCCATACGTGGCCAAACCTGGTATCTGAATCTCCAGAGTGTATTAAATTTCACAATGGCATTAATGCGCTGTACTGCTTCTGGATGGTGAAATTCGGACATCACCATATCTGACACAGCATCAGGTATTTTAACTGCGCACAGTAGAAACATGGCAGCTGTAGATAGAAAGAAGAAACATTTTACATTTATTTAACATTTTTCATAATATCAGCACAGCCTAAAGTCCTTTCCAAATAATGAAATACTTTTTGAAATGTAATCATTGCAAACATGGCAGCCAACTTATGTTCAACAAGATTCCATAGCAATTCATGAGATAAATGAGACCATTTGTGGGATAAATGTTGGTCAGGACACCAGCGAGAATCCCTCTTTTCTTCAACATAGTGCCTTCTAGTAGAATATTTTAATGCAACAGGTAGAATACATAGTGACTCAGTTTAACATTTCATGTGAAAGACGAGACTTCCCACAATGCAATACACCCTTACTAAATGCCAGGCTACATTATGTGCCCATCTTTCTGAAGTGGGACTTGAACAAACAATCTTCTGACTCAGAGAGGTGAAAATAAGCTGATGCTGACCCCTTATATTACTTACAAATAATTAAGTAAACATAAACAAAATAGAGTAAACAAATCCTTCAGAGCTTATTCCCATGAAAAAACAACTTTATGCCATGCAGACCATAGGTAAGTCAAGAACTGAATAAATTCATTGTTGGTCAAATTGGACTCTCACGTAAAATCGTTTACGCATAAGTCCAGTTTTAAATTCAAGTTAAGACAAAACGTGTTTATGGCTCAATAAGACATGTTTTAGTGATGAAATTACAACGTGGCTGTCTTTTCCTTAGCCCTCCAAACAAGTCACTAGATGGCGCACTAAACAATGCTTTTTCTCCTTTCATTTTAGGAGCATCTTGAAAGAATTGAAAAACCTATTCATTCTTCAAACAAATCACTTCATCATCTTCCACTCTCCTGTTTCCTTAACAGATTCTTTAACATGCTTCTTTTCCATACATCCAATTAACTATTTCTATAAAGAATTTTGGGATGTTGCTCCAATTCCAAAAACTAACTAACCTCTGTGTAAAAAGTCATTTTCTGATCTTGCACTTATACTTTTCCTGATCATTCTAAAGTTATGAATTGGTTATGGTGTCATCTACCAATTACAACAAGATTCCGTTCTTGCTAATCATTTATAAGTTTCAAGATTCTATCAGATCACCCTTTCATGTTTTTCAGTTCTAATGAAAAACCCATTTTTCACAAATATCTTTGTACTGGTAAGCCTTCATTCAGTGGCCCCTCTCCCATTCATGTCTCTTCAATCAGGAAGCCTGAATCGATTGCATGACTTCTAAAGTTGATCTGCAGAAGGGGTCAGACCTGCTGAATTTCTCCAGCAATTTCTGCTCTTCGTGCATTTCCGATTATATGACTGTTGGATTGTCAATTGGCACAGGCAGCATTTAAGCCTGCGACTATAAGAAAGTTCTTCCTCTGAGCACTTCTGATCAGATTGTTGCCTTTATTGATAAACAATTTTTATTAATCTCAGTTCTTCCCTGTCAACAAAACAAGTTACTTAAAACAATTGCTGAAAAAAAAACAAATGGTGTGCTTGAATTATCACCAAATTATTTTCTACATGGTAATTTCTTTTAAACTGATGTCATAATGGAGGATCAGAGTCCAAAATTATTAAGGACATTTTTAACTTTTAATTCCAAAATGGCTTATTTCTGAATAGCGAACTGCTCTCGACAAAATATAAAAGACTGCATGTGTAAATTCAGTGCTCTTTGGAAAAATCCTGCATGGGACCAAAGGAATGTAGAGTCCAAGGGAAACTTCAAACAGAGAGACAGACATAACAAGGAGGCTGACTATCACCCACTCCTCTCAATAGAAAGCTACCTCTTGCAGGTATTTTTTGTGTTTTCCCTTCTAGGAGTATAAGTGTACAACAAAAAGGTTAAAAAACTAACTGCAGCTCTGGTCTGTTTGTGCTTGTGAATTAAAGTTCCTATATATTAGCCAGATTATGGAGAGAACTGGGTGTGGCAATAGTGGAAGGACTTGCATAATCTTCTAATGATTCCTAAATGTGGGGAGATGCTAAGTTTTGATGAGTGGCAAATGTGACCCCCTTGTTAAGAAACTGACTCGCCTGTTGCTAGTAGGAATATCCTTACACCCTTGTTTAAGAAAAAGGACATTCCCACTAACAACAGGCGAGTCAGTTTAATATCAGAGGTGGGAAAGATTTTAGAAACAATTATGAAAGAGAAAAGTAACTGGCACTTGAAGAGATTTAAATTCATCGAGGAGAACTAGGATGGACCTGTAAAATATAGATTGTGCCTGAATACACTAATTGATCTTTTGATGAATTAATAGTGAAGTTGATAAAGGGAATGCAGTGGATGCTGTCTGTATGAATTTTAAGGAAATGATTGACAAATTGCCACAGAAGTGTCTGGAGTGTATATAATACACTTTCTTAAAATAATGTAGGCAACATCATCAGCATGCTTGTCAAAAAAATTGATTCAACGATCAAGCATGATCTGCCTTTAACAAATCATATTGACATAGTTAACTTCAATGTCTCTTTTGTTTGATTTTTATTTGCTGATTATTGATCCTATAACCTGACCTACCACTGATGTTAAACTGGTGAGGCTATTATTGCTATAAATGTCCTTACATTTCTTTTTACTTTAATGAAAGTATCACATTTGCCACTCTCCAATCCTCCAGATCAGATCCTCCAATTTTATCTAGGGACTATTTGTAGATGATGGCAATCCCTTCAAACAACTCCACCCCACGTTCATTCGGCAACGGAATATAGATAGTCTTTTGATTAAATATTCCCATTCAATTTTCATCCCTCATGTTACCTCAACTATCTCCCCTGTGAGGTGATTGGTTTTGGCAGAAACAATGAAGAGTATCGATATCGACTGAGTGCACAGATCGAAAGAGCATACAGGAACGTTGGGCCCTGATGTTTTCTGTGAAAACAATCTTTGAAAGCGGAAGGACATATGGAGACAGTATTTACCAATTATGTGTGTAATCTTAAACTTCATCAATGGCAGTATTTTATACATAGAGAAATTATATTGAACCTTAATAATCATTGATTAGACCTCAAATATTGCCTGTAGCTCTGATCAGCACACATTACAAAGGATATGTGTCCTTGAGAGGATGCAGATGGCATTTATCAAAATGGAAGAGGGATTTCAGCTACAACAGTAGTTTGGAGAAGTTGAATCAGTTCTCTTTGGAGCAAAGATGGCAAGATGGTTTGACTGAGATGTAGAAGATTATGATGGATTTAGATAACAGACATAATGCTGACACCATTAGCTGACGATACAAGAATAGATATAAGGTTCTGTATAGGAGAAGCAAGGTGGCTGCCGGGAAGAATGTTTTTACACAGTGAGGATGATGACTTGGGCAAATGGAGATAACTGATGATTTCAGAAGTAAAGTAGATGTGCTTTGTTGTGAAATCTACGAGTAGGGCTATAGCGTTGGAGAATACGATTGACCGGAATACTCTACAAAGAGCAGTCATGGACTCAATGGGTCATATTGCCTACTTCTGTGCCAAATGACTCTATGCTACAGCAGAAACTCCAATCAAAGATCTTGTTCTTGAAACTAATGGAAGGCATCTCCTTGAAGCCTTTAATTAGGTGCAGAAGCAGTACAGTAAATTTCCTCATGTTTGAATTTACATTACCAGCTGCTGCAGCCATGTGTTCATCCACACTGAGGAGAAGTTCCCAAGCTGCAGGTTGTATGTCACCGTACATGTCTTCAGTCAGTATAGGAGCTGCTTTGATCAACAAAGACAGCGGGGCAGGAGACAGGCTCATCACCTATATTAGGCAAAAAACAGAAATATTTTAAGCTGCAGTTATACTAGGGGCAATTTTGACCACACTAGACAAAGGGTGATGTTAAAATATTATAAACTTCAAACCAAATTTTAATGGATACAGCATGTTGGTGAGAGAACCTTCGTTAATTTCTATGTTGAGGACATTCCAAGTTGCAATTAGAGACATCAATACTTTTAAAACAAGATTCAGATGGTTTGGTCACTAGTATTTTGCAATCAGACTAATGGCAACAGCATGGGTTCAATTCCTGCTCTGGCTGAGGTTACATGAAGGACTCTCCTTCTCAACTTCTCCCCCTACCTGAGACATGGTGACCCTCAGGTTAAACCACCACCAGGCATATCTCTCTCTCTTTCTCCATCTCTCTGATGAGACAGCAGCTCCATGGTACAGTAGGACTACAGCAACTTTACCTTTATTATGATCCACTTCCATAGGTTCAACAAAGAGCAACATGAAATAATTCTTCAAGTTAACTGGGTAGCAGCATTATCTACAGCCTAAAATTACACAATTGCACCTCTTATGGTCAGTATTGTATGGCATTTTGTAATTAAACATAATCAGAGTCGTACATAATATCCAAATTTTATTCATCATTCAGCCTAATGCTGAGTCTGTTTACTTTTACTCAGTGTCAGAAACTGCTCTCATGTGGCTGCATCTTTGTCCATGAAGATGTAGATGCATTCTTATCTGATAGTTGAAGCATATTGCATAGCCTAGGAGTATGTACAGAGCTACAATCTGAAGGTTAATTATAGAGGTATCACTGTGAAGACAGTAAATTTCAAATGGTACAGTATCTGCAGCTGTGTTCAGTCACTGTAACCTCCTAGGTCATTAAAACTGTATATGTAAAGGAAAGTTAATGACAGAAGCTTTAGCCTGGAGTTGTGTGCCTTATATTAGACAGTTCTTTTAATATGGCAGTAGCTTGTTAGTTGCACAGCTGTGCCTAAAAACAGCCAATTTATTTCAAATTATAATACAGTCCTACGTATCAATTAGTTTTGTAGTTACGTAATCTTTCTTTCACTTTTGCTACTTATGAGCATGTGAACTGAGAGTACTCTGTTATATTTTGTATTATAATGCCATATTATCCTGCTGCAACACTGCAAGCTAAATTATGAACAGCAAGACAAAGAGATTTCCAAATCCAAATTGACAGAGAGGGGAGACCCACCCAAGATTTAATCTGGAGGCAAGACTCACACTGAGTCAATAAAAGTCAGTAAAATTTCCCAACTTTTGATAAGTATTACTTTTGTTACTTATCCATTATTCATGACCTTGGTCTTGGATGTACCTAGTGATTAGTGGTATAGGACACACCACTTGAGATTATCTACAGAATAGGCACTGTTATTAAATAACAAGGTTTCTTCCATGAAAGCAATAATTACAACTATATTTGGTCAGACATAAATAACTAGGACTTTCGGGAGCTGGTGCAGATACATCTGCTCCTTTGAAAAGCTCGAGAACTCTTTGTTTCCAGCCAGAGAGTGTGTTTGACATCAGTAGAAAAGTGTAACCAATGTAACATTAACACCAACAGAGCCATTCCTTTGTACAACAGTTATAAAACCCAGAATATTGCTTTAAAAAGGAGCCAATACAGGTAACAGAGCACCTGGGATATTGTTGAATGGGACTTGCAGAGTTTTGAATGGCTTCAAATTGATGGAAGAGAGGAATCATTGAAATACAATTTCAATGGTAGATGAGCTCATGCATAGGTCAGGTTGGGCGATGTTACAAAGGTTGAAATAGGTAGCCTTAGAGGTCATATGGATATATGTTTGAAAGTTCATCTTGGGGTCAAACATGACATCAAAACCACAAATAGTCTGGTTCAGCCTTCGTCAGTCACAAAGGAGGGTGATGTTGTCAATGGTTAGGGAACAGAGTTTATGCTGTGTATGGAAGCCATTCTAAGTGTGATTATTTTTGCAAGTATTTCTGTGAGGTCAGACCTAGCATTTGTTGAACGTTAATATTGAGATGACAGAAAATTCCAAGCGTTTCTGCATTTGAGTGCCACAGCTGATTGCTACATATGACTGTTCCAAAGGCAGGGTTTGCTGACACCGACAATTGTAGGCAACTATGCATATGTGCTCATTCGCAATGCATGGTTCTAAACAGTAATATCATCATATAGACTTCCATGGGGCAAAAATGCACAAATGCATTACTGCGCATGTGCAGGAAAGTGTGCACGATTTTGAACTGGGCTTTAATGGTAGGGAGAGGGTGCTGGGAAAGAGAGGAGCCTTGGAGTTGGATGGGAAGAGGGCCGAGAAACCAGGGGTGAGGGAAGGGTCAACAATGGGAGCCAGGAGCTGGGAGGACCTCTTCCTAGCTGTCTCCCTTCCACATCATACTCCCACTCCCACCCCACCACCGGCTCTCTCCCCTACCCTTCCTTCCCAGATCCTGATCTCTGCCCCATATTCCCAGGTCCTAAGGATCTCTGCCTCTCCACCTGGTCCTCTGGTCCCAATCTCTCTCACCTCTCCCCTGCCTGATTTCTTAACTGCTTTCCCACCACCACCACCATCCCAGCCATTCCAAAACATTAGTTGCATTCATATTGCCCTAGATATAAGGGCGGAGCTATCATAAGATTTTCAGTCAGCTACTCAAACCAGCTTTGGGTCACTCAAAGAGTAGTTCTGGGCAATAGCTAGATAAAGAAAATAGACAGAGTCATGAGCAATGTACATACAGGAAAGTATGATGTAGCTGGAAAGCTACATTGACATCAATTGACCTGCATTGGATCTGTGAAGTTGGTGGCTCCATGAGAAATCAAAATGGTCTGTGCTTTTGGAATCTGGGGAGAAGTTCGAGGAGTTAGTAGGCAGCTAAGTGTTAGTGTCAGGGTTTTGGAACAGTCCAAGGAGCTGTGGAGAGTTCGGGAGAAACCGTGCGCCTTTAATAGTTCTGTGCGACTGTGAGAGAGCGTGAAGGAAGCCACACATCTGCTTGCTTTATGCAATACAGCGAGATTAGAACTAAGGAAATAAAACCCTACGGGGTTGGTGAGGCTCTCCGTTTGTGAAAAAACTGGAGGTCAGCCTGTGAATAAGCAGTGGAGTGCAGTTTGAAAGAGTCTGCAGTTTGCAGCCCTGGGAAAGGAAGCTGAGCCACCAGAATGTGAGCAGTCATTGAGACCTTCCATAACAAAGCAGCTTTGGAGGGACTTTCTAGGTGGGTCATCAAAAGTGAAGAGTGATAATTCCTTAAATTTAGATTTTATTCGCACACGTACTTGATTAAAGGAATACAGGAGTACAGCGAAAAGTGTACAAATTCGCCGTTCTTGGAAAGTTTTAATTAGATTTGATAGTGTCACTAACATCTAGGGGTGATTGTTGAGAAATCCATGGGGCCCATCTTAATTGTATTTGTTATTTGATGTCTCCTATGGGGTGTTCAACCACAATTTGTTTGTTGTCCGTAATTGCCTCATTGTTAAGTTTGGGATGCAAATCAAATCTATCTTTGCACAATTTAAATGCTTTTTTGTTAATCATCTTTGCATGTTGTTTGACTTCTATTTGTGTTAAAATTTTATTTGTTTTAAACTTGTGATACTTTAACTGAAGAAACACAGCTAAATTATTTCTAATACTAAACAAGATACAATCTAAAATGTGTATAATTGTCCACATTGGCACTTTGGTTAAGTTTAAAATGTATTAGGGGCAGTGACGGGTGGGTCTGGAAAGGAATCAGTGCACCACTCCAATCTCAGTTACAACAGAGGCGATTCTCCGGCTGGTGGTTTAAGGGAAATAAACAGGGTAGCCGAAAAGAACTCTACCCATGTATTAGAAAGTCAAGAGCAACGTTGATTCACATCACAATTTGAACCAGGCTTTTCACAAGTGAAATGATAAAATAGTCTCACATGGTGAGATTGATAGATTTGTGTTAACCAAAAGAATTACTGGCATTTAAGGACAAAGATGTACAACTCTGTGACTCCATGAGTTGGTCAAAGATCAGCTATAATCCCATTGAATGGCATAATAGACTTAAGGGCTATGCTAGGATTAACAGCCATGGTGAAAGACAGTGAGTAAAGTTTTAATGGGGTCAAGGGCATCAAAGATTGAGGTGAGGGTGTGGCTGTGCAGATCATCAGCAGCAGAAAGGTGGGTGGCCCTCAGGATCGAGCAAGGATCTTCAATGCCTAGTTGTAAGCAGATTGGGGCAGGATATTTTCCAGAGGGAGACACAAAAAGGGAATGATGTGAGGGGGTAGGGGGATATAGGTGGACAGCAATACAGGGAAGTGATCAGCAGTGTTCCTACACGTGACTGATATCTAAGAAGTAATGAAGTTGTGCTTGGTCAAGTGCCCTGAATATGGTTTGGGACTGTTCCAGGAGGGAGTGGGAGGGGCAAGTTGTAGACTTGGAGGTAATAACAGAAGTAGGGGTGTGGTGAAGCTAGATCCTTGAAAGCATTAAAATATGAGGAAGAATAATATAAATTTACTGTACCAGAGGATTATAGCTCATGGTTACTGCTGGAGCTTGTTTTGAGAGTGGTCGAAGGGTACAAATTGTTGCACCTTGACTGAGTAATCAGTGATTAAATTACATGCATGCATCAGATTTTAGTCCCAGAACAACAAAACAAAAGAGCGGCAAGTACTTTTATAACCATACCTGAGTCCTAATATATTTCAACATTCCAGAATCCTTTTTTCCTTCCAAACTTGTAACAGGTATTCTTTTTTTTAAAGAAGGTGTACGTAAGCATGACTTCTCAGAGCACTGGAGAGGAAAAGATAATCTATTAGTATTTAATTACACTTTAAAATCAATTGTTGAATGTGTTGACCTTTGGGGAAAAAAAATGACAAGAACGGAGGATGCTGGAAATCTGAAACAAAAACAGAAATAGCAGCATCTGCGGAAAAAAAGCAGAATCAATGTTTTGGGTCCAGTGACCCTTCTTCATAACTGATTGTAGTTGGGCAAATGTTGGTATATATGCTGAAGATTTTGGTGGGGTATTTCGGAAGGAAGATCAGTAAACAATGGATGGAGTTGGAGCCCAGAGAGACAGATCAGCAGCTGGGCAGACAAAGGAATGGATAACGGTGAGCTTAGGAAAAGAAAAAGAGACCATTTGGGGGTGAAAATTTGTTGGCTGTGATAAAAGCATCCCATGGGCCTGGGGTGTCAGGGTGAGGGAAGGACATGGAAGATGGTGTTCAGGCCCCAAGTGGAAAATGAGATACTGTTCTTGCAGCTAGCAGTGCAACAAGCCTGAGGCAGAGATGTTGGCCCGGGAATAGAGTGGTGTAGAGAATGTAGGTGCTCCACAAAGCAGTTGCTCAGTCTGTAACTCCATCTCCCCAATGCAGAGGAGACCACATTATGAGCAGCGAATAGAGTATACCAGATTGAGTGAAGTGCAAGTAATCGCTGCTTCACTTGGAAGGTGTGCCTCGGGCCTTGAATAGTGAGGACGGAGGAAGAAAACCATTTGGGTAAATGCTTCTTCTCTTCCTTCTTATTGAAAAGGAGAATTTCACATTTCCCACATCTTTGTCTGCTAAGTTTAACTATCTATATCTCTGTGTAGCCTCCTCTTCACAACTTAATTTCCCACCTATCTTTAGCAAATTTGGCACGACCTTAAGACCATAAGAAACAGGAACAGGAGTTGGTCTTTCAGCCCCTTGAGCTGGCCGTCATTCAATAGGATGGTGGCTGATCCGATATTCCTTACATCTACTTTCCTATGTTTTCCCCATAACCCTTGATTCCTTGACTGATTGAGAATTTATCTATCTCAGGAACCATACTTTCTGCCCCTTCATCTAAGTCATTTATATAAATTGTAAACATTTGAGGTCCCATCACCAATCCCCCTTGGCATCCACTTGTCATATCTTGCCAATCTGAAAAGGACCCAATTATGCATACTCTTTGTCTCCCATTAGCCAGCTAATCTTCTTTCCATGCCAATATGACAGAGTTCCAGATTTAATTTTGAGGAAGTAGATGATGACAGCTTCCTTCTCCATGTAGTTTTTTTTAATTGTTCACCAATATCCATGGTTGAATGTGGTAGATATGCAGAACTTTAATCTGATCCATTGGTTGCGGGATTGCTTATCTTTGTTTATACTATGTCACTTTTGTCATTTAGTATTTATCTAGTCCTCTGCCTGATATTAGGTATTAGACGGACTTTCATTTAAGCAGAGGTTAAAGAGATTGGGTTTACACTTATTGGAATACGAAAAAATGAGAAGGAACCTTATTGAAATATTCAAACTTCTTAGGGAGGGACTTAACAGGGTAGATGAAGAAAGGTTGTTTCCCCTTATGGGAGAGCCTTGGACCAGAGGGCAAATTCTCAGAACAAGGGATGATACATTTGAGATAGAGATGAGGAGGAATGTCTTCTCTGAGAGAATAGTGAATCTGTGGAATTCTTTACTGCAGCGTGCTGTTGAGGCTGTCTCAACAAATATATTCAAGGCTGAGAGAGTCAGATTTTTAATCAGTCAGGGAATCAAGGGTAATGGGAGAAAGGTAAGAAAATGGAGTTGAGGATTATCAGAACAATGAGCACATTGAAATGCAGAGCGGACTCAATTGGCTGAGTGGCCTAACTATGCTCCAATGTTTTACGTCGCAACTTCAGCAGGTTTACAACTCATTTTTAAGTATTACTGGTACTAACTCCTAGCATTGTACCAAAATTGGTTTCCTGCCTTGAGGGTAATGGCAGAACGAAGGTGAACAAAGGTTAACGAAGGGCTATGAGGTTGTGGGTTGCAGTGTAATGTTATCCTTCTGTTGCTGATGGACCATAGCACCTCATGGATGCTCATCCTTGGGCAATTAATCCATTGCTAAATTCAGAGATTTAGACAGTGTTAATGCCACACAACACAATAGAGGGTTTCTTTAATGTGAATTCACACTGTGCAGCTTTGTCTCCATAAGTATTATGCAGTCTCATTCATAACTGTACTGTCTTGGACAAATGATAAGTTACTTTAGTGAAGATAAGGTCAAGGAGGCTTCCTTGCCCATAGTTGACACGATCAGATTTGAAGTTAAAACTTAACAGTGGCATGGTGGCTCAGTGGTTAGCACTGCTGCCTCACAGCTCCAGGGACCTGGGTTCATTCCACCCTCGGGCAAATGTCTGTGTGGAGTTTGCACGTTCTCCCCGTGTCTGCATGGGTTTCCTCCCACAGTCCAAAGATGTGCAGGTTAAGTGGATTGGCCATGCTAAATTGCCCATAGTGTACAGGGATGTGTAGGTTTGGGGAATGGGTCTGGGTGGGATTCTCTGAGGGTCAGTCTGGACTTGTTGGGCCGAAGGGCCTGTTTCTTCACTGTAGGGATTCGATGATTTAGTCCAGGCCTCAGGGACACTAGTTGAGTACCACCATCATTTTGTACAGTTAAGCTCACATAAACTGTACCAAGATAAATGGCCTGTTAATTTGTTTTTGGTTGGATTTCTTAAGGATAAATCTCAGCCAACAACCAAGGCAGCCCCTCATCTTTCTTTGCTAACTGCTATGGAATCAGAAGAAAAGAAACGACACTTCCAAAAATGAACCACTCCTTCAAATGACATGTAGGATCAAAACTGAAACAGTCATCCAAACATGATGTTCGCTATTATGTTAAGTTCAAATGTCAAAAAGGCACCACTAAAAAATAAAGGAAGTTAGCAGCAAGAACACAGGTAAGCAGAACCTCTGCATCCAAAAACGAATAGAGCTGAAGAGTTATTAATACCTCTTTTGATTTCTTGGCCCTCAAGCCCACTTTGCTGGTAGTGTCATCATCTCGGACTGAATCCACAGTGTCTCCATATAGGAGCTTGATTGCCCGCACAAGCCGAGCGCAAGAGCGGCTGTGATGCTGATAACAGCGAGGGTGGCAGTAATCAATATGGCAGCAGATGAAGCTTTGTTGGCTGCACAGCAAGATCATAACCTGAAGAACAGGAAGCCAGCATTAGTAGAAAATACAGAAAAATGGCTTCATCTGATTAACAGCCAACTTGGAAAAGATCTGACAACACAAAGTTAAACATCTTCATCACAAAATCATACAATTTACCATTGCAGGGCCCTCTTGTGGCACAGTGGTACTGTCCCTGCCCCTAGATCTGGGTTCAAATCCCACCTGCTCCAGAGGTATATAATTACAACTCTGAACAGGTTGATTAGGAGAAAATAGGTTGAAAGCTCCCATTGAATCAGTTTCAGATAATGATGGAAATACTTAGCAGGTCTACCAGCAGCTGTGTAGAGAGAAATAGAATTAATCTTTCAGGGTGATCAGTTTTCATGCCAAAGTGACTGAGTTTTCACATTTATTTTGTCAGATTTCCAGCAGTCACAATATATAATTCTTTTATGAAATCTGCTTCAAACATATCACATGCTGTGAAGCATTTCTCTATTTATCATCTCTGTTTCATAGAATCATAGAATCCCTACAGTAAAGTTAGAGGCCATGTGGTCCATTGAGACTGCACTGACTCTCCTAAGAGCATCCAACCCAGACCCTCTCCCCCATCCTGTCCCTGTAACCCTGCATTTACCATGGCTAATCCACATAGCCTGTACATTCCTGGACACTATAGGGCAATTTACCATGGCCAGCCACCTAACCTGCACAAGTTTAGACTGTGAGAGGAAACCCACGCAGACACGAGGAGAACACACAAACTCTACACGGACAGTGATCCAAGGTTGGAATCGAACCCTGGTCCCTGGCACTGTGAGGCAGCAGCGCTAACCACCTGTGCCAACTGATTGCCACCATGCCAGCCTGATAAAGGAGCCCCGATGCTGCCTTTTGCCAAACCTCTTAAATATGTGCCAAATAGTGACTGGCTTTCCAGCCACAGAAAGCCATTCAGAGATAGCAAGAACTGCAGATGGTGGAGTCAGAGATAACAGTATGGAGCCGGAGAAGCACATCATCAGAGGAACAGGAAAGTTGACATTTTGGGTCGGGACTCTTCTTCAGAAATTCTGAAGAAGGGTCCCGACCTGAAACATCAACTTTCCTGCTCCTCCGATGCTGCCTGGCCTGCTGTGCTTCTCTAGCTCCATACTGTATTATCACAGAAAACCATTTACTTTTTTTTAAAATCCATAGAAATCCTTCATGATTTTAAGCATATCATTGATGGCAACCAGCTCAAAATTGCTATAACATTCTCTCTTGTTGGACAGAGCACTTCATAAATTTCTTAAACCTACAGTCCATAGTATGCAATGATACCGCTTTGTCACTACTACAGCACTGCATTCTTGAAGAACCTGCTCTTGATCCTGCTCAAGCAGAAGTCACAAAAGCCAATAAAATAGCTTTATTTGGGTAAACTGATGGGAACTAATGGTATCCCACTTGAAATATTCATGTTTGAGGGACAGTCATGGTTAAGAAATTCACTAGCCCCCTCTGCCTTATTTAGAACCAGGGAGCTGAGTCCTAAGACCTCAAGAATGCCTTAATTTCACAAAGAGAAATGAAACAAATCCAAACCTGACAATCATTGTAAAATATCACATCTTTCGATACCAGGATAAAGCTCTTGGAAGGATCCTTCTTTATGAGGCTGTCACTCACCTCATTGACTCTGTACATCCAGAATCTCAATGCTGCTTCTGATATATTTCGGGAAAGAGTATACATGATCTTTACAGCAACTCAAATTCAGGCAAAGTCTTGTGAACAGAACAAGGAATTCCATATATTGTTTCTTGACCTAATCAAGGCTTTGGATAGAGTAAACTGGAAAGGCTTGTGAAAGGTTCTCCATAAATATGGTTGCTCTGAATAGATAATCAATGTCATTCACTCATTTCATGATGGCATGGTAACAAATAGCATGCAAACTGGTTTGTTACTTGATGCCTTTCCTGTCATAACCAGCACCAAGCTCAGATATGTATTGGCTCCAACTCTGATTGCCTTATACTTCTCAGCCACGCTCCAGTACGTACATAAAGATTTTGACACAGGAGTGTACATTCAATTCAGGACAAATGGTAGCCCAACTTGCAAAGGCTCAAGGCTTGCAAAAAAGTTATTGAGAAGCTACTGAATAAACTCTTATTCATGGATGATTTACTCTGGAAGTCATTCAGCTGCTTTTGATCACTTTAACGTAGCCTTCGAATACTTTGCCCTGACAGTACTTTTGAAGGAGACAGTGATCTGGCATCACCCTACCTCCTGCTCCATAGCACCATAGTCGCTATCAACAACACACAATTTTGTTCAGGACAGGGGTCTTGCTATCTTGGGAGTATCCTCTCCGATAGCACTATGACAAAGTCAACCACTGCCTGGTAAAAGCAAGCTCAGCATTTCAGCCTCACCGTCAGACTTTGGAAAGAGCATGAACATTGTCTCGTAGATTCAACCAGGCAGTGACAAATCATTTTTTATGCATGTGTTAATTGTTCAACACACTGGCAATACATGAGCAGAAGCATTCCAACTTAACTATCTGAGATCTATTTATAAGATCTGATGACATGACAAAACTGTCATGCTTGCTAAGTGCTGCTTACACTGCACTGTCAGCATGCTTGTCAGAGAACAGCTTCACTGTGTAGGTTGTCTAGTTCACACGCAGGATTCCCACATAGCAAAAAGACAGTGCTGTACAGCCAGCAGTGCAAGCACTGCACAGAAACTCCCAAACTTAGATAAGAAGGCAATCTGAAAATCTTGGAGTTTGCAAAGCTGACCTAGTGAAAAAACAACCTTTGTCAAATCCAAATAGAGACTTCTCTTTCTTCAAACAGAGAACAGTCAAATGACAACAGGGCAGTAAGTGCAGCACAAAGTTAATGCCTCCAAATGTAACATCAATTGCAGTATTTGCAACTGGCACTGTAACTTGAGACTAGGTCTAAAAAAAGACATGAGATAACATCAACCTAGATTGTAAGCTGATCTTGTCAATATTCATCTATTGAATTGGCGGAAGAATTCATCAATCTCAGTTAAAAAAAAGAAAAAGACATGTACTTCATTAAGATTGTAAAATTGCTCAGTCATCACTCCAAATCCTAATTCTAGATTCTGGTTGTTTTTCCCTTCAACTCATGAATAAATTGCAAACGTTATTCCATCCTGCGTTTCTCGCTCTTGCTCAGTTGCATTCCAATGACATTGCTAAATTCTGACTATATCAGGAACATTCATGATATCAAAAGGAAGTACAACTGGTTATTTATCTCATTGCTGAATGTGAAACCTTGGCCAAAATCTTTCCTGCAATTGTATGTTTGTATCCGTATAATCAGGTGTCTGCTGCTGCCACGGTATTGAGACAAGTCTCAACAAGGTTATTGATGACATCTCCACAAAGATAAATGAACCTTACTGTAGTGATTGGAACCAGGTGGACCTTGTTGACTACAAGATCCTTGATTGAAGTTGTTTATCTGGGCCAATTAGGAATCCCTGGCTGACCAATATAAACAGAGGATTTAGAATTTCCTCACTTCAGGGAACTGACATAGAACTGGTCGGCCATAGCCAGTTTACATGCACAAGTAAATAAACAGTGACTTGTTGACAGGATACCAGCCTCTGTGTGGTTATTTCAGAGGTAAAGAGATATAACAGTATGTGCCTGAAGAACGTGAACTTGTAATTGTCATCTTGAAGTTGGGGTAAGCACTTTTAGCACCATACTTTTATTTGGGAAGGTTGACTCATTTGATCTTGTTGTCAAAGACTGGGCCCAGTACGTGGAAAGAATGTGAAATTTTTTCCAGGCTAATGACGTTAGGAAAAGCAACGATGAACCCTTCTTACTGCTTCCCGACCTGCAGCATTTTCGGTTATAAGGGGCTTAACTCTCCCAGAGGCACCAGACACTAAAACCTTCCTAGAGTTGACCAAGTTGGTTAAGGAATGTTATGACCCAAACCTCTTCTAATCCTGAGAAGCTATTGGTTTTATTTGGAGGTAGCAAGAACTGCAGATTTTGGAAGTCGGAGTCGATACAGTGTGGAGCTGGAGGAACACAGAAGGTCAGGCAGCATCAGAGGAGCAGGAAAGTTGATGTTTCAGGTTTACACCCTTCAACAGGACTTGGAGAACCAGGGGAAGCCTTATCCAGATTTTTGACAAGGCTAAGATGATTGCTAGAGGCATATGATTTTGGATTAACTCTGATTGAGATGCTGAGAGATCATTTAATTCGAGGGGAACAAAGCTTGGTGCTGGAACCATAGAAATGGCCCTGTATGGGTACAAGATGAGATGGATGTGAGGTCAGGACCCATGAGTTACAACGTTTGGGTAGGTGAGGCTGGCCTGAACAAACATGCAGGATTCCCACATAGCAAAATGACAGTGCTCTACAACCAGTAGTGTTAGGGAGCTCACTGCACGTAACCTCCCAAACTTAGGTAATAAGGCAATGTGAAAATCTTGGACTGAACAAACAACCTCAGACAAACTCAAATGGAGACTTCTCTTTCTTCAGAACAGTCAAATGGAAACAGGGCAAGTAAGTGCAGTATAAAGTTAATGCCTCCAAACGTAACGTCAAATGCAGTACTTGCAATCAGATATGCAAATTGAAGATCACCTGAAAGCTGTTACCTCACAAACAAGCCAGGAGCAAAACATACCTGGCCCCTCAGAATAGCCAGAAGGCCTGTCAGAAACCATAGGTTCTCCCCCTACATCTACTGTCAAGGAAACTTTGGAGTCCAAGATGGATGCAGCCTTAATATCGAGGAGGAAACCTGAGATGCTCCAGGCAGAAGAGACAGGATATGGTCCAGAATATGCCACCCGTGCCAGAGCCTGAATCAGAGGAACTGGACCTGGAGGGAAAACATCGCAGAAGCAGCTACAAGAGAAAGACCCCAGGCCTACATCCCTGGACTTTCGAGGTTTTGGCGTGCTGGGGGCAGGGTGCGGGGGAGGTGGAGGGATGTAGTGACTGGAACCAGGTGGACCTCATTGATTACAAGGTCCTGGATTGGGGTTGTTAACCTGGGCCAATCAGGAAACCTCTAGCTGACCAATATAAACAGGAAATTTAGAATCTCCTCAGTTCAGAGGACTGACTCCAAGCTGGTTGGCCATAGCCAGTTTACTGTGCAGAAGTAAATAAAGGGTGACTTGGCTGATGGGATACCAGTCTCTGTGCTGTTATTTCACCTTTATCCTTTTCAATCTTTGACATACTTGATAACACGATCGTCCTCCAATACCACTCCCATTGTCCTCTTGTGTGGTGCTGCATTGTCCTGGATTCATTCATATTAAACTGCAGCCAGAGAAAAATTTGCAATGGCTTCCCTTCTGGCTCCTGCACAATTTTCTCTGGTGTCCCCCAAATGATCTATCCAATGCCCTTCCTTTTCTCATCTACATGCTGCCCCTAGGAGGCATTAGCCCAAAACAGAGAAGTTTCCACAGACATGAACATCTGCTTGACACTTGGCACAACTTTGTCACCACCATGGTCTCTCAACTTTTCTATTATCTCCAAATTGTTAGCCTATTTGTCAGACATTCAGCATGGAATGAGCAGAAATTTCTTCCAATTGAACAATAGGAACACAAGAACCATTCCCTTCTGTCGCTTCCAAAAGTCCTGTACCTTAACCACTGATTACAACCCTTTCCCTGAAACAAAGCTGAAATAGGCTCCTGGTCTTCTGCATGAATTTTTCCTTATGCAGTGTCATATTTTGTTTTATAATATCTCTGCAAAGCCAAGTGGAATATTTTAATGCACTGTATATACACAATTGTGATTTTTGTTGTAGAAAGCAAGAGCGTAATGTGTACTCAGTGGAGTGTCCGTGCAAGTAAAACAAATAATGATTCAAACATATGTGTTATCTATTAATAATCATCCCTTTTTGCACATTACTATGATTTGTGGCTCACATACAAGCAATGACTTTCAAGTTTGACACTCCTGAAATAGGTGCAAATACGAATAAAAATCCTTTAAACATACTGGCAACCATGTCATGTTTCTATGGTAATTTTCTTCTGTTCCTACTGTGCTCAAACCTTCTGGCTCAATACTAGGTTCACTTGTACTCCAGGGGCTGCCTGTTAAAACAGGGAGAAAAATCAAAGTGCAATATTTTCACACTAAATGTAACATGCGTTTAATAGCTTGAAGATAGATATATCTTGAGAAACTACCAATGTCAGTAACTGTGTCATGGCTTTGAGATAATAGAACTTCTTCATTTTCTGACTCAGAGTCCTGCCGTGAAAGCTTTGTGCTCTTCAAGCTTCCAGCTCGGCGTATGCTTGACAAAGAACCACCCTTCTTTATTCGAAAGCTTCGTGCCCCCTTTATCTGAAGTAGGCGTGAGCCTCCTGGTCTTCCTTTTCTGCTCGGCCCTAAGATAATGATACAACATATTGCAAATTGCAGTACTACTGACACCAATGTCTTACACAAAATGAAGGCAAACCATCAATTATTTACCAGTTTTGATAAGCAAATGAGAATTACTATTTTACGGATTAAGTGGGACTACACAACTGATTGGGGTGGGAAGTTATTCTGTTGGAATTTTTCTAAACTCCGGGTTAAAAACAAAAGGAATTTCAAATTCCCAAACTATATCTCATCTGAAGAAGAAACATTATTTAATACTATTTAAAATAAAATTGACCATTCAAATAATATGATAGTATATTTATTTAAATAAAGGTTTATATAATTAAAGGTGTCTTTAAATTCAATTCTCATTATATAATTGACCAGGAGGTAGAACAGTGCTCTATATTTGTAAGGGGACAAAATTAATGTAAAAAGATAATAGCTAAACACTTCTATTTGTGATAATAGAGAAAGCACACTCAGCATATTTACAGAAAATTCTTTTATTCAACTAGCATTTTGGTAATACAATTAATATAGACAATTATCCCAAGGCAATGATCAAAAGCATAAACAGACAAAAAGTAACCAAGTTAAAGGCAGAAGAATAAGTTTGACTAAAAATTTTGGACCACACAGGTGCTTTTTAATGGAGCAGGTGAGAACACTGTTTAATGGCAGATTAGTTGAACGTAACAAATGGTTTTACAAAAGGGAATGAAATGCACGAGCACCAATTTCCTGGATGCTGCCAATAGCTTGCTTCAGATATGTAAATCGTTCTTCAAAGCATTGGGACGGTGACACAGTTGTCATAAAGCCAATCTTTGCCTTGCGTGGAAAGCATGCCTGTGTTTAGTTGCACAGATGTGCCAAGCTGGTCTATCTCTGGGTTGATCTTATGGAGGACCCACTGTCAGGCAATGGGTTTTCACATAGTTTCAAAATTCAGTGTGGAATCTTCTCCCTTGGCTCCAAGTTTTCAAAATGTTTTCAATGGTTTTCACTTGCAAATTCAATATTGTTTTGTGCATTATCAGTACTCTACTAGGAGTTTAAAGCATTTGGACGGATGCAGTTTAACTGAATGGACTAGTCTGTTGAGATAAGCAACTTAATCCCTTTGATTACATGAAAATGTACAAACACTAGAAATTGAAAAATAAAAATTCTTGCCAAAGATGCCTTTGGCTGGGAGAAATTTGTAAGACTTTACACACCATTGTATGCTGTCTAAACTAAATATTATGAACTGTGTTTTCTAAATATTTTGAAAAAAATACATAGACTTAAGTTATCACTGTCTTGGAGAATGTTACTTTCTGACAAGGATAAAATTACCATTGGTTCCTGCTATATATGAGTCCTATCCAGCTGCATTGAACTTCCTCTGAATTTTGGAGCTCCCTTCTTGCTCTTTGAAATATGTGCATCGTTTGCAATTGATGACTTACATCAAATTCATGGAGTCATTTTCATATTTAAAAAGTACCTCTCTGATGTAGAAATTTAAATCGTTGTAGCCCAGAAGCAGTCTTTTTTTTGTGCTATTTCAACATTTTAAGCAATTTACACTCTATGCAATAGAGTAGCCTTAGTCTCCTTTTCAATTCTATTCCTGCTTATAACACCAGCTTGTAGCACACTCCACCTCAAATATTAAGAGGACACCACGTAATGTTTGATTGGGTGTTTTATCTTGCCACTGGCAGTAAATTGAGCTACTGTATTTTAAAAACCGTAGTAATTCCTGATGAGCAGTAACTGAAGAATTAGGACTGGGCAAGTGTATTATTCATCCTGTTCATTTGTAGACAGTTTCACTGGTTTGAGTGCTAAGTTAAAGTAACTGCAATGGTCAGTGCCTCATGTACTGCAAGAACTTGCTTACAGTTAGGTCTTAATAAGATATTATAATTAGGTTGTAGTTATTCTTAATTAAAAATTACTATTTCTAAATAATAATAAAAAAGTTCCTTTCTGACCTTTTTTCTCTTCACAGGCTGTATCTGACTTGAGGGTATGACTGCTGCTGTGAGGTGAATCCTTTGAATCTTGTTCATCGTCAATAATTCCAGCAAAACTGATTTTCCGTTCATATCTATGTCGATCTAATTCAGGATCCAGATGGAGTCGGCAGCTTTCCAAATCCTGTTGTAAGGAAATAGACATCATTCAGATAAACATGGAAAGCACTATTTTTAATCAACAGAACTGAGTGGAAAGTTCTCATGTTTTTGACGTGTTTATTTTATTGTGATTTAAGTAGAAACTACATGAAATTGGTGTTTGTTTTTCTGTCTTCTGGACTTTAATGTAGCGCGGCTTGGTCACATTTTCTTTGACATGGTGCTTTTCTCACAGTACTAAACAGTTGTTAAAAGTACTCACAACAAGAGGCTCTGTACGTGGTCGAGGCAAACAGGGAAAGGTTTCCCGAAGGAATGTTGTTATCTCTAGAAGAAGTTGGCATGCTGCCATCTTTAATGCAAATGGACAACCACATTTGGTGGGATTAACGGTATCTGTCAAAACATTGGAATGATGGGAGGTCAGGAAATATTGGTTTGGAACAGAGAAGTTTAAGAGGGTTTTAATTACCACAGAATTAATGAATGTGTTTTCACTTCCTTATCAGATATAGCATTTCAATTCCAAATACTCATTGTCATAAAATTGTTCCTTATGTCATCTATTCTTTGGCTAATCACTAAAATTCTGTGCTCTCAGTTTATCAACTCTTCAGCCACTAGGAATAGTTTCTCTTTTGTTACTCTACCTAAACACCGCCATTTTCCAAGGAGCTTCCCCAGTCGATCTACGTAACTATAATCCCGCAACCCAGGAAAATCTTTCCCCAGGGCCAACTCATAAGTATTCATTAGTACATCATCATCCCAGCACCAATAGAAGTACACCCATTGCTGCATTTTCTCACCAGTGCATAGGTATTCCTCGCTACATTCACCATTTGTGGCAATGTCTTGCTTCAGTTAAAGTTTTCAGTTAAAGGCACATATTTGTCCTGAAAGCTTGAGCTGAAATAGTTTATCTGCTGGATAGACATTCTAACTTTTTTTATTATTATAAATTAATTACAAAAGCTATTTGGCCTCTTGTTCTTATATATGCATATCTGATTTTGTTTCTTTTAGAAGTGCAAATGTACATTGCCAGTTCAGAATCCTGTACATTTCTGTGGTTGTTAACGTGTGTAAACAAACAAACTAAAAGAATACAGGATAACTGTACACTGATGTGACACCTGCGCCGAATCAAAAGTCATATATCAAATGTTTAGCCACACTGATTAAGCTATGTTGTATTTATTTTCCTGGTGGTAGTTATTTAAAATGATCTTCATGGACATATATAACACTGTCACATCCCTATTGAAATAAAATCGAAAGCAGTATTCATAAGGATCTTAGAATTGAAAGAACAAGTAAAGGGCTATGATCTATACGATTCATTTAACTGCAGTCAGCTCCTGTTCAGTTTCAATCCAATCTCCTATTATTTGAAATATGTTCCCACCACATACCATCTAGAATCTAAATTTAATTTCTCCAAGCCTTCTCAAAGAAGTAGCTCGCTGGCTCCTCATTTGGAAAAGTCTATAAATTGAGCTCCCACTACACCAGTACTCTGGCAAGTCAAAGCAACATGGGAAAATTTCTATAGTTCAGAGATTTATTTAAAATGCACTTTCATGGCTAAGATACAAGTTCTGAATTTTCAATGTTGGTTTTGTCCTGATTTCCTGAATTAATTCAGCCATTTCAGATTCGACATTACCTGCATACCTTATACAACTCCCCAATATAAAATCCCCATAGTTTCCAGGAATATACAAAATTCAGAAGGGGTATCTTTTTCCCAAAGCACTTTGTTGTTGAGAATAAAATACTAGCCTTATGAGACACGTGAATGCTTTAGTTTCTAGAAGTAACTTCGCATTACAATGGAAAATGCCTCAAGTCAGATTTCTCTTATGCCAGATCTCTCAGATGAGAGTAGTATTTCATAGCACAACTCTGTAGTAATTGTAAGCAATGTGATTCCAGATGAGTTTCAGAGTCTAATTGACAGCCTGAACTGAAGAGAGAACACAACAGGGTAAAAAATTTGCCCTTGCACAGAATCCTCTGGGCTACAACTGAATAAAACTCAAAAATGGGCATGAGAAAAACAACACTCAATTAACCTGCATCATTTGAAAGTATTGCAAGCAGTAAGTACTTTGTGTCACTTTCTCATTTACATGATAGTTGGCTGTACTCTCAGGAGGGATCAAATTCATGTGAGGCAAACACCAACTGAAGCTTATCTCCACTTCTAAAGCCAGCATGTTCAAGGGTAGGAACACTTTGGCTACCGAAGATCATTAAACTGATTGGAAAACAGTTATAGTGTATGAAGAACTCGAGTAATATTGCAACGGGTCCTCGGTTCTCTGATGGATTGATGGATGCCTCAAGGCAAACGGTTGAAAGAATATACTCTGTTTTCAAGGGTTGAGACTCTAGACAGACAATACAAAGGTTATGGGAGCAGATAGCAATGGAGATCAATGCCATAACTATGGGATCTTAGGAGCTGGAGGCAGTGTTTGGAGAAGTTCAATTACCTCAACCAAGTGGCTAAGGTCAATCAACTGCTCGTCAATTTCTACAGCCCACCAGCACCAACATCATATATAGCTCAATGCATCGTGCCCTCACCGTTGACAATTTTGTTTTAAGCAATACAGGCTCATATATAATTTAAATGCACTCCAGTTGAACTTCACACACTTACCACTGCTGCAATCCTTAGCCCCATATCTCTCAGCTTTCACTTACACCTAAATATTCAGCAATGAAAGCCATACCTAAACATGCTCACTCATATACTTCATGCTCTTTTGCAGGTTGAAGTGGTCCATTTTATAAGGTAGCAATACTGAAACAACAGTAGAAACCCTCATCTTCACCCAATGAAGTACACAGTGTTGTACAGTATTGAAATGGCCATCAGAGAGGCTCTACCACCAAATATGAGTTATTTTCCTGCCTTCTGCACGTTCTGCAACCCATTTCACTTTCACCCCTGAACCTAGTTTAGGGGTTGCCAGCCCATGTTGCTGATGCCCATGTCAAGACAGGTACAGCTTGAAGCTAGGTCCTAGGGTCCCAGAGCTGCAGGAGGATGACATACAATGCCATCTGCAGTCTCCTCAAGGGAACGTAAGAAGCCTTCCTGGCTTGCTGCCATGGGTTAGTATTGTGCCGAAACTCTAGGTGAGGCAAAGGGATCCACAAGACAGGCTCAAAGAAAGCACAAGGGTGAACAGTTGAATATTTCATGTAATACGATGGTGTTTTTGGATAAATTGAATACAGAGCAGTAGCTCTGTGATGTCTGTTACTTCAAGACTTTGGCAATTGCAAACAAATGGGAAGATGTAGGTGTGGAGCAACAGTGACCTGGCCACTTTTCATGGCAACTGCTCCATGTTAATGGACAGCCTATCTAGAAAGATCACGGGCTGGATGCCTCCTCCCATCATCATCATCATCTTCCTCCTTCTCCTCCCGAGGTGATTGCCAAAACTCTGGTGACAAGGGCTACACTCTCATGAAGGCCAAGTTGTGGAGGATGCAGAAGGTGGCCAAAAATTCAGAGATAAATTTCAGCTAGTATTGGAGGTATCTAGGGATGCCAAGAGGGGTCTAGGTGTAGCATTTTTGCTCTCCAAAAGTCTATTCTATTGACACAGTGTAGGAGGCTGAGGACAGAAAGATCAGAGTGGGATATGAGTAGAGGATTCAGATGAAAGGTAGCTGGAGTGAAGGAGCAACACTAGACTTGCAACTAGGCATTTTACAGCCTTCTGGGCTCAAGAACACTGAACTAAATCACTGCAGATCATAACTCCTGAGCCTATTATGTTTATTTTGGATAGCAGCTGTTGAAGATATTCTGCTTTTCTCATTTATACTTATTCTGGTCCCATCTTCTGTTTCTTTACTAATCCGTTTCCAACCCTCTTGCCTTGTATGATCATCCCTCTTGGGTACCACATAGAATAGTCCTTCCCTTTTGATCTTCCACCACCATTTCACACCCCATCACCCTGCCCTGCTTTTGTACTTGCTTAAAAAAACTGTCCTATCTCTAACTTTTCCAGCTCTGATGATAGGTTATCAATCTGAAACAATTAATTCTGTTCTTCTCTGCAGAGCTGTTGCTTGACATGCCGAGTACTTCGAGCATTTTGCTTTTATTTCAGTTTTCCAGCAAGTTTGCCACTGTTAAAATAAAAGAACACAGACATACTGTCATCAAGGTAGTCTTCTTCTTCATCTTCTTTCCTCAACCTTCGTTTAGTCTCATCATCATAAATGAAACTCAATATGTTTGCTGGGCTTTCACTCTCTGTGTGACACAGTTCATTCAGCCTGTTCCCAATAGCCTGTCATGAATCCAGAATCAAAGCTTCAGAAGAGCAATCAAAGTATTTACGTAAGAACTGCAAGCAGTAAAACTTTTACAGAAACCAATTTCCACTTGAGCAGTAACTGTGGTACACATTCAAATTATAAGCATTGTTGACCATTTATTTCACTGTTTTTCCTTTCCCTCTCTGTGCAGCTTCATGTTGAATATTACCCACACATGTAAAAGGTATAGTTGCTGTCGTTTCAGAGGACCATAGGGCTGCTCTCTCTGAGAGAGAGAGACAGCTGTCAGTGGTTCAATCTGAGGGTTTCCACATGTTGGGCTAGTTAGAGAAGGCAGGACCTTCACGGTGGATCCACATAGCAGGTTCCTATTCTCCAATAAGATACCAGGGAGAAACTGAGTGGAAGGAGGGAAAATTGAATGACACAATTCAACGTGAAGTGGAAAAAAATAAAATCTGGACAACCAGGAACTATGGGCATCAATCTCTGATTTTCCAATCATTCATTTTCATTCATAAAGTGTTAACTAATGAATTGATGTTATCATGTACTGCTAACTTGGACAGGATTGCAGTTTTAGTCAGGTATTTTATTGTCATGCCATCTTCGTCCTTGAGGTCTGAACAGAACAATTACAATCTGCTATTATGCTTATAAGGAACATGGAAAATTAGGTGCAGCAAGCTTTTTTATTAACTGGCACCTGTGGGACCAGGGGTGTGCCAGTTGATTAAATATTCTAGATAATCAAGAGGACCATGTAAATGCAGTAAATCCTGACCAAGCAAAGCTTCAAGACATCAATATCCCTCAAAAAATCCATGTAAAACACCAACATACCTGCTAAAATCAATGTAAAAACATACAGTAAATAATGGGAACATAATGCAGGGGATATACACATCTGCGTTATTCTTTATTTATAGCATAAATACTTGGACATCGTGGTAGATCGCAGTATTTGAGGTATACAAAGGTATGCCAATTTATCAAGAATGCCAGTTGATAAGTGCTGGTTAAAACAAAGTTTGCTGTAGTATCATAAAACCCCACCAGGAATGGTCATTCAGACAAAGCAACGTGTAGGATAACATAGAGTCATCCTAAAATGTTAATTGCGCGCTCTTCCATTTGGGAAAGTTTCTCTATTTAGTGTGGATTGACTTAGCTGGTAAAGGCTACTCTAGTGATTTCATGGAGAACAAAATGTTTTAAGATGTATTTGCACTGGCATTTTGAAAAATGGGATGACATTTCTGTATACAGTATGTGGGGTTTCATTTCCATCCAAAGCTTTGTAAGGGCATCCCTCTGGAAATTATTGAAGACAATATTATTCCATGAAAAAGAAATTTCTCCTTAAATTTGGTTTAAAAGAGATAGATTGCAATTGTATATCTTCAGTTACATCAAATGGTATAACATCCCTTTTATTTGACTGGGATTGAGATATAGATGTCTGCTTTTCCATTGCTTTTTGTAGTGGTCTTGCAATAAAAATTATGTATCACCCATCGCCCCTGTGTGAGCTGACCTTTACTGGGTGCCAATTAAGTAGCACCTTAATTTTAAAATTCTTACCCTTAGTTTGAAATCCTTTCTTGGCCTTACCACTGTAATCTCCTGCTCTGAACTCTCTGTGTTGTTCCAATTCCACATCTTTAAAGCTCCCAGTTTTAACTGTTGTGTCTTCAGTTACCAAGACCCTAAGGTTTGGAATTCAACTTTTGACATCTCCTTCTTGTTTTAAGATGTCTTGGATAAACCTCCATCTTTTTGACCAAGTTTTTGCTCATCTGTCTTAATAACTCCTTACGTAACGTTGTGTCGAATTTTGCTTTCCAACATTCTTGTGATTTGCCATGTATTGTCTTACTGCATAAGGACAATATATAAATGCAATGTGCTGTTGAAATGGAAAACTATTTCATTCAAGGCATAGGTTGATGAACAAAAGATATGCATGCATATTATTGTTAGTAGAGAAAGTTCTGGAATATCCTCCCAACTTGCCCATTTTAAAATGAGCCACTAACCTTGGAGCAGTTTCTCTGTGGAATTTTCCAGACCTGGACACTTCCCAGCTGTCCACGAGTTCAAGAAGACGGGAGCAAGGAGCATTAATGTGGAAACTATGCCCCTTTTTCACTAGTTCATGCTGTGTTCTGTGATTTAACGGCCTTCAAAACTTGGACAGCTGCTCAGGGAAGCACATCTATAAAGTAAGTTAAGGGTGTAGGGTGCCAGGATATTCCTTATATCTCCCTGTATTTCTTACCCAAAATTGTAAATCTCTGATCCCTTGTTTTGTATCAACAGCAGGATGAGGAGATGGGTTAGGGGAGATAGGATGGCAAATGAGTGTAAAGTAGCAGTTAGGTGAAGTGGGAGGGATGGTGGTGGTGTCAAGTCAAGTTGGGTAATGTTGGATCCATTGGGGTTTGAGTTGGAGAAGGAGAGGACAGCTTGGCGTTGGGGATTGGGGGCTTTTGCGGGGTGGGGAAGAGCGAGAGGGTGCAATGTCAGGTCCAGGTGAGCAGGGAGGTGTCAGGTTGAGGGTCAGAGGCCAGTCAGTTCCAGGAATGTCAAGGGTTGTGGTGGAGGGGGCGTGAAGGTGGCCTCAGATTCCAATGTTAGGGGATGTTTTAGGGTTTCCACAGCTAGGCAATTAGTATTGGATAGTTCAACTTTGTGGGCATTTCCTGCAGCATCAGCTCTATTAGGATTTCTGCATTGTTCCAATGTGCATCTCCAGACTACACTGCTACAATGACTATCTGCCTATTGGGTGATCTGGGCCTTAGAATATTGCTTTAGGAAGGGTGGGATAGTCCTTGAGAAACAGCACTTACCAGAAAAACTCTTGGTATGAGTGAAATCAATTACAAGGTTATGTTGGAGAAAGTGCTGTTCTCCCTGAAGCAAAAGAGAATGAGGGCAGATTGAATAGAAGAGTACAACATTATAGCAGGTTTAGTTAACGTGGGCAGGGAAAAGCTGCTGCGATTAGCTGTTGATACAAAACAAGGGATCAGAGATTTACAATTTTGGATAAGAATTACAGGGAGATACAAGGAAGAACTTATTTTATGCAGTGAGTGATAATAGCCTGGAACCTACTGTCTATGCAAGGAGCGGAAATGGAGATATTTGATGGTTTTGGAAGGAAATTGGACTGAGCTCAAGAGAAATGAACTTGCTGGGTATGGAGATAGATTAGGCAATAACATTAACAGGATCATTAAATTGAGCGATGGTATTGGCTCCAAATGGCCTCCTATACCACCATAATAACTTCTCATCCCTATTTCCATGTATTGCATGTTTATTTTCAGATAAATTAATTGTAACTCCAATCCTTCTGCCAGTGCAAATAATCTATGCTTACTCTGTTTCCCTTGCATTGGTTTGGCCCCCTCCCTTTATTCTAATATTAAGCTTTGCAGAGAATTCAAGAATAGTTGCTTGTAACTCAAACTCTCCCTTTCTGTGGTGTTTTTCTGTTAGATTTACATTGATTGTTCTCTAGGTATCATGTATCATTGTGATAAACGAGAGCTTAAAACTGTACACATTATTTGAGACATTTTTAAAGATATTACTAAAGTAGTACAGACATACACCCATTCATTTCTTTGATATTATTTATTACGCCAAATGTTCCTTTCTTACCTCACCCCACTGACAGAAGAGTTTTGCTGCTTTCCACTGTAATTTCTGATTACGCTTATTTCCAACCACTGGTGATCTTCCTCGGGATAAACCTTTTTTAGCGATATTTACATGGTGTCCTTTCATCCATTCTGGCCAGTTTCCTCGATTGCAACGATGTACAAACCGGGCACACTCCAGGAATAGTGCTGCCCTTGCTACCACTGGTGCTTCCTAGGTGGGAAGAAAATGTTTGAGCTTGATTTATTGTTGTCACATGTACCGAGATATAGCAAAAAGTGTTGTCTTGCATGCTAGCTGGTTGTGCAAAAATCTTTAAAAAGGTGTTCAATGAGAGATGTGCAAATCGAAGTCATCAATTAATTACATTCAACCCTTCAACTGAAATGCGAAGCAGATGTTAAAAAAATAGTTTGCCGCTGCTTGCCATGTCCTGTGGGTAAAAACAATGATGTTTTGAAAATATGGTTCACTTATTACATTTTCACTGGTACTTATAAAGAAATCTAGTGGTCAATATGACATTACAGTCAAGATATCTAACTTTTGGTCTGACATGTTCAGATTTTTAATGCATCAAATTGATCACAGTTGTAAAAGTTTTTGTGCAATCAAATTTCTTTCCCAAGCCAGTACGCAATAATAATTTTCACAATAAAATTTGGAACTGCAATACACCAAGTCATTTGGCAGCCAAAAGATGAGTCTGGCACTATGATCTAAATTTGTTTAAACTTCCAGAATAATTACCAAATAAAGAGTAACTGAATTATTTCCATTTTAAGGGATCTATAATAAAAAATTGCATTTTAAAAGGCCACTCAAATTATAATCAATATTCAAAATTTTTCACATCTAACATGAATTTATTTTCCAATTTATAGTTAAGGACATTCAACAGGCCATGTTGAGTACTTCTAAACCCTCTTCCTCAATGACCTAAATATCAAAATGTTGGTCATTTTGTCATCTACTTGCCAGTTTCAGAAGTGTAAGTGACTTACGAGCAGCAAGTTGCAAAGAAACATTGAAAGATTAAGTCAGTGCCTAAAACTGGAGGGGTGCCATGGTGTTCAACATGTATAACTGGGACGTCATCCAACTTGGATCTGAAAAACAAAGACCTGGAATATCTTTTTGATGAGAAACTAGGAATTGTGGAGGAGCAGAGGGTATTTTAGTGTTTGTGAAGCTTAACACCAAGTACCTGCCAGAATGAGGCGTCGCAGGTTCAGATGGTAGCTACCTCTAAGGACTTATAGAAACAGGTTCACTTACCTAGACATGAGAAAAAGAGACAATGCAGAAGGAGGCTACATTGGTTCAGAGAGTTTGTGTCCCAAGCTGTGTGTCCATCTGCATGAAGACCTGTAGCCAAAATCAATCCAAACACATTCACTGCCAGGAGTGCTAAACTCAGCATGGCCTTTCCCATTTTCATGATCAGTTTGAAGGGTCCACTGTCACTGTGTGACTGAGTGGGTGGTCAGAGTAGGTCCACTATGTCTCTAATGACATTGACATAACATCTCAGCCAGGGAGGGCAACAGGATTTGCCTCTGTAGTATGCTTTCCACAGCCGCTGGATGTGATTGACTGTACACACGTTGCAATAAGGACTGTCATGCAGAGTGGAGACCAGGCATAATCTTAAAGGGCATCAAAAAACGGCTGCCTAGCAACCATCATAAAAGATTCCTTCATGTCTGCGCCTGTACCCTGGTAAATGTCATGACTCATTTATTTGTCACGACTCAAGGCTGCAAATGAATGTTCACACAATCTCTCACACAGCTGCACAGATGGATACTCAGGCATAAAGGGTATTCTTTAAAGAAGTGGCTGCTCACAGCGCTGCAGCAGCTGAAAACAAAGGCTCAGAGAACATACAATGAAAGGCACCTTCATATTGATCTTGCTTTGAGCAGGCCGAGGCCACTGGCCTTGACCTTTCAGTGGGGGTCTGCAGTGTGGACTGTGTAGGGTACACTGCATGCTACATAGCTTTATGCTCAAAGGACTCTGACACTGAGCCAGAAGAGTGTGAGGAAGAGGTGGTTTGGGTTGTAGGAAGAAGGTGACACAAGAACACAGGCAGGGCCTCAGAGACAAAGCACACGATGTAGACGCCAAGGCGCTTATGATTCCCTGCAGGATGCCATCACACTCTGTGTATCTAACATCACTTGACAAGACACCTGTCTTGGAAGAGCGTGAGCATTGACCTGGAAGGGGATGGAAGGGGTTTGAGATATCGAAGTCACAACATTATATCCACTTGATTGCCTGTGACACATAACCAAAGTTTACTAGACACTGTGCTCAGTTTCTGGTAAGAAAATGACAACATCTTACCAACTAATGCCTTCAATCATCTTATATCTATTATGTAATCAATTATTTTTTAGATTTGTCTTCATTTTATTCATGTGTAATCCAGTTCTGTATAATACCTAATGTATTGCAACACCACTGTGGCACAATTTATTGTTCTAGCCAGCATGGTGTCCTCCAGTGTTGAACATTGCCATGCAGTTGACTTGTTGCCTTGGAGAAGGTGGAGGCAGGCTGTTCACTGATCTGACTACACCGTCTGTGAGGATTGTGTTAATTGTGAACAATTGCAGCACCTTTACCTCTGCCATGACACCTGCTCTTGCTTGGTCCCAGGTATTGAATTGTGTTCCTAGGCAAAGGACTGAGGAATCAAAGTAATATGAAATTCTCTCAAAGGAATATGAAATATTCCCTGGTAAATGTCTCTGTCTCGGGCTTGCTGCAGCACTCTAGAGAAGCGAAGTTTAAGCTGGAAGAACAGCACCTCATTTTCCACTTGGGAACTCTGTAGCCTTCTGGACTTAACATTGAATTCAACAATTTTAGGCCTTGAGCACCTTTCTCCATGCTCTGTTCCGCCCCAACTACCCCCCCACCCCTGCCCCCCTCCGCCTCCTGACACCAGACCTTATCATCACATGGGCTGCTACTGCAAAAACCCATTGTCAACCACTAATAGTCCCCATTAGCAGCTAACGATTTCCCCCAGACTGACCTTTAACCAATCCTTTGTCTGTCCGACTGTTCTTCTCTCTTTCTTTGGGCTCGATCTCCACCCATCGTTTACTACTGCACTCTTCCCCCACCCTGTCTTCTGCATAAAAAACATCCTTTCCCTAGCTACCATCAGTTCTGAAGATGGGTCACTCGACCTGAAATGTTAACTCTGCTTTCTGTCCCCACATGCTGCCAGACCTGCTGACCTTTTCCAGCAATTTCGGTTTTGGCTTCAGATTTCAAGCATCCGCAGTTCTTTTGGTTTTTTTGTTGTGTCTGAAATCCCTTCAAAATGCCTGGATCCTTCACTCTCCTGTGCAAATTGCTCAGCCCTTCGGATGCTGTCCTGATGGCTGGGTCAGGTGTATTGCACAGACACAGCTAAGACCCCCGACAACCACCAAGCTACCAGAAATTGTACCCAAAGCAAACAAGGTGCAACCCCTCTAAAGTTGCAGTTGCGTTTCTGATAAGTAAAACTTTAAGGGGGAAATGTCCTTAAGCAAATCAGGTCTTCCCCTGACAACCAATGTAAAAATCTGTAGTTAGCTTCTTTCACATATTTCCCATCGGAAAAATAAACATTATACAATACAAATTGAAATACTGCACATGACTACATTAACTAATGCAGTTACTTTTAAAATGTAATCAGTTTAAACATGTAAACAAAATCAGCTAACTCTTTCTACATACCTCCTGCTTGCTGTCTCTAGCACAGGCCATGTTAACCCTCTCTCTCTCTTGCCAACCCTCTTTCATCTGTTACTTCATTGCCCGACTCTCCCATTTGCCAGTTTTTTGCCGAACTGTCTAGCTCACCAATTCATTACTGGACTACCTTACTTACCACTTCCCTGCTTGAATATTTTGCTCGCTGTTTCCTCTCATTGCAATGAATGAGGGCTCAGGAGCAGAGCAGCAAGTTGGGAGAAGTGAGCAACAGCAGCTGCAAATGATAGAGTCACGTAGGGGCAAGACAAGTGGAAGAGTCAGGGAGGGAAGCAGAGAATGGAAGACAAACAGAGAATAGGAGGGTCAGAGTCTGTAAGCAAGGCTTAGGGAGCGGGAAACAGGCTGGGTCAGTGTGAGAGGCTGATCCAATATAGCACAAGTTATATCACATATAGTTTGTCAGTTCTGTCACAAAACATTAAAGTGTAAGTTGTGACGCTATTAAACTTGTGACACTAAAGCTGAATAAGCTGATCTAAAATGGGAACTTAGTTGATTACATAAATATTTCGCAAAAAATAAATCACACCATTTAATTTTTGTACAAAACTCCAATGAGACTCAAGTTCAATTCCAAAATGTAAGTGATTTAGAAGCTTTGGAAAAATTGCCAAGCAGGACTGCAAGGGGGACTGTCTACGGGAAGTTCCATTCAAAGCTGACCACCATAGAGTCATATAGTGCAGAAAAGGCCCTTCAGCCCATCGAGTCTACACCAACATAACCGCCACCATCCTGAGTTAGAACTATATCATTCTTTCACTGTCACTAAGTCAAAAGCATGATACTCCCTTCCTAACAGTAATGTTGGTCTCTACATGCCAAGGATTGCAACGTTCAAAAGTGCAGTTCGACCACCACTTTCTTCAGGGTAATTATCTGTAGGCAATAGATTCTGGCCTAGCTAGAGGCACCCAAATCCCATGAATGAATATATTAAAAAAATGGTTATTCAGAAAGGGTTAAATGGCTAGTTCTTTTCTTATTGTAATTGTGTAGACTTCTGAGTGATTTGATAGAGGGTAGAGGATTTTTAAAGTCTCATTGTGTTTCTTGTATTTCCTGAAGAAGTCATTTCAAATTGAAAACTGGGGAAAAATTAGATCAGTGCTTAGATAACCAGTGGAATGGTTACATCAGATGAAGATCAAAGATCTAAATTTGTGATCTCAATGACCCACATTGAATTTCATCTACCACCGTTTTAGTCATTCATTTAATTCATCAATGTTCCTTTGCAATGTTCTGTGGCAAACCATAAAGTTTATTGTGTTATCTAAATCAGTAGGATCAGCAGGCTTAGATGTCAATCTCTCTGGTCTTTCTTCCAAATTATTTATAAATATTTTGAAAATTTAGTGGCTCTCATTTAGGTGCTTGGAGAACATAACCAGTCACATCCTGAAAAATTAAGCATATGTCCACTGGTTCTGTCTCCTACACTCCTATCTAAATCAATAGGTTACCTCCAGTAATATGCAGACACTTTTGTTAAGGCTCCTACATAAATTTTTTGTGAATGCTTTTTGTATGTCCATATAAATAAGTTGCATAAACACCACCTTCTCTCCTATGTTAGTTACCACCTAAAATCCAATTAAATTAGATTTTGCCAAATTTTACAAATCCATGCTGAATTGAGAAGACCACATTTTACAAACATACATGTCAATTTGGTCAAAATAGTCTCCTGGACTAATTTTAATTGTTTAAATGGATTGGAGCAGACTTCCCCATAATTTTGTTTCCCTGATTGGCCACATGATTTTTTTTCCCCCCATTTCTTTGCCTCTCCAAGGGAATGATGGGACTGGTGTTGGGCAGGTGGACATGTATGCTGGTCAGAATGGATGTCTAATCGTGAAGCTCCAGGCACTGCTGTTCTGTAGGGCAGGCTTGTTCATCCAATGATCTTTTATTGTTTGTAAGAACTCTACTGCTTACAAGTTATAATGAGATTATAAAGTGAAATTATAAAAACAAAATACACCCACAGTTATGATTTTGTAAACAGTTAACAATGTTGTACAGAAACTACAGGACATAAAAAAAGATCATTTGACCTGACAGATCTTCATTGATGTTTATGCTCTGTACAAGCCTTGTCCTGCCCTACCAGTGTATTCTTTAATTCCTTTCTTCCTCACGTATTTAACTTCGTCCTAAATGCAGCGTTGTTAAACCCTCAGCTGCATTTTATGCTGGTTAGTTCTTCACTCCCGTTTGACATTTAAAAGTGAAAGTTTAAAAACTTCTAGAAATAACTTGCATTACCACATTCCCTAATACAGAAACTGGTGGACAAATGACAAAGCTTTTCTTTTACCAGGTCAAGAGCTGCAGCTAGGATCGAAGCATCAGGAATTGTACCAGGTTCACAGCAATTTAAAAGGAACTGGAACCGTTTCATGCCCTGTCTGATCGCTCCAAGATTCACAATATTTTTGTTTTTACTTCCTTCTTGACTGGCTGCAAGGTGTTCTTCAAAGCTACGACAGCCTGCAAAAGTATAAAAAAAGTATCAAATTTCATAATTAAAACATAACTGTGTCTTTATTTAAAGATAGTAGGAACTGCAGATGCTGGAGAATCTGAGATAACAAGGTGTAGAGCCGGATGAACACAGCACGCCAAGCAGCATCAGAGGGGCAGGAAAGCTGACGTTTCTTCTATCCACCTCCCCCTCTCTCCCTATTTATTTCAGAATCCCCTTCCCCTCCCCCATTTCTGAAGAAGGCTCTAGGCCCGAAACGTCAGCTTTCCTGCTCCTCTGATGTTGCTTGGCCTGCTGTGTTCATCCAGATCTACACCTTGTTATCTCTGTGTCTTTATTTACAATGGTAAAGCTAAAAAGAAGTTAAATTTAATCAGACCGAAGTGCTTATATGGAAATTTGGCAATTCCTAATGTGGAGGTGCCAGAGTTGGACTGGGGTGGACAAAATCAGAAGTCACATGACACTGGGTTATAGTCCAACACGTTTATTTGAAATCATAAGCTTTTGAAGCACTGCTCCTTTGCCAGGTGAAGTGGAGGGAAGCATACAGGCACAGAGTTTATAAATGGAGAGATCATTGCAAGATAATTCTAAGTCATTTAGAGTGTCAAAAGATAGTACAAATGGCTGACAGGCTGAATAACAAGTCTTTGCACGTGATCAAAAATGTCAAATGGTGCGTGTAAAGTGTCAACAGCGGAATAGCAAGTGAAGGGATGACCTGTGATCTGATTAATTGAGGCAGAGAGATAATTACAAAAAGTCAAAAATAAGATGGCGCTAAAGACAAACCAAATGGCTGGAATAACATGATCGGTATAAGAGTCACATGACGAGGGTCTAACCAAAGTAACAAGTAATCCAAAAGTGGACAAACTAATTAAGGTAGAGAGACCATAACAAGTTATCGAGGTGATGGTGTCAAAACAGAACAGTAAGGAAGTTTTTACAAACACAGAACAGTACAGTGGGGTTACATGTAACGCGACAGGTCTATCAGTTTCTGCTTGGTGATTCTGTGTTGTTGTGCATCTCGAAGGATGCTTACCTGAAGATCAGGGGCTGAATGTCCTTGACCGCTAAAGTGTTCCCCAACTGGGAGGGAAAACTCCTGCCTGGCCATTGTTGCGTGGTGTCTGTTCATCCATTGTCATAGTGTCTGCATGGTCTTGCTGATATACCATGCCTTGGGGCATCATTTCCTGCAGCGTATGAGGGGTCTACATCGGCCAAGTCACAAGTACCTACACCATGTACATGGTGGGTGGTGTTCCCACGTGTGATGGTAGTATTCAATGGCCAGGCAGGAGTAGTCCCTCCCAGTTGGGCAACACTGCAGCGGTCAAAGATCTTAAGTCTCCAATCTTTGGGTAAGTATCCTCCATGGCAACCTTCAAGATATACAACAACGCAGAATTGCTGAGCAGAAACTGATAGCCAAATTCTGTACACATGAAGATGGCCTCAACCGTGGTGTTGGGTTCATGTCACGCTACATGTGACCCCACTATATTGTTCTGTGTTTGTAAAATCATCCTTTCTGTTCTGTTTTGACACCATCGCCTCGACAACTTATTATGACCTCTCTACCCTAATTAGTTTGTACAGTTTTGGATTACTTGTTACTTTGGTTAGACCCTCGTCATGTGACTCTTCTATCTATCATGTTATTCCAGCCATTTGGTTTGTCTCCAGCACCATCTTATTTTTCATTTTTTGTAATTATCTCTCTGCCTCAATTAATTGGATTATAGATCATCCCTTCGCTTGCTATTCAGCTGTTGACACTTTACACACACCGTTTGACACTTTTGATCACTTGCAAAGACCCGTCGATACTCTACTCGCACCATTTGTACTATCTTTTGACACATTTAATGCCCTAGAATTATCTTGCAATGATCTCTCCACCTATAAATTCTGTGCCTGTACGCTACCCTCCACTTCACCTGATGAACGGGCAGCGCTTCAAAAGCTTATGATTTCAAATAAATCTGTGGAACTATAACATGGTGTCGTGTGACTTCTGACTTTGGCAATTCTTAGACCAATAACAGACATGGGACTATATTACACTGCTATCAGAGTAGTAATTTGACAAATTTTTTGCTGACTCATCATAACATACAATTTCAATCAATTAATCTGCAACGGAACCAATAACATCAGGGGATGTGACGATAGCATGCGGCAATACTGTGGCTTTAAGAGGTGCATTTTGCCATGATTGTTTTTGTGAAAGAAGGTTGAGATAGAGGTCTGAGTGGGCTGTTCCAGGTCAACAAAGTAAACAGCTTGTGAGGTCTTGGGGTTTTTTAAAATGTTGTAACAATAGAAGCAGCATGAAGGAATGGGGTCAAGCTCCCACAGAACCAAGGTTTTAGTTTAACTTGCAGTAGCTGTTGGGATTTGGAAGCTGCTATACAACTCTCTCTGCTGCAGGAAAAGAAGTTAAGTTTTCTCTCTCTATCTCACTCACACACCCACACACATACACACATATACACACGCAAGGTTTTTTCTTGATGTTCTTTCCTCCTGGACCAGAGAATTGCATGAGGGACAATCTATTTTACTGAATTTGCCTTTGCCAAGGGTGTGTTTATTGGATGTTACTATATTGGAACAATGGCTGTTTAGTAGTCAAGTAATCTATTATTCTGCTAAGTTTTCCAAAAGAGTTAAAGTTAGACCAATTCTTCCTTCTTTTGTTTGTATTTTAAGAATAAAGTGTGTTTTGCTTCAAACCTGGTAGTTCGACCAATCAAATTCCATTAGAACACAATGCCTTACAGTTGCCTTCAAAAATATGAAAATGTTGGAGTCTAGGCTATGTTCTTAATATATTTTGAGGTGATTTGGTCTGGTCCATTACAAGCATGACAATATGGCTTTGAGGTAGATGATCTGTCATAATCTAAACAGCAGGATAGCCTTAAGTGGTTGAATGGCAGACTCTCTACTCCTATGTTCTTATGCCTGCATCAGTAGCAATGAGTGCTGGGTAATCTACATCATAATCCCTCTGCCCATTTTTGGACCCCGTCCAATTTTGTGGTCTTTAATTCTTCTGTGAAATTGAACATTCCCTGTGGATTCTTGGAGGAATGTTGTTCAGTGGTTTTTGATTACCAATGTATACAAACATCTACTTGACCTTCCTCATCTCTTATAAAAATGTGTTGAAAAACACGAAGTTCCACTTACATTGGTAAACTTTTTATGGTGCCATGTGCGGGTGTAGCTGTATGCCACAAGACCATTAACGCTACTCTTAATGATAGAATTATTACATATGTTTTCTCCAATGGAATTAGAATCATGCCATCTGAAATAACTGCACAGAGGCCAGTATCCCATTACCAAGTCACCCTTTATTTACATGTGCACAGTGTACTGGCTGTGGCCACCCAACTCAGAGTCAGTCCCCTGAATGGAGGAGATT
Organism: Rhincodon typus; assembly: GCF_021869965.1. Taxonomy (NCBI): domain Eukaryota; kingdom Metazoa; phylum Chordata; class Chondrichthyes; order Orectolobiformes; family Rhincodontidae; genus Rhincodon; species Rhincodon typus. The sequence continues at coordinate 23,167,448 of NC_063338.1, forward strand.
CTAAATCCCCTGTTTATATCTGTCAGCCAGGGCTCCTGATTGGCGAAGATTGACAACCCCAATCAAGGATCTTGTAGTGAACAAAATCCAATCACTAACCTGATCCGACAATGTTTAACAAGTAAAATCTAATCAGGAATACTTTTACTCTAGCCATTTTAATATAATTGATTATGGACTAATTAATATTATTTAATTTGCAATTTCAAAGTTTTGGAGACTCGCTGGAATTACTTTTACTTACAGAACCAAGTCATTACTACTATCCATACAAAAATGCCCTTCCTCAAGACATTCCCTTAATCGCTTCCCCAAAGCCTCAAGTCTATGCCCCTGGTCCTTGCGACATCAGCTAATGCGAAAAAGAAATAAATAGAGTAATTACAGGCTTGCACTGAACCTCAATGGGGAGATTTTTGGAAAAAATTCTGAGGGATAGCATAAATCTTCACTTAGAAAGACACAGTTTAATCAAAGACAATTAGGTTGGATTTGTTCAGGGACAGTTGTGCTGACTAAGATAATTAAACCTTTTCAGGAGGTAACAATGAGGGCAATACATTGAATATAGTCTATATGGATTTTGGCAAGGCTTTTGATAAAGCCCCACAAGGCAAAGTAGGCAGTAAGTAAAATACCATGGGACCCATGACAGAGTGACAAGTTGAATTCAAAATTAGCTGACGAGGAGAAAACAGATTTTAATGGTCAAGAGATACTTTTCTGACTGGAATTGGGGTTCAACCAGGCTCGGAAGTGGGTACGTTGCTTTTTGTGGTACATATCAATGATTTGGACTTGAATATAAATGGTATAACTAAAAGGTTAGTAGAGAATTGGGGCGGTACAGTGGCTCAGTGGTTAGCACTGCTGCCTCACAGTGCGAGGGACTCTGGTTTGATTCCACTTTTGGCGACTGTCTGTGTGAAGTTTACACATTCTCTTCAAGTGTTCCGGTCTCCTCCCATGGTCCAAAGATGTGCTGGTTGGGTGGATTGACCATTCTAAATTGCCCATAGTATCCAGGGATGTACAAACTGTGTAGATTGAGTCATGTGAAATGTGGGGTTATGGGGATAGGGTGGGATGCTCTTTGGAGAGTTGGGTTGAACTTGATGGGCCAAATGGCCTGCTTCCACACGGTAGGGATTCTATGAGAATTATGTGGATGATAATGAAGGAGGAAGCTAAACTCTACAGGAAGTTATCAATGGACTAGTCAGTTGTGTGAAACAATAGCAAATGGATTTCTATCTGGGCAAGTACGAGGAAATGCACCTGGCGAACGCTAACGGAGGAAAATAACATATAATAAATGATGGCGGACTGAGAATTGTAGAGGAACAGAGAAGCAGTGGGGTGGAAATCCACTAATTCCTGAAGGGGGATGGATAGCTAAGTAAGGTGAACACTTGTCCTTATTAGCTGAGGTGCAAGGCCTAAGAGTGGGAGGATATTCTGGAACTCCATAAAACAAGCGTTAGGTCATATCTGGAGCAACACGTATCGTGAACACATTTTAGGAAAGATACGATTGCAGTCAAGAGGATAGTGTGGAGATTTGTGAAGGTGTTATCTAGTTTGAAGAATTTTAGTTAATAGGAAAGATTTGATAGTTAGGGCTGCTTTCTAACTAGTGTAAAAAGGGTTATGAAAGTTCTAGATAGAATGAATTGGAAGATCCTAGTCCATAATTGAAGGGTCTCCTTCTCAGCTTAACATTTTAATGATTTATATGGAGAATTGGTAACAGGCAATAAGTGCTGGTATCACCATCAATGAATGAAAGCAAAAGCTTCAATGTAAAGGAGCAGTTGGCTATTTTCACCTGGTCTGAAAAACAGCCGTTCACTACCACTGTCTATAGTCTGCTCCTTAGCTCATCATTAATCCATGGTGTCATTGTAGTCTTGTGGCTTCCATGTTACTGATGCATCTATGTTATCGTACTTTGTCAAAAGCCTGTTGAGAGTCTATGTATACATGAACTGCATTATACACATCAACTCTCCTTAGGTTTTGCATAAAGGACTTTGATCAGGCTACTCAAGTGCAATTTTCCATTATAAATTCATGCTCTCTTTCATTTATTTACCCATACATTCAGAAACACCAAATGATTTTGTCTCAAAGTTTTTTTACCACGAACATTTCCAAACTTCCAGTGGTCTACCATCACCTCTATATCCAAGAAGGATTACAATATGGTGGCTACAGACACTGCAATTTCCAACCTCACTAAGCCAGCCTTGCATCTGATCTGCACTGAGTGTTCCCACTTTGTGGATTACCAATCTCTTAGACACAAATAATGTACCTAAATCCCATTGGGAATGACATCGATGTGGTGAAAGAAATGCAAAGTGAAGTGAACTTTTAGTTTGTCTGTTTAATATCTGCTGGAATTCCATGTTGGTATGAAAATGCTGATATGAAGACACTCATGTCCCATGTAAATTGGCATTCTAACTTGCCTCTGGAATAACGTAATATGCTATATTTTCGTGCATGGCACAGACTGGAGAGAATTGTTAGTTATTGCAGTAGAATGGTCAATATAAAATCATTACACATCATATGTGATAATTTACAGACCTGAATCATGGTTATACTTGATGTACCATTCACAATTAATAACAAAGACCTACAGTAGCAAAATGGTTAAAGATTGGTCTATATGATCTGAGTTTTTTGTTTGAAAAATCAATTTGTTACCCAGTTATTAAACACACTCTTTAACTCCTACATACCAGTTGCAATTTGTGAGAATGCCAAAAGAAATGGCAACTGACTCATAATCTTATGCACCATGCTGCTTATGCTGGTGATTTGCTCCTACTCTGTTCATATACATTTCCAGAAAGCTTAATTTCCAAGCAAATATAATAGCCCTCCCTATGAAGGTAACTTTGTAGATGACATGCAAGTCACTACTAATGATTGGTCAGTGCTAAGATGAAAACGGAAAGCAAGAAAGCCTGAAGCAAAACATATCTTAATTACGATATTAACGTTAATGACACTGGATTGAACATTAGTTATCTGATCTTTTTTCTTTATTCATTCACAGAATGAAGGCGTTGCTGGCTAAGCCAGCATTTATTGTCCATCCCTAATTGCCCAGAGGGCAGTTAACAGTCAACTACATTGCTGTGGGTCACATGTAGGCCAGACCAGGCAGTTCCCTTTAGTGAACCAGATGGGGTTTTCCCGATAATTGGCAGTGGGTTCATGTTCATCATTAGACTCTTAATTCCAGATATTTATTGAATTCAAATTCCAGTATCTGCCATGGCGGGATTCAAACCCAGGTCCTCAGAATATTATCTGGCTCTCTGGGTTAACAGTTCAGTGATAGTACTACTAAGCCATCGCCTCTGCAATGATTACAAGTTATAACCAAGGAGGAAGAGATAAAGGTCTCTAAATTATTTTTTAAAAAGCCAATATAAACCAAAAACTGAATTACACAAACAAGGCCAAACACAATTTATGGATCAGGTGCTATGGTAAATACCATCTTTTTCTTCAGCGTGATGAAGCTTAGATGGATTCCTTCGACCAGAGCGCCATTTACCAAGACGCTTGAAGAAGTTCTCCTCTTCATCTCGCCCATCCTCCAGGCCCTCAGCTTCTGAGAGCTTAACTGCACTGTTAAACTTAACCTGGAACAATTACATTATAAAGTAATTAATACGCATTTGTTTTCTTAGAGAACTTTATAAACCGACAGGAGTTAATTTTTTTTCAACATCCTGTGCTCATATGACTTTACTCTCCATCAGATAAATACGTGCAAGTCCCATTCTCATGACACCTATAGAAACAAATTATATTTTGGAATGGCATATTAAAGATATAATTAAATATTTAAAGCAGGATACATTGAAAGAACTCTCGAAAGCTTAGGACGCTCTTAAGCATTTCAGATCCAATTAAGCTTTTTTGGAGTATCATCAATTGTTGTAGCATAGAAAAGTGTTTACATGTAGCAAGTTACTAAAATTAGCAACGCTACAATGATTGGATATTCTATTGTTTGAGACAGAAATATTGGAACAACTCTCCCGGACTTTTCCAAATAGAATTTTTATATCCACCCAAGAGAGAAAACAGGGTGTCAGTTTAACAACTCTTCTACATAGACACTCCTCTGAAAATGCAGTACTCCCTCTGTACTATCTAGTTTATATGTTCAAATCTCTGGAATGGAAAATGAATCAAATATTCTGACTTAGAGATCAAAACGATGCCAGAGTGAAAGCCAACATTTGATATTGAAATAAAAGTGTCAATAATTATAAAGATGGTATTAATGGAACAGAAATGTGAGTGGCAAGACTTCTGCTCAACATTTATGCACATGCATTTTTAACTCAACTTCCAATTCTGACAATTTCTGTCGTTAGAGATTTCCATTCATAATCTGGCTGGTGTCTAGGATCTAGATATTGCAGTTATTTAAATGTCCGCATTGTGTTTTGAAGTGGGGATTTATCAGAGTCTTTCCGTGCACGTTGTTCTCTGATTCAGCAACTCTCATTGTAACTCTGCTCCAGAGCATGGTGTCCATCCAGAGCTTTTGCAAAGTGGAAGCCTCAAAGCCAGAAACCAATCATTTAGAGTTATTTCATTCATCCATATCTAGGGTCGAGAGTGCATTTCTTGTGGATGTTGGCAGATATCCAGAGCAGGAACCTATGATAATCTGTTCCTCTCCAAAGCCCAAACATTTGATGTCAAATATAGAATACCTATTACTGAGTTGTTGGACTGACTTAGCAGAAGCCAAGAATTGGATAGGGACGTTCCTAACCAGTATGTCTCAGCATACAATGTACTGCCTAGGAGTCAAGGAGGTAGTTAAACTCAAACCATTTTGATTTGCATTCAACATGAACAAAGGGAATAAAAGTTTAAAACAATTGCTTTAGTTTTTTTTAAAAATAGCTTTCTGTGATAATATGGCAAATTTGAGAAAGATGCCATAAATAACTAATGTAATTATACTCCATGTACAGTATAGGCAATGCATAGCGAGTGTAGCATTTGGTTGCATTTTGCATCAGAGATTCTTTAATTGTCAAACCTCTCACAATGCCCAGTTTAGTCAACCATAACTGTTGCATTGAGTCATATCTACCAAGGGCTCAGTTACAAAATTCTAGAATGACCACATCTCTTAAGAGTTCAGAAAACAAGTTAAAAGGACCCTGATCGCACGGATATCTTCTTCTTTGTTGGACTATTAAATCCTGGTTACACCATTAGTTCTGCTATTAATATGCACAATTTAACAAGGTCATAAATCACAGCAAGTGAAAAAGGTTCCTAACTGGAAAAGATCAGGACAACTCCATTATGACAAGGCTATCCCTCTGATGACATGATAACATCACAAAACACTATGAATGTGTTTCAATGAATTTCAATTTATCTTAAGCTGACACCCCATGTTTAAAAGCAATACCATTGAATTTAAATTTACTCATTACTTTTGTAATGCTGCAACAATAAATTGAAAAACATCTTTTTTATGTATGCATTCCAAAGCCATCAGTCAACTTGGATATTTCAATGAAAGCAAACTGCAAGAACATCCTGTTGTTTTATGATCGTATTAAATTAACTTCTAAGAATCCACGGGAAATATTTAAGATGTCGGTTGATCTGAATTACAAATGTAGTATTGCTAGATGAGCAATAATTGATTATAGGGCACTTTGGGACGCTCTACGTATGTGGTAAAGTACTATAGAAAGGCAAACTCTTCGTCTCCCTGGCATGCATTGGACATAAAAACTAACTAAAGCAACACTGGTTTCATTAGAAGTAAATTAAAAAAAAATAAAAAGTCTGCACCTTTGAACTCTGCCGTATAAATGAAAGTCTGTCTACAGAGCTTATGTCCAGGAGGTCTTCAACACCATCAGTTAACCCTGACAGCGAAGAACGTTTCAACCAGTTTCCTATAATGACAAGTAGTACTCACAATAAAAGCAAAATACTGTGCACGCTGGAAATCTGTAATAATAAAGAAAACAGCAAGTGCTAGAGAAACGTAGCAGCTCTGGTAGCATCTGTGGAGACAGAAACAGAATTAACACTTCTCCAGTTGGTGTTATATCAGACCCAAATGTTAATTCTTTATTTTTCCACAGATGCTGCCAGAACTGAGGAGTTTCTCTAGCATTTTCTCTTTATTTCATTATTCACAATGATAATTTCTAAACTTTGTGCCATTGAGACTTTTCCTTTAACCTTAAGACCCAGACAATATCATAAATTTGAATCCTCGACAGGTGAACTCTCAAGAATTATTCATTAAATCTCCCCTATTTAAATTTCCAGCTTTGTTAGCTGCTGCCACTCTTTTAGATGGGGCAGCAGATGGTCACAAAAATTTCTCAACAGAAGCCATCTTTAGTGTTCTATGCATGCTGGAATCTGAAATAATAAAAGAAAACAAAATGCTAGAGAAGCTCAGTAGTCAACAACCAGTGGCCTGGTGCGGGAATGGGGGCAGCAGACCAGTGTGGAGCATGGTGGCAGCCAGCAGTCAGACCATGTGGAGACCCCCAGGACTGGTTTGCTGCAGAGAGCCCTTGGAGAGAGATTGTGATGTTTGTCTTTTTAACTGTGCTTCTGGTTTTTCTGATCTATGCTATGTGTATAGCTGCAATGTAACTTTCTTTGCATTTCTCTACTGTGTAACTAAGGATTGTACTCTGTACCCAAGATGGCACCGTGTGATGGTAACATTGTTACACTGTAACTGAAGAAGCTGTACCTAGGTACCTTAGTACCTCAGATGGCACTGATAGTGGCAACCTATAAACTTTTCACTGTACTTATGCAAGTACGTGACAATAAAGCTAATGCTGTACTACGCTATTCTGTTCTATAGTTACCCTAAGCAAGATGGAGTATTAATACCATCATTGGACTAGTAAATCAGAAGAATAGACAAATACTCTGGGGATATGGGCTCAAATCCCACCACGACACCTAGGGGAACTTAAACTGAATTAACAAATATGCAGTTATAAAGCTTGTCTCAGAAACGGCGAACATGACAACCATTATCAATTTTTGTAAAGATGCTTTTCATAGAGAGATATCCATCAGGTGTTTGACCTACATTTGTCTTGACTGAAAGCAAAAGTGACATCAACACAGAGTAAATAGTATATTAGCAGGCAGTGAGAAAGTTGTTTTGTTCACCTTAAGCAAAGGTAAGAATTCCAGCTACTCCTTTTTTAAGGAGGACACTAAAAATTTAATTAATTTTCTACTTGGCATAAATTTAGGGTAAAACTATTTTGGCTAAAGGTATGACAAGGGACCTCAGTCCTGTGCATCACATGGCCTGCAGCATTTCTTAGATGCTTCTGATAGTCTGGAAGACCACTTCACCAAGAAATGCCACCGGTTGACCAGCTTCAGTGCCAGGTTTTGGACGCTGAATGTTGGCTTTTGGTATAGCAGTGCATCCGCAAGGCTGAGAATTATGTGAATAACATAATTTTAGGTGCATGTGGTTTACAGCGCACAGCTTACGGAAGTCCAGTCAGAGAAAGAATGGGTGGTGACCACAAGGAAAAGGGTGGCAGACAAGCAGGAAGAATTGAGGAGCAGAATATTTTCTAAATGAGGAAAAATTTCAGAAATCTGAGGCATAAAGGAATTAGATTCAGCATTCTCTGAAGGTTAAGATGCAGGTTCAGTTGGTAGTTGGGAAGGCAAATGCTATGTTAGCATTCATTTCAAGGGGGCTGGAATACAAGAGCAGAAGAGATGTATTGCTTGGCTATATAAGGCTCTGGTCAGACTGCATTTGGCATATTGTGAGCAGTATTGAGCCCTTCATTAAAGGAAGGATATGGTGGTCTTTGAGGGGCCCAGAGGCAGTTTACAAGGATGGTCCTGGGAATGAAGTTCTGTCATATGAGGAGTGGTTGAGGACTCTCAGTCTGTACTCGATGGAATTTAGAAGGATGAGGAGGAATTACATTGAAACTTGCAGAATACTGAGAGGCCTGGATAGAGTGGATGTGGGAAAGATGTTTCCACCAGTAGAAGAGACTCGGACCTGAGGTTTTTTTTTCTTTATTCATTCACAGGATGAGTGCATCGCTGGCTAGGCAGCATTTATTGCCCATCGCTAATTGCCCAGAGGGCAGTTAAGAGTCAACCACATTGCTGTGGGTCTGGAGTCACATGTAGGCCAGACCAGGTAAGAATGGCAGTTTCCTTCCCTAAAGGACATTAATGAACGAGATGGGTTTTTCCGACAATAGACAATGGATTCATGGTCATCATTAGATTCTTAATTCCAGATATTTATTGAATTCCACCATCTGCCATGGTGGGATTCAAACCAGGGTCCTGAGAACATTATCTGGGTCTCTGGATTAACAGTCCAGCAATAATACCACTAGGCAATCGCCTCCCCTATTACAGCCTCAGAGTGAAGAGACGACCCTTTAGAACTGAGATGAGGAGAAATTTCTTCAGCCAGAAGGTAGTTAATCTGTGGAAATTATAGCTGCAGAAGGCTGTTGAGGCCAAGTCATTGAGTGTGTTTAAGATAGAGATAGGTAGATTCTAGACGTGGAGGCACTGGCGTTGGACTGAGATGGACAAGGTCAAAAATCACACAACACCAAGTTATAGCTTTCAGTCTCACTCCTTCAGGTGTCAGTGAGAGAGGTGGCATCACACATAGAATTTATAAGCAAATGATCAAAGGGGCATAGAACTGATGTGGTGTCGAACAAACCTAAGATGGCTGTTAAATCTTTAATCAGTTAGAAAGGATTAATCTGCAAACTCCTAAATTTCTTTCAAGTCACTGCCCTGAGATAACTAAAAGTTTTATCAGTTCCCTCAGTATACCAGAGGTGGCATCCCAGGTCAGACAATCCATTTTAGGCATGAGGCCTTGGTTAGAATCTGTTTACGTTTTAACTAGGAGTCAGACTGGTTTTATTGCCAAAGTAGGAATTTCTAAAAGACCGCATTGACTGTCTACAAATTGTGTGCTTTTTGAACAAAATAGAATGTATCTGCAAATACAAATATGCAAATGAAAATTCACCCCATAGATTTATATATATATATATATATATATATATATATATGTGTGTGTGTGTGTGTGTGTGGGGTAGATAGATAGATTGAGAGTGTGTGTGTGTGTGTGTGTATGTGCATGCACGCATGTGCGAGAGAGTATGTGCGTGTGCGCATGCGTGTGTGTGCGTGTGCGCGTGTGACTGTGAGTGAGTGTGTGTGTGTGAGTGAGGGAAGGAGAGAGAGAGAGAGAGAGAGTGTATGAGTCCAATGCCACCTCTCTATCACTGACACCTGAAAGAGGAGTGAGACTCCAAAAGCTTGTGTCTTCAAATAAACCTGTTGGACTATAACCTGGTGTTGTGTGATATCTGACCTGATTCTCCAATAGTAAGGGGATCAACGATTACAGGGAGAAGACACAGAATGGGATTGAGAAACATGTCAGATACGATCGAGTGGCAGAACAGACATGGCCGAATTCTGCTCCTATATCTTGTGCTCTCAGCATGGACCCTTGCAGAACTCCACTCATCACTAGGTGCCTTCCTGAAAAAGATCCCCTTATCACTACTCTCTGCCTTCTGCTTGCCAGCCAATCCTCTGTTCATTCCAGTACCTTGTCCCTAACACCATGAGCTCTTATCTTATTTAGCAACCTCCTGGGCGGCACCTTGTCAAAAGGCTTTCTGGAAATTCAAACCAATCATGTTCACTGGCTCTCTTTTGTCTAACTTTCTCATTACTTCCTCAAATAATTAGAACAAATTTGTCAGGCATGACCTCCCCTTGCTGATTCTGCTCTATTTTATCATGCACTTCCAAGTATTCTGCAATCTCATCCCTACCATTCTGTGATAAATTCTGTGCACAAGATTACTTTATTTGAAGTTGGTCTTTTATTACAAATTTTCTTATGGCAGAATTTTAATATCACGAATTTTTTTTTTCTCCCAGCCGATATTTATTAGATATGCTTTATGTACTTATAGCAATACACCCCCATGTCCCATTGTATACCTGTCACCATGCTGGACATTGTGTCTGAGAGTCACTGAGAACCTACCTATTGGAAGTTTCAGTTTTTTCCTGAGAGAAATTCTTCTAGACCGTGACCGTGAGCGTCTGTCTGTGGTGGTTCCAGAATGAGCAGTTGTGCATTCAGAGGTATCCTGCTCAGATTGGCTGCTCGTGTCGCTTGCAGCACTTTGAGATTTAAACATTTTGCGCCAAAAGTCTTTTCGACCCAAAAGAGCTCCTGGAATTTGTTCTTCGCTGCATTCATTTTAAAAAAAAAAGGCATAGACAATATTCTATTAACAAACACTCCATCAAAGCCACCACATTCAAAGTCATGCAAGAGATCAGTACATTCAAATGCTAGGACACTTTATTTCACCAACGTGCATTGCATGCAAAAAACTGTCATGAAAAGAATTTTGATTTATGACAGCTTGAGGGCTTGGTTTGAGCGACCTCAGAATTGATCGCAGAGATGGAAGCTAAATGTGCTGTTAAGTGATTGCTCATTTCAGGAGCTGCACCATTTAATGTGAAATCATCACTATTTAAGCTAGCTGGGACGACTTAAAAGAAGCCTCAACCTGAAAAGTGGTTTCCGTCTGCAGCAGCTGTTGGAACTGTTTAAAGAGAAGTTTAAAAGCAGGAAAAACCATGGAAAATCTGGTGTCACTACTCAGCCACCTTGCCTAATATTTGTTCTCATGACTCTACCACTTTTCCAGGCACCTCAGGATTTATCTTTAAAATATTAGTGACATTTATTCTTAATGCTATTCTTTGAAATCTTTTACGCTCATGCGTCTCGCTCACTCGATCCGTCCCTTGCTCACTCGCTCCCTCCCAATCCCTCGCTCCCGAAGTTACAATGAACAAGATGCTGAAATATGAAATTATGGTTCTATGGAGAAATTAAATCATTTAAGAAGCTTTGGAAGTTAATTGTATCATGATAGTGGAAATAAATTTCAGCTGAGTGAGGCACAATGAATTCTGTTAAAATAAATGATTGCAAAAGAAAGGAAGAAAAAAACAAGAAGAGCTTTATTTTGTGAAAGAGAACATAACTGTAGCAGAAAGTGAACATATTGCTCAATAAGACAGACAAACAATTTTTGTGCAGCTTTGATCCAAAGCTGGCCCTGAACCTTTGTTATAGGCTTTCAAAGCAGCAAGTGTAAAAGGATAAATCAAATCGGAAGAGAAGTTGAACAGATCAAACATTTCCAGCATTTTTTGATGGTTATTGCAGGGAGGCAGAGATGTGGAATTAAGGCCACAGACGGATCAGCATGGTCTAAATGGCCTTGTCCTGCTCCTAATTCATATTATTTGACTTAATTTTATAGAGTGACATTGTTTGGAGGCAGGATTTATCCACAGGCACTTGTCTGGTACTTCACAATGATGTTCAGTGGGGGCCAAAAAATGAATTATTTGACATTGACAAATGAGTTGTTCTGCTTGTTTTATTTTTAAATCAATCTCATTGGGAGAGCATTAACGATTAGTTATTTGATTTCGTACAATATATGAATTTAATCTGACATTTGTTCTTCATGTGGAGGTGAACATTTTGGAAACTGTGATCATGCATTGTTAGATTTAAGCTGGTGTGGTAAATAATGCTACCAATAATTTGTTAGTATCTTGTTTACATGTATAAAAGAAAATTTGGGAATACATGTTGATGTACACTATAATGTGACTGTAACAATACAAAAGAAAATTAAAGTTTAGTTTATGCCAACGATCAAAGAAGTCTTCTATATGCCTAAGATATAATGGAGGATTCAAACTAATAGACTAAACAGGGAGATTTGCAGAGGAATTCATTTAAAGATAAATATTTTGCTGATCATAATAGATACAAGTATAAAGAACGTAGCTCAGAATTATATAAAAACTGTAATAGTAACAGCAATGCAATTTTTTAGTGATAATAAAATCAACAAATAAACCTGCATTGTCCCTTTGACTCTTACCATTTTTTTTAAAAAATGAGCTACATTCCATCATTTTTCTTTCCTAACGTACCTTATTTGATTTCTCAAATTGCATTCCAGCTGCACTTAGAGTCATAGAGTCATACAGCATGGCAACAGACCCTTCGATCCAACCAGTCCATGCCAAATATAATCGCAAACTAAACTAGTCCCACCTGCCTGCTCCTGGCCCATATCCCTCCAAACCTTTCCTATTCATGGGCTTATCCATATGTCTTTTAAACTTTGTAATTGTATCCATACTAGCTGATCAACTTTTCTGTAGCCCATGACCATCTTCCTCACTATCAACAATACTCCCAATTTTCCATATTGTTACAATCAAACCAAAAATGATTACATTAGTGATCGTTTAGCTCAACCACCATACTCGATTAAGCCAAATACAAATATTTAAGGTTCTTGCGAAGATCTGTAGCTCGGGGTGTGAACGAGGTTGTTGGCTTGCTCGCCGAGCTGGCAAGCTATTTACCAAATACCAAGTGGAGTAGAACAACATCGCTTCATCGGAGGCCACACTGATGATGTCACCTAGCATGATGACGAAACATCTGTATGATAACCAGCCAGCTCGGCGAGCAAGCCGACAACCTCAAATGCAAACATAAAAATAAAGCAAAACTTTCATTCAGATACAGTGCAGCACACATCTTGTACAAACCTCACTCTTGCAGTTATTATTGGTATTGATATTATTAAATGAAAGAGTGGAGAAAAGATTTACTAGGATGCTACCTAGACTGGAAGGTTTGAGTTATAAGGAGAGGCTGGATAGGCTGGGACTTTTTTTTCCCCTCTGGAGTGTAGGAGACTGAGGTCTATAAAATCATGAGAAGCATAGATAAGTTAGATAGCCAACAGCTTTTTCCCATGGTAGGAGAGTCTAAAAGTAGATTGCATAGGTTTAAGGTGAGAGGGGAGAGACACAAAAGTGTCCAGAGGAGCATTTCTTTTGTCACACAGTGGATAGAGAGTGTCTGGAATGGACTGCCAGAGGTAGTGGTGGAGGCGAGTACAATTTTATCATTTGAGAAACATTTGGACAGGTACATGGATGGGATAGGTATGGAGGGATAAGGACCAAACTTGGGCAAATTGGACTAGTTTAATTGTGAAAGCTGGGCATCATGGACAAGTTGGGCCAAAGGGCCTATTTCTATGCTGTTAAACCTCTATGGACTTAGATCAAATGAGTAGAATAATGGAATGTTCTTTCACATGAAAAGAACAAAAAAATATTGGAGAGGTACAAGTAATAAAGCCTTTAGAAATACCTGAAAGGAACATTCTACCTTTGGGATACTGCTCTGGTGTGTGAGGGATAAGGAAAAAAAGGTAAGCAAGTCAATATCACTCACTGTTCCGGAGTCTGAGGAGGACGACTGGAGACCATACTTCGGCATTCATCTGGCGCTGCTGAGACCTGAGCTTTATCAGTGCTTAATCCTCCTTCAACTCTGCAACGAACCAAACTCAAATTACCATACACAAGTACAAACTGAAGACGTGATGCATTTGGATATTCAAAATGTATCCAATACGATATCACACAAAAAGTTACAACACAAAGTAAGGGCTCATGAGGTTGGAAATAATCAATCAGTATGGATCTAGGTGTGGCTGCCTTAACAAGCACATGTGCCATTATCAGATTAGTAGGTTGAAATCTGTGTGGGACCACAAGGATCTCTGCTCGACAAATTTATTGAGTTTTTCTTGAGGTTGCAACTAACAGTTTAGATAAGGACGAACCAATGGATGTCATGGATTTGGATTCTAGACAAAGAACTGATAAGTTGGTAATCGAGAAGTTATACAGATGGTAGGAGTCATGGAATTATGGGTAATATGTTAGCACAAATTGAGGTTTGGTTAAGTCAGAACAAACAGATAATCTTTGGATGGCAAGTTGTAGCTAGGATCCAGAAGGATTAGTGCTCGAGCCTCAAGCCATTGACAATCTTTATCAATGAATCTAATAAGAAAACTGAACCAGAGTTTCCGCTGAGTTGCCTAACACAACTGAATGGATTCAAATGCATATCTCCATGAGCAGCGCAGGAACACCAATAGGAGAATAGGTAAAAATGGCCTCTTATATAGTAGATAATGTATGATTACATTATTAATTGCCAATACTCAAGTGCAAAATAAAATTTGTGAAGTAATGGGTAATATTCCGCTACACTAATACTTATTATGATGGGAATTATTACAATGACAAATGTTGTAAAATAATCAGAATGTTTTGATTGACAATTTATATGGTGCCTGGTTGATCCCTGTTCTCCAACTGGAAGTAGTATTATCTGTGAATTGATTTTTTGAGATTAGGTTCAGAATTCTCTTCCAATTTAACTTTTATACATGGCACAAATAACAAGGTATCAAATGCAATCATTTGAAATAAAGAAATCACATTTCTATCAGGTCTCTTGTTAACTTGGTTTTCAGTCCAAGCTGAAACGGAATGAACACTACGTTAAATCCAACAGTTCATGAATACCATGATTTTAATGGGGCATAGTGGCAGAGAAGTCTCTGGGAATTACGAAGAGCAATCATAATATAATTTGGTCATACATGTAATGTCACTGTACTGATGCACAGCACCTCCTCACTTCTCTCTCCCTGGATATAATCAGTATTTGTCTATTCTGCCTCTTTAAAATATAATTGCATGATTAGTCAGACAAGCACACAGCCACACAAAAAAAAATCAAACTGAAGCTGTAACTATCACATACCTTTTGCTGACTGACACTTTCTTTTCTTCAGTTTCCTCGGGTTTTTTGCCAGGTGTTACCTTGTCTGCACTATCAAGGAGAGCGCTTAGTGCCACCCTTCTAAAAACATTGCCATGAGCCTCTTTGATGAATTGAACAAGTTGACGAATGTCACAATAAAGTCCCTGAAAAAAAAATTATTCACGTAAGTGCTGTTTGTATCAGTGCACTAAGGATTAACTAATGCAAAAATGAGTTGATTGCAATCGCTCCTTTTGTTTTTTAAGTACACTTTTGAAATTACAAAAAAAAAATCACTAAACCCCTGCAATGATCTGCCAAAACTGGTCTATTTTAATC
>NC_063338.1:23183031-23215199 GCF_021869965.1 Rhincodon typus
GCCTGCTGTGTTCATCCAGCTCTACACCTTGTTATCTCAGATTCTCCAGCATCTGCAGTTCCTACTATCTCTGTTTTAACCATATTTGTCTTTTGCCTAATGTTCTAATCATCATAATTAGCAATTCCTTTCTGCTGGAAATAATTCTTCTTATAACCTACAAAATTATTGTGTTCTATGAACATAATACATAAATACAACCAAAAAGCAAACAGTAGACACTAAAAGTGAGGCATAAGTTTGCAATTTAAATACTAAGTGGCAGTGACTGAAACCTAAATGTCATTAGTACATGCTGTTGTTCTGATGGTTGATACAACTGCTACTGAGTGGCAGTGGTAGAGGAAGTGCATGTTTGTGGATGCGATGAGAATCAAGTTTTGTCTTGAATGGTGTCAAGCTCCTTGAGATTTGTTGCAGCTGACCTAATTCTGGTAAGTGGAAAGTATTCCATCACATTCCTGACTTTCGCCTTGTCCAGTATCCATAAGGTTTAGGGAGTCAGGAAGTGCATTCAACACTGCAGGATTCCAAACTTCTGAGTTGTACTTGCAGCCACAGTATTTATGTGGCTAGTCTAGTTCGGTTTCTGATCAATGGTAATCCCAAAATGTCGATAGTGGTGTAGTCAGTGATGACAAGGGGTGATTGTTGGAAATGGTCGTCATCTAGCACTTAAATCGTACAAATGTTGCTTGTCACTTGTCAGCTCAAATCTGGATATTGTCCAGATCTTATAGCATTTAAATATTGACTGCTTCAGTAACTGAGGAGATGCAAATAGTATTGAACATTGCACAAACTTCATTGAACATCCTCATTTCTGAATTTGAGGGAAGATCAGTGCTAAAGCAGTTTAAGATGGTAGAGTCTAAGACACTACCCTGAAGAACTCCTCCAGAGATGACATGGAGTTGAAATGATTGATTTCCAACAACCAGAAGCACCTTCCTATGTGCCAGGTATGATTCCAGCCAGTGGAGGACTTTCCATCAATTCCAATTGGCTCTAGTTTTTCTAGGTCTCCATGAATCCTTACCTGGTCAATTGTGAAACTTATGTCAAGGACAGTCACTCTCACCTCATCTCTGGAATTTAGCTCCTTTGTTAATTTTTGAACCAACACTGCAATGAAGTCAGGGGATGAGTGGCAGTAACTTGCCAGGTGGATTTGTCCTGCTTTTCACATACAGGACATACCTGGGCAATTCTTCACAATATCAGGTAGATGCCAATGTTGCATCAGGACAGAAACAACTTGGCTGAAGGCAGAGTCAGCAGTGGAGAGCATACCTTCAGCGCTATTGCTATAATACTGTCAGGGCTCATAGCCTTTGCTGTATCTAGTACTTTCAGCCATTTCTTGATAGTATGTGGAGTGAATCAGATTGACATCTGTGATGCTGGGGCCTGAGATGAATCATCCACTTGGAACTTCTAGCTGAAGACTTGTCATTTGCACTGAAATGTTGGGAATCACATCATTCAGAACTGGGATAATTGTGTTGTCTCCACCTCCACTGAATTGTTTAGTTGTCCATCACTATTCATGGCTGGACTCAGCCAGACTGCAGAGCTTGGTTCTTGGTGGCCGGCAGTAGCATAGTAATAATGCCCCTGGACTAGTATTCCAGAATCCCAGACGAATGTTTTAGGGACATGGTTTCGAATCCCACCTTGCCAGATGGTGAAATTTACATTCAGTGAAAATCTGGTATTAAAAGTTTAACGGTGATCATGAAACTATTGTTGTACATTGTAAAAACCCAATTCGATCTGTCATCGTCATCTGATCTAACCTATACGTGACTCCAGACCCACAGCAAAATGGCTGACTCCCAACTGCCAATTATGGATGGACAATAAATACTGACCAACCAGCAATGCCCACATTCCACGAATGAATTTTCTAAAAGTTCTGACCTGGTTGTGGAATGGCTATCTCTTGCCTATCGGTTGCTGGATATGCTGCCAGGCACATAGTAATCTTGTGTTGTCGCTTCACCAAGTGAACACTTTATTTTTAGGTACTTCTGGTGTTGCTCCGTGCATGCGATCTGGCACTCTTCAATGAACTGGGGTTAATCCGTGATTTGATGGTATGGTAGAGCGGGGACATGAATTTGCAGTATGATACTACATACTTATTGATGGTTCATAGCATCTCATGGATGTCTAGTTTTGAGTTGCTAAATTTGCTCAAAGTCAACCCCATTTAGTGCAGTGATTGTGCCCTGCAACACAATGGAGGGCATCCTCAATGTGAAGACAGACTTTGACTCCACAAGGATTGTACAATGGTTACTCATACCTGTACTGTCACGCACAGATGCGTGCAGCTTGGTGAGACTGAGGTTAACTACGGTCTCACTCTTGTTGGCTCCCTCACCACCTACAGGCCTTTGGCCTTTGGAAATCAACCTACTCAGGACTTGGTCAATCATGCTGACACACTTATGGTGATGGGCTTTGAAGTCGCTCACCCAAAGTATGTTCTGTACTATTGTCACCTTTGACATTTCCACCCAGTGGTGTTCAATACAGAAGAGCACTGATCCATCATTCAAGGAAGAGGCTGTATGTGGTCATCAGCCTTGTTCATGATCAATATTTTAAGGTGTTTGAAAAGGATAACAGATTTCCTTCTCTAAAGTTCTCTAATGATCCACATGAGTTTTTACAGATATCAACAATGAATTCAGTGGACTTTTAATTCCAAATTTTTATTGAATTTAAGTTTCATTTGAACCCAAGTACCCAAAACATTTCCTGGGTCTCTGGATTACTAGTCCAGTGATAATATCACTTCTCCATTGCCTCCCCCAAACTATTTTTGACAGCTCAAAGTCTGACCACATAAAAACTTACATTAAAAATGAACAGTTCCAATATATATTAACGGTAATTTTCCAATCACAGACATTTTCAACACAAAACCAGAATTGGTATTTTCACTGTTTGAGTGCTACAAGGGCCTTTGTGGGTTCGGATGGTATTTGTAGTGAATCTGCCCAGATGGCAGTTTGGTGGGCCCATTAGTTTGCATGCAGTAAAGGTCTGCCAGAAGTGTAGAGATGGAGAGCAGGCAGATCATAATGTCAATAAGCATTTGCCAACAGTTTCATTTGGACCATTCAGTAACGTCTTCTTCATTTCGCACAGTTGAACATATGTTGAGCAGCAGGATAGTCGAAACCCTGCAGCGCATTAAAAACACCAATGCTATTTAAAAAGATGATTAACTGCTTCTTGTTTAGTTGTTGGAGGCTTTCTTCTGGATCTTGCCTTGCTCCTATAAGTTGCCAGGACTTTTTGTAGTTGCTTACAGTTACATGGGTCAACTAGGGGCTGTGCAAAAAGTGTTGAAGATTTTTTTGTGTTTACTTAAAGTCATCTATGTGAACTAGTTGCTTCAGGACATGGATTCACCACCAGCAATTTTGTTTGGAATAGAGCGTGCCTTAGCATGTGAACAGTGACAGATCTGGAGCAAGCAGCAAAATACATTTCAAACGCAAAAGAGATAGAATCTATGAAGAAAAAGTAGGATATTATCGTCTTCAATGGTTACAGTTCCATCACTGGCCATGGTGAAAACATACAGACTCCATAAATCCTCCTTCAATAATTCCTGTGCCTCAGGTTGTGTAGACTAAAGGATTAAGTGTACTTTTACTCTAATGATCACTCCTGAGTATGTGTGCAAAAGCATAATGACATCAATCACATAGAACATGGAACCCTAATATATGTATTCCAGGTGGGTTCTCTTTCTTTCTCCTATACATAGTGTATATACAGTAATTCCCTATTTATAGTTAACTTAACCCTTATTTCACTTTACTGTCATGAATACAAAGTGACAATATATTCAGTTATCAATGTGAGTTACAGTTTAATGCTGTTTCCTACACAATACCTGTACATTCTACCTGATCTCAAGAATATTCCTCCATGCTTTCCTCCCACACTCATTGCCCCAGCTTTTCTCAGGTTTGTCCCTGGCCTCAGCCCACTTTCTATCTCCCGTGACCTGTCTCCATATTCCTGTCCTCGGATCTACTCTTTACAGTGTCTGGTATCCATTTCGATTCTGAGCTTGTATTACAGGACTGGGCTCAACCCACTCGCAGATGTTGATCAGTGCAGGCAGTTCTGTCCTCACTGGCCAACTTCTGCCACTAGATGGAGCCTGGTCAATTAAAATTACTTCAGGTGAATTTGATTTGGACTTCATCGCAGTTACATTCATGTTGTATTTATTTGATATTTTTAAATTTACTTTGCTTTAAAAGTTATTCTAGTTATAAATGTAGGCATTTAGGAACGTACACCTTAATATTTTCAAGTTGCTTTCTGCTGAGAAAAGTCCTTCAGCACCTAATTATTAAGTAATTTATCTTTTACTTTTTCCAAGCAAGAAGTGTCCATGGGAACCTAACTCTGCCTTTAACACTGATCATTGTGGGAAGCTACATTTCACTTAAAGACATGATTTTCAAAAACACAACCACAAGCGAGGAAGCAAAATCAATGTTTTATGTACAGTGACCCTTCATCGGAACTGTTCTGATGAAGACTCTGCTTTCTCTCCACAGATGCTGGCAGACCTGTTGAGTTTCTCCAGCAATTTCTGTTCTTGTTTCAGATTTCCAGTATCCGAAGTTCTTGGTTTTATTTTAGTGAGGACTTGCTGTACTTAACAAAGGCGACTGATATTCATTGGCATGTGTGTGGACCACCTGCCATCAACAACCCAGACAAAATTTTACAAGAGGTTGTACACCACTTGTCACGGGAACATAGCAGCATAGAAACAGCAGTCGGCCAGTCAGCCCCTTGAGCCTGCTCCACCATTCAAGAGATCATGGCTGATCTGGGGCCTACCTCCATATCCCTGCCTTTGGCCCATATCCTTTAATACCTTTGCTTACCAAAAAACATCTATCTCAGATTTAAAACTAACAACTGATCTAGCTCCACTACTGCTTGTGGAAGAGAGTTCCAAACATCCACCAACCCTTGTGTGTAGAAGTTCTTACAAACATCTCTCCTGAATGGCTTGGACCTAATTTTTCAAACTATGTCTCCTAGTTCTAGAATTTGCAACCAGTGGAAATCGTTTATCTTTATCTACCCTGTGTTTTCCTGTTAATATTCTGATGAACACCTAATAACTGTCTAAATTCTAGTGAAAACAGGTTTAATTTGTATGAACTTTCCTGATAACTTAACCCCTGAAGTCCAGATATCATTCTTGTAAACCCATGTTGCACTCCCTTCAAGGCCCATACATCTTTCCTAAGGTGTGGTGCCCAGATCTGCTCAAAGTACTTCTGAACAGGGTCTAACCAGGGTTGTGTATAGCTGCAGCATAACATCTGCATCCTTGTACTCCAATCCTCTAGATATAAAGGAGAGCATTCCATTAGCTTTCTTCATTATTTTCTGCACACTTTTAAGATGCCAATGCCCTGTTAAAGAATGCCGTGCAATCAGTTTGTGTGATGTGGTGGTCACGATTGATTAACTCAGTTTGTACAATCTTAGAGATGTAGGTGTGGGGTTTGCTGCAATAGTAACTGTGTGGGGGTAAATTGAAGCATC
Source organism: Rhincodon typus (assembly GCF_021869965.1). NCBI lineage: Eukaryota > Metazoa > Chordata > Chondrichthyes > Orectolobiformes > Rhincodontidae > Rhincodon > Rhincodon typus. Next base: position 23,188,639 of record NC_063338.1, read on the forward strand.
TGAATGTCAGGCATGAGTCCTGATTAATGGAAATTGTTGGTCGTGGAATGATAGGAATATGGTAATTTGAACTGTAGCTGAGGCCAATGATGCAGTTGGTAAAATAAGGCAATGGAAGATGCAGGCACAAATTTCTTGATTCCTGAGACCACTGAACGTCTTACTGCTACTGCATTCGGATCCTCGGGGTTCGACTCCTTGCCCTAATCTTCACAGACACCTATTCCCATTGCATCTCTGACAAATGTACAAAAAAATTCTCCTACACTTTCCACCTCCCTCAACTAGGACCACAATGCAAAGTTGAAAGACCGCGGAGCTCACACTCTCCCATGTTGTGCCATTGCGCAGTCTGTCCCAGGTCAGACTTACTTCACTTCCCAGGTCAGATTGCCAGCATCTGCTCCTCCCACAGAGCACATACCTGACCTCTAGAGGGTATTGGCTATCTGGGAAGAGGGCACACCAGTTTTAAGTGGCGCTTGCCACTCTCAATATTTACTTACTTTCTAACAAAACGTTTCCCATGGAAACAGATTAGCACTAGTTAGCAGTGTAGCCTCACAGCACCAGGGTTCCGGGTTCGATTCCATTCTTGTCTGACTGTCTGCATGGAGTTTGCACATTCTCCCTGCGTTTGTGTTGGTTTCGTCCCCAAATCCAAATATGTGCAGGTTAAGTAGGTTAGCCATGATTAAAAACCCCATTTGGTTTATGGGGATGGGGTGTAGGCGTGGGTGGGATATTCTTCAGAGGGTCTGCGCAGACTCAATGGACCAAATGACATCTTTCTGTACTTATAGGGATTCTATGATTCTTTGAATATATAAGGACACACCACGAAGACAATATCAAATTCAACTAAATGGCATCCAAAAGTGATTCTTACCAGATTTTCAGCACTGTGTAATTCATGTGTAGTGGATGCACATCGTGTGATCAGAGGTTTGAACATGCAGCTCACGATTATTGCCTCCATACTTCGTGCAGCTGATTTACTATCCCCAGTGGTAAAATTATTTCCAAATCCAGCCTTGTCTAAATATATGGAAAATATAAATCAATGTTATGTTTACTAAGGTACACGTTCACATGCTTGTGCTTTTCTTAACCAATTTTCCTGCAGTCACCTTTAATCTTCATAGATTGCTCTCATTCATTTTCACTGCTCTGCAAGCCGCTTATTTATTATGCGACTACACATTAATTAACAAGATATTTTGCAAGTAATAGTTTAACTTGCATGAGGTTCCAACTGTGTGAGTCTATAGTCAATCTCTAAATGTAATTTTTACATAATCATTGTTGAATTGCATTTGCTACTAATTGAAACTATATCTCAACCATTGAAGATTAACGTCCATCTTTTTAACACATACTTAATTTTTAATAAAAATAAATTAGGTTCAGGAGTGTAGTAGTAATTTGGGTAAAATCAAGTACAGCATTAGGAAGGAACAGCAGGAAAAAAGAACAGTAAAAAGTAGTTAAGTTTAAAGGCATGATATCTGAACGCATTCACAACAAAACAGATTAATTGGTTGTACAAGTAAAGATTTTATTCCCATAACATGGAGCATTATTTAAAGTCAGGAACCCAGAATCAGGGTCAAATAAGTCATGACTTTGCACTCTGAGGCAATCAATGAGAGAAATCTGGCAATGATTTTCTCCAAATTGGCCAAAGGAAGAGCCTTACAACCTGCCACGGCAGGTGAGACAGATAGTGAGAGAGACAGAGAGAGACACACACACACGAGCAGAGAGAGAGAGAGAGATGGGGGGAGGGCACTTCCAACTTGAGATGCACTGTCAGCAACTATGGAAACTTCACACAAGAATGTTTTTCTAGAACAATATTTCAAGGCAGGAAGTAGGAAAGAAGCTATTTTAGAACTAGTATTATATAATGATACAGAGGTAATGAGAAATCTTGTAGGAAAGAAACCTCCATGCAAAAGTGATCATAATATTACGAATGTCACCGTAATTTGCATATTGTTTAAGTGTGAAATTACAGTCTTAAAATTTTAAAAAAACAATTGTGCAGAAAGGAAGAAGCTGCCTAAGGGAGGTTAGATCAGGTGCCTAGATTAAAAGAGTTAAGCAGATAAGAAATGCAAACAATTTAATGAAAATATTCCTAATTCTCAATAGACATGCTAGACATGCATTATTTCTGAGGGAATAAACCTCCACAAGAAATGTGATCTAACTGGAGCTAACTACAGGCTTGGATTAAAAGAAGAGGCTTCCAGCATTGCCAAAAGGATTATTAAACCTAAGGATGTGAAGGACTTCTGAAAATAGCACATGATGGTCAAAACATTGGCAGAAGGGGAGATAAACAGAATGACAGTAGACTAGCAAATATATAAAAATAATATAACAGATTTTAAGAACTTCTGCAAGTCTGTAAAAAGAACTTCCTGCTCTGTCATTCGATATGACCATGGCTGAGTTTTGATTTCAATGCCACTTTCCTGTCCTGTGTCTTGATTCCCTTAGTCTTTTGGTTTTAAATATACCCAATGGCTGAATATCTACGAAATCTTTGTTGTCAATCAAAATTAACACCAATACCTGCAGTCTCTGACAGGTAAAACCCCTTTTCAGGAGCTTTTTAGAAGGAAGTAGACATCTCTCAGTTTGATGGAAAACTACAAACGAAGAAAATCATTTTCTGAAAACACAACACTTTAATTTCAAAGTTCCCAATGCAAACAGCTTAATAAACTGCTTTTTCTTATTCTGACATTTATTGGAACTAACTGCAGAAAGTTCTTAAAGTCAAAACACTTTTGAACAACTTCAACACAGCATTTCTGAATAAGGCTTTGCAATCATCAGCCAACCCATGCAACATTTAAGTTCACCTCCTTTACTTACGAAGAAACGAATAAGTAAGATGTACTTACCTGTGGTAGGCATCCCGATTGGAGCCACCAATTTTCCTGTTTCAAAGAGGCTGGGGCGCCTAAAGTGGACGTTGCAACCCCCAGCTGATCGGATCTGAATACCTAGTGCTATTAAAGATAAATTTTTGGAAAATAAATGGCTGTTAAAGAAACTAAAAAATGAACATGAGGAGAGGACATCCACATCTTGGGGATTTCTCAAAAAAAAAATTCCAGTGAGATTTTTAACGACAGACAGGAAGCTTTAGATCCTTCATGCAAAATGTTGAGTTTTATGGAAGGTTAGGACCACTTAATTTGGCATTACATGTGAACTCACTCTCTCTTTAACAGGAAAAATGGTAGCTGCAATTTTTAGGAAGAAAACGTTATTTATTTAGTCTTTTGGATGTAGAGATTGATTTAAAATTTAGTGGGAGGGGTTGCAAAAAAATTGTGATTTCAAGTGTCAATCTCCAGGTTTACTGAATCTTAATCTCATATTTCTCTTTTAGTTTCCTAAATGCTGTAGGTTGGTGCACCAAAGTGACATACTATGAGTTTTTGCTTTGTGAATCCTCACAAAATGACTTTCTCATGTTAATGATGCTAACAGGCAAAAATACATGGAGAGTTGGGGTACTTTTCAATTTTAGAGGGGTGAATTAATGAACAACTCACTCTATACTATTCATATGGATGTGCTACTAATCAAGTAAAGAGCATGGAGAACTTGGAGAGGAAAAAAACAATGAAATGGGAAAAGAAATACTGAGTTTTACTGTATTCTAATATAATCCAACAGAAAGTCAGACAGATACAAGTAGCTATCATGTAACTATTTGTATATAATCAAGATCTATTGATTATATACTTGATGACTGCCAGGTAATAAACATTTGATAGAAAGAGTTGCTGTACTTACTGTCAGTAACTGGTTCCATGCAAAACCCTAGCAAAGCATGTAAGAAATCCACTACATTGTTCAGGGAATCCTTGTTCACATACTCCCGCAGAGTTTGGCGAAAATGTACTTTGCTAAGTTTGTACAATCTAGTAAGACAGTTCTGTGCCTAAAATGATTAATACATTTTAAAACAAACAATGCTTAGTATTAGCTATAGTACTGTTGAACAAATTGTATAAAATTGTTGCTAGCATCAGCAATGTTTCAGTGAAAGATCAAGAAAGCAATGTTATTTCATTCAGGAGAGTGCAAAGAGAGAAACAGAGACAATGTTTTTGGTCAATGACCTTTCATCAATTCTGACTAAGGGAGATCGTCCAGGAACATTGGGCAGAACCTTGTTTGGGTGGTTGGGATCTCTATGGTGGCCGTGATTCGCAGAGAGACTTGTTTTGTCTCATACAGGGAATGTTAGCCTTGCCAAATGCCAATCAGCCACTAGCGAGGCCACAAAAAGATCTTTGGCTGGAATTAGGACCCTGGGGTGGAAATCTCATCTAGTGAAACGTCTGCTCCTCTGATGCTGCTTGGCCTGCTGTGTTCATCCAGCTCTACACCTTGTTATCTCATCTAGCGAGAGCTGCTGGCCAATCAGAGGCCAGACATTATTGCACACAGTGGAGCCAGGAAGATTTTTTTTTTCTTGACTCATTCACAGGATGAGTGTGTCACTGGCCAGGCAGCATTTATTGCCCATGGTTATTGCCCAGAGGGCAGCTAAGAATCAACCATATTGCAGTGAGTCTGGAGTCACATGTAGGCCAGACCAGGTATGGATGGCAGTTTCCTTCCCTAAAGGACATTAGTGAACCAGATGAGTTTTTCTCCTGACATTCGGCAATGGATTAATGGTCATCATTAGATTCTTAATTCCAGATATTTATTGACCTCAAATTCCACCGTCTGCCATGGCGAGATTCGAACCCGGGTCCCCGGAACATTATCTAGGTCTCGGGATTAACAGTCCAGCAATAACACCACTAGGCCATTGCCTCCCCTGGCAACAGCCATGTAAAAGCACCACTATAGTCCCAGGAGAGTCGTGGACCCAGCAGAATAGTAAGTCATATATGGGGACAGCTTCTCAGGTTGGTCATTGTGTGTGGGCAGATAAAGGGGCAGGGGTGCAACTACCAGTAGGCAATGCCTGCCTGACATCCAGTTTCTCATTCAGGCACTGACTACCTTTGATTGAGGGTCGTGCCCCCACCTCTAGGTGATAAGCTATCCAAAGGGCAGTGGGCATGCACTCCACATGACCCACTTGTAGTTGGGGAAATCTTTGTGGAAGTGTGCTGAGGCCCTGAAGTGGATCTCAACTGGCAGCAGGGCAGGAAGGTTAACCATGGCACTTAATTCTGGCAAAGGGGAGGAAGGTGGTGGGATTCAGGCATGGCACGTAGCAGCCTCCAAGATCCCCATCTCCAGGAGTAGAAGATTCTGTCCATTAATTTTGTCTCTCTCCAGAGATGCCACCTGACCTGTTGAGCTTTTCCAGTAAATTTTGCCCTGATTTCAAATTTTGGGCATCTGCGGCATTTTGCTTTCATATAACATACTAAGGTTTAGGTCAAGTCAACTGATTGAAGGGCAAAGTGTATAGTACTACCACCAGATCATAATTTTGTACCATTAAAGATGCACTGTCCTATTTGGTTTGGCTCCAAGACGGCAGTGGATCAGCTTTCATTAAGATCACTGATGGTAAGCCCTTTGAGATGTTAATTATTTGAACTGAAAAATCACCAATCAACTTGGAGGGAGGCCACAACATGACTGAGTTCTAACTTTGTGAGAATTGGGAATAGTAGTCTGCGCTACAGTAGGTTTATCGTGGGGCATATTGAAGAGCTAGCAATAACAAAAAAAAATTTAAAACCTCTTTGCTCGCTGAAGGTGTCTTAGCCTCTAAACACACTATACAGGGCTTCCTGTGTGTCATTTTGTTTTCACCTCTACAACATTTCTAATGATCATGTCCCTCTTTATAAATGGAAGCCACTTACTTGAAGGCGGAGGCGATCTCCTGACAGGCCACGGTGGCCCTCACCACAACCATAGGCGCATCCCAGTGACTTCACTATTTTGATCAGCATTGTTAAAGTAAGTTTATGAATGTTGCCTGCGGTATCTTCATCCTGATGAATCATAAATACATTTTAAGTCCAAGGTAAGAGACCAGTCGCAAACATTTGCAGAAAACAAAACGCTGGACTGAGGAATGGCATTCTCCTCCTGGATAGCTTTACATCCGTGAAGGGAAACCACAGGGCCCACACAGTAACGGGGATTTTGTAATCTAGGACACAAATTTTCCCATCCCTGGCGGAGGTAGCTCCGGAAAGAAAATCCACCACATGAGCAATTAAGTGCCAGGTGAAAAGGTCCATGGGTGTCATTGTCAACTGGCCAGCAAATCAAGCTCTTTTTCACTGGGCATTTAATTGGCTCTTCATGGCCTCAACCCTCCACCGCTCCAGTCATCTGGCTCCTCAGAGGACAGGAAAAGGTAGCTTGTTTCCTGACTGGAAAACAATGATGATTTGCCTGCCGAGTGAGGAGAGGCGACCAATCCTCAGGAGCCCCACCCTGCAAGAGGCAAAAAGAAATCTCATCTTTTTCACAGATAGTAGGAACTGCAGATGCTGGAGAATCTGTGATAACAAGGTGTAGAGCTGGATGAACACAGCAGGCCAAGCAGCATCAGAGGAGCAGGAAGGCTGACGTTTCGGGCCTAGACCCTTCTTCTGAAGAAGGGTCTAGGCCCGAAACGTTATCTTTTTCACTGCTGGATCATCTCAAGTAGGCCATGACCAATGTCAAGGTCTATGAGTCATCTCACTGATATGAGTGGTGTATTAGCCACCACCTCACACATTTCCCCTCACACTTGGAACAATTCTGCCACAATTAAAAATGCTGGATTTGCTGAATAATTTAGTATAATTTCATTATAATCGGAAAAACAATTCAAACTATTCAAATAATTTTAATAGCTTGCATGCTTGAAACTTTTCCTTATTTTCACTCCCTCCTTGAGGTAATGGCTCACTCGAGGACAAAGCTCCTCAGCTGCCTCATGCCAGTGGGGATTTTTTAAAATATTAATTTAATTTAAGGAATTTAACCACATGTATTCTGAGTTGAATATTCAATGTGTTTGCAAAATTTGTCTCACAAAGTCATGAAGTAGAAACGAAACAAAAAAACTGAAGTAAGTGATTTGCCTCTTTACTGTTTTAATTTAACAGCACAGAGCAACTCCATCAGTCAATCATTATCTTACATGAATGACTTGTGTGTGCATTAACAATCCCTTGAGCAATGCCGTTGTGAGCTCTTTGCTTCTGAAAGGGACACCGATAGTGGCAAGGATAGCCAAAGGACTGCAGGACAAAATATACTCAATGACAGAATAGGTGAAGAGAGACTGTGTGACTTCCCAACTGCAGAGAGTCAAAGAAAGCTGCATTGGAAAAGTGAGAGTTGTCTTTATAGGATTGGTAGTGCATGGCTGCTTCACAACCTATTATTATCACAGCATGGGACAGCCTGTAAATTCACAATTTGATTGACGGCTCCAGGGGGATATGAAGAGTTTAGCTGTCTTGAATGTGGAACTATAAGCTGCAAATGTTTGTTTTCATATGGGATTCATTACTTAAAATAAATATTTGCTTACATAAGGAATTGAGACTTGAAAGCATTTAAATGTTATCAATGAGACTTTCTTCCTAAATAATGAAGTCTCCAATAGACACTTGGAACATTATTTTATTTCATTTTACCACGGTCCTGAGGACTCCCCATGTTGGATACTTGTGAAGGGTGTCAGGACATAATGTGAATATGTGAATTACTAGGGGTGGGGAGGGGGGTGCGTGGAGAGACATGCTGACACAAGATTATCGGAAAGCATGGGGTGGGTAGAGTTGGTATGAAGTTCACATAGAGGTTATAAAGGGCCTTCGCGTAGGCAGGATGCATACGTTGGCATGAAGTGTATGAGTGATAATGAAGGTGTGTATATAAGGGCATGGTTTGGTATGAAGCATACATAAGGCCGAGGGGTTAGGTAGAGGGGCATTAGTTGGTACAAAGTGGGTATAGGAAGTTGAATGGGGTGTGGGGAAGGTGGGGAGAGGACAAAACAGCAACTTTTTATTTTATTAATTTTATTGTAACTTGGACAAAGCCTCCAGGCACCATGCCAGGCTTTGTAAAGAACTGGCCTTAGCACTGGCAGCTATTGTAGATGCCTAATGAAGCTTTGAGTGTTGACGAGTCTAATTCCTGTTGGTGCCTGCTTCATCCCAATATGAAAATCCGAAGATTCAGCCAACTTTCTCCAAAATTGAGAACAAAACTACAACTCCTATGTAGGTTGTAAGAATAAGTATTACCTGAGAAAATCAAATGTTTCTGTGAACCGTGTGTCCTGTACTGCTAGAAGAGTGGGTGCATCATTTCTATCAAGAAGGCAACAAGTGTAAAATGTTGAGCGTTTTGCACAAGGGAAAGCATGACATTTTTAAGTATTTTTTTCTTGAGAAGTACAATATGGAGCAGGTTGTATATGTATTTTGAAAGGAATTGAATTTATGAGTCAAGAAGTAAATGTTATTTGATGCCCTTGTGTTTTTGAAGTTGCTTAGAGAGAGAGACTTGTAAAACGTCTTTCAAGATGCTTCACCTTACATTGTTCACTCAATTGATACCAGTTGTTGTAAATATTCTGAATTACAAGCAGGGCATTTTTAGAGAATGGAAAAGAAGACATGAATTTAATCTGTGACAAAATGACATATTTTTGGCTGTTTTTTTTGCTTGATTCTGGTTTTAATAAATAGTTGATAAGTTGCTCCTCAATTTAGGAGAAAAATTATGCTAGAAATCTTGCACGTAATACATCACAAAAATTTTACCATCGCTTCCTAGAAATTAAGCCTGTCTTAACTTGATGATACTAATCCCTGACTGATTTGCTGAGAAAGTGCATTGTATTTCAGAAATTTTGCAACCTTTGTAAGCTAATAGTGTAAAATAACAGCAAACCACCTCCTGATTTTTGCTCTTTTTATCTCCGTCATCTCCACCACCACCTCCACCTCCTCCGCCACCATCTCCGCCTCCACTTGCATTTCCATTTCCATCCTCTGGTGGTGCTCCAAAAGTACCAGATGATCCTGTTGGTGCTGCTCGCTGACTGGTTGCTTCTTTCTGCCGTTTCTCATCTGTATTATTCTCCTTATTTTCTTCAATTTTGTATTTTTTATCCGCTGAAGGAACCACTTCCAGCTGCAGTAGGCAGTCAATGACGTTTAGCCCCACATCACATATACGAGAACTGATATCATGGTTAAGTACCACAAACAACGCTTTTAGAATGACCTAAATTGTAAAAACAAAAGTTAATTTACAAATGTAATAGCAAGAACTGTCATAAGATGCAAATTTCCTTTTTTAAAACTAAAATGTTCAACACAGCTGTTGATGATGATCCTTTGACTGAGCTAGTTGGTCCTAAGAAGATATCTTTGCAATAAAAACACAACAAAACAAAACAACAAAGAAAAATAGAGATCTTGGCCTATGGATGCTGCTATTTATTGTACATCTAGATACCCAAACCATCAGCCCACTCTGGTGTAAAAAAAATCAAGGAATTCAAAACATTAAGTTCCAGTTAAAAATCACTTGTATTCAGGCTTTTGCTGAGTTACATTTCAGTTTGCCTGGATCAGACAAAGCTCACAAAACCCATCACATCTGCAAATTGGGAATTAGCAGACTGCTTTCAGCTTAAAAAGTTCTTCAAATTACCTCATTATCTTGGACACAGAGGCATAAATGGACATATTTCAAAAAGTCAGACTCTTGCTTGTTGACTACAGCTCCACCTTCAACACCATTATCCAATCCAGACTGATCTCAAAACTGCGTGACCTTAGTCTCGGCTCCACCCTCTGCAACTGAATCCTCAGCTTTCTGACACATAGGCCACAGTGTGAATGGGTAACTGCACCTCTTCCACAATAACACTCAAAACTGGAGCCCCCCCAAGGATGTGTCCTCAGCCCCTTACGGTGCTCCCTGTACACCTATGACTGTGTTGCTAAATTCCGAATGAATGCCATCTACAAGTTTGCTGACAACACCACTATGTGGGACAGATATCTAACAACAACGAGTCAAAATACAGGAGGGAGATAGAGGGTTTTTTGACATGATGCAATGAAAACAATCTGTCTCTCAACATTAGCAAAACTAAAGAACTGGTCATTGACTTCAGAAAGAAAGGAGAACACACCCCCATCTTCATCAACGGAACTAAGGTTGAGAAAGTGGAGAACATCAAGTTCCTTGGAGTGACGATAACGGACAACCTGTCCTGGACTTCCCACGTAAATGCGACAGTCAAGAAGGCACAATAACGCCTCTTCTTCCTCAGGAAATTTGGCATGTCCATAAGGTCCCTCATCAATTTCGACAGATGCACCATCCAAAGCATACTGTCCATGTGCATAACGGCCTGGTATGGCAACTGCTCTGCTCAGGACCATAAGAACTACAGAAGGTGCTGTGCACAGCCCAGACCATCATGGAAGCCAACCTTTCATCATGGACTCCATTTACATGGCTCGCTGCAACGGAAAGGTGGCCAACGTCATTAAAGACCCATTGCACTCTGGTAATGACCTCCTATAGCCTCTTCCATCAGGCAGAAAGATACAGAAGCCTGAACACTCGCATGGGCAGGTTCAGGAATAATTCTTTCTGGCCGTTATCAGACTGTTGAAAGGAATCTAGCCTCAAGTAATGTAACCTACAATGTAACCTGTATGCCTCTAAGTCTTTTTGCTTTGTGCATCCTTTGCTTACTGTGATCTGCCTGTACTGCTCTTAAACAGAGCTTTTCACTGTATGATGAAAAGCAACGAGCAATTCTGCTGACAGCTTGTGGACCCGCAGCTTTTTCAGTTACAGGGGTTTCTGCTATAATGCGTGTCTCATTAACACAAATTGACTGTAATGCTTCCTTGTAATGCAATTTTCTATAGCGCAAGGTTACACAAGCACGCAATTATTGTGTTATAGGAGATATACATGTATGAGGAGCCTAACTTTTTCTGAGGCACCAGACACTAAAACCTTTCAAGAGTTGACAGATTTAGTTAAGGAATATTATGACCCAAAGTCACCTCTAATTCTGAAACACCATTGGTTTTACTCAGCAATTCGACAACCAGGGGAATCCTTATTGGGATTTTTGAGTCGTTTCAGCTGATTGGCAGGGGGACATCGCTTTGGTTTAATCCTTAATGAGATAGTGACAGACTGTTTGGTATGTGGGATTAATGATGTAACCAAGCAAAAGTGCCTTGTAGCTGAAGCCCAACTGGACTTCAAACAGGCTCTACATTTTACCATTGGAAAATGCAGCAAGTGGAATGTATGAGTTGCAAGATACTCCAATAGAAGTGTACACCCTCAGCAGGCCAACTGAACTTGGGGAACAACACTTGGGTAAAGGCAATTGCATAGCTTCACTCAGGAAATCTCCTGAATGGAAGGACCCTAGGTCAGCCCACAGCAAAACCTCAAGACAAAGCCAAGCCTCGGCCAAACGGTTAAAAGTTTCTTCAGGATTCGGACCGACAAGCCATTGTAGTTGCTGCTGATATGCGGACTTGAGACAGCAAATTTAAGTAAGAGAACTCATCGGCCGGTATCCAGGGCCAACCTGGTCCAAATGTTGATCAGAGACTAGGGACTGGATTTTCATGTCAAAGATGGGGGTTAGGAGCTGGGAGTATTTCCAGCATTGCAATTCTTTCTGTCTCCAGACTCCTGGGAGACAGATCTTCCAGGGTGTGAAGTTGCTTGTAGCCAAGCTAACCAAAAAGGGCATTTTAATAGTCTTTGTTTAATAGTCTTTGTTTGGATTGGTGCTTCTAATTCAGTATCGACTCACCTATATACTTTTTAAACTCCAGACCACTTTAAGCATACTTCTCATGTGTCACCCTCATCCTCATGCCCTTCATTCTTCATCTCTTCAAACTTCCATGTAACTGTCAGCCCTCTCACCTTAGCCTTTATCCACTTTATGAACAGAACTCACCAGCTCTATTATAACACTTGGAAGTCATTGAATAGATTGTAAAACTCAAGTAAACAACAGGCTCATCAGAGCAGCAATAAAAAGGTAAAAGTAAAGTCACCACAGTCCTATTGGATAATAGGACTGCTCTCTTATTAGAAGATGATGATTGGTGGTGGTTTAACCTAAGGGTTATTCATGTGAGGGGAGAGGTTAAAAAGGACAATCCTTCATGGTAACCTCAGCCATTGCAGGCATTGAACCCACCCTGTTGCCATCACTCTGCATTGAAGACCAGCCATCCATCCAACTTTAGCTATCTATAATCAATGTGAAGCAATTGTATGAGGATTAGGCAGTTGCAGAAATGATCTCATAAGGCCCTCTAACTAAACAAGCAGACCTCAAAACTGCTATCTAAACCAAATACATAAGAGCAATGTGGGGGAGGGGGTGATATTTGACTCTCTTCCAATAGTATGAATTGTGCTGTGCGATGAATCTGTTAGATGAACCTTTTGACTCTCCTTTGACTTTTGCACACTGGCTAGTTTGGAAATATAACAAGCTGGCAACTAGATTGGAGAAGGGGTGGTTACATCTTCCAATCACAGCACATTCAGACTTGCCTCACGAAATAAATACAACCCATCTTACAGCACCTTATCGCAAAATGTGAAGGAAACCATAAACCCTATACATTCTTTCTGCCTCCAATCCAAGGTTCATGTCTTTGTGAAGCTGGTGTAAAAACTCGCAGGCATTTAAGTCAAGCTGGCCACATGAAAATTAAAATAATCTTACCATGGGCCAGACTTTCAATGAGCTCACAACACTGTCAGCTTCAATCTTCATAAGAGCAAATTATTTCTAGGGCCCATTTTTCTTACCTGTCTTTACGAAAATGTTCAAGGATTCATAGAGAGAAATGAAAGCAGGACCTCTTTGCATTCCACTTGACAGTTCATTTTTCTTGATGCCATTTCAATTTGGTCTCAATTGTGACCATGAAAATCTAGCCTTGGGCATTCTATGCCTAATGGTTCAACTCCCAACTCCCAAGAGCCTTTCTACCATCTACAAGGCACAAGTCAGAGGTAGGAGGCTCCACTTGCTTGCATAGGTGCAGCAACACTCAAGAATCTTGACATATCCATGACAAAACTTGATCAGCACTCTATATTAGTCATTAATTCCCTGTGCCATAGGCACCATATGGTTGCAGTGCCTATGATTTAAGAGGGATATCAACATGTTCTTTCAATAATATCTGCCAAGTCTTCGACTTAAACTACCGAGAAGAGGAAAAGTGAAGTAGGTATTTGGGAACACCACCAGTACTGGGCTCCCCAGCAAGTCATGTACCATTCCTACATTGTTGCTAGAATCTCCTACCTAATCAAAATACAGGAGCACCTTCACTGCACCCACATCAACAGTTAAGGAGGAAACTCAACAGCAACTACCGGAGATAATAAAGGGTGAGCTGGAGGAACACAGCAGGCCAGGCAGCACCAGAGGAGCAGGAAAGTTGACGTTTCAGGTCGGGACCCTTCTTCAGCAACTACCGGAGGTACATTTGGAGATGGACAAAAAACAGTAGCCATTTCACTCTTACCCATATCTTGTGCATTAATAATTCAATCAAAAAAACTGAAGCATAATTTAAATCACACCTAGAGTAACCATTGACAACATGCGGCTGGATAGTGATTAAAGGAAATTTTTTGATGTGGGTTAGTTTTAGCAGTAGGTTTGTGTGTATATTATCTAGGTCTCATTGCACTTTCACTGATTGCAATCATGATTCCATTGTAGCTCGATTGATCACTGTTTTACTACAGAATGGTTATTTTTCTGCAAAGCTGCTGACTGGAATACTCTGGTGAGCAAATATTATAACATATTCGATAATCTGCAATCTGTGTTCAAACTTAAGCGCATACTTGCAGCAACTTTCTACAATATTTAGAGAATATAATTGTATAAACATCTTTTAAAAATCTGTTAAGTACATGCACAGAAGAAACAAACATTTGCCTACATAATAGAAGTGTTTTTCACCGCTCATATTTTCTATTATGTTCTTTGGGTCTGGTTCTTAATTTACCTTATGTGCAAAGACCATAACTGCTTCATTGTCTGTGACAAAACACAATTTAGAATATAGTTGCGGTGTGCTTCTGTTAATTAAAAAAAAATTATGCAGCAGTTCACAGTTTTAATAAAAGACCACAGAAGGCATTTTGTACTTTAGCAATTCTAATCAATTGAAAATATGAAGTCAGCAACTTTGAATTAGGAGTAGACTGCAGATAGTTAGAAAACAGATATCCTTTTTTGAAACATCAGTGTGGTCTTCCTGAATAATCTCACTGCATTTATCAAAAGTCATCTTTCATGATTTAAAAGAAAATTACCCCAAGATCAAGCATTCCATTTTTCTTGACAAAATTGTTAGTTCCTTCCATGTTTTCAGTTTCCTCAAGGCTGCTGTAGTTGATACAGGAATCAGTCAGACTTCGAGGCAGGTTGGCACATGCTAGCGGCTCATGGGGCAGTTCAGGTATAGCCACTTGGTTACACAACTTTCGCATGTGTTCACTGAAGAAATCAGAATATCCCACATTGAAGGAAGCTACTGTGGTGTTGAAAGTGGCTACAGTGATTGTGGAAATCTGTGATCTCACTGTAAAATATAAAATCAGTTGAATGTTTTACTTCATAACCTTTAACTCAATTGCTAATAATTCAGTCTTAAAAACAGAATACAAGAACCCAGATCTTCCCAGAACAAGTAAGCCACTCCTTATGCCATCTCATGTCCCAATCTTTTCATTGAAATTTGATCCAAAGTTTCAGATTACTTTTCTAGGTTTTCAACAAGGACAATAGCAAATCAGAAGCCACAGAAACAGCACAACTTACACTTGCTTGTTCTGCATGAGCAGATCAATATTGGCATGACCTGTGTCATCGCATAACTCATCCTTACTTCATTCATTATGTTAAACTCAATCTCTTCTAGGAAATTGTTTTGGAATGGAAACACTCTATTCAGTTTTAGAGGAAATTTCCAAAATACAGATTTTTTAAAAAATGATTTGGTACAATAGCATCTAAGTTAGTATTTAGTGATTTAAATAACCTAAAATACTCGATATATAGAAACCAGGGACAATATTGGACTTCATTTTTTATGGATCTCAGGTGCAAAAGCGAGGTAAAAAGGTTCACTTTCACAAGACTGTGTCCTGAAGCTAGCTCAGAGGTATCTCATTCCAGTAGCACTGCAGGTATACACACACCCAGTGGATGCATCTGTTCAAGGCTGCAGCTCCTTACTACATTTTCAAGGCATGTACAGTGTTGTGGGCTTAAGAGGTATATTTTGCCCTGGTTTCTTTTAAGAGAGAGATTAAACAAGAGGTGTCAAGCAGTCTGTGGTAACATAAACAGCTTATTAGGCCTCGGGTTTTTTTGTTAAAAGTTTGAGTAATAGAAGCAGCCTGGGTGAATGTTGCCAGCTCTCACAGTGACTCAGTAGTTAGCACTGCTGCCTCACAGCGCGAGGAACAACGATTCGATTCCACCCTTGGGTGACCATCTGTGTGGAATTTGCACATTCTGCCCATGTCTGCGTGAGTTTCCTCCGGGTGCTCCAGTTACCTCCCACAGTCCAAAGATGTGCAGGTTAGGTGGATTGGCCATGCTAATTTGCCCACAGTGTTCAGGGATGTGTAGATTAGGTGAATTACAGGGAGAGGGTAGGGGGATGGGTCTGGGTGGGATGCTCTGAGAGTCCGTGTGGACTTGTTGGGCCAAAGGGCCTTTTCCCATAATTGTAGGGATTCTATGAGAATTTCTAGATTTTTAAAAATATTTTTAGCTCTTACAGTCAGCAGATGCTGCTGGATTTTTGAAGTAGAAGAAGTTATTTTTTCCCTCTCCTGGTTACAACTCTTCCTACTGTGGGCATTGCATCTGAGAAAATTTGATTTCTAAAATTGCCTTTTTTGCCAAGGAGTGTGTTTATGAGATCTTATTATATTGGAACAGTTAATTAGTAATAATTACGGTATCTATTGTTCCATTAAGTTTTTCAACACAGTCAAGTTATTCTAAGTTCTTCCTCCTTTTGTTGTATTTTAACTATCGTGTTTGAATAATCGTGTTTTGCTTAACATCGAGTAGTTTGACCAGTCCAATTGCATCCGGAACATAGCACTCTACATTTACCTTTAAAATAAGAAAAATTTGAGGGTCTAGGCTACCTTCTTAAAATATTTTGAAGGGGTCTGGTCTGGTCCATAACCAGTGGAAGGGAGCCCTTTAACAATATTAGTTGAAAAATGTTGTGTTGGAGAACTGAGTTGGGCTTCCTAACCAGTCCACTTCTGCACCCATATTCCTCATGCAGTCTGTCACAGCTAGCAAAATGCACTGAACCCATCCTTGTGTAAAAGGCAAAAATCTCGGACAAAATCACACGAATCGGACATGCATTTTGCAAGCCCCAAACGTATACAGGTCAGATTTTCCAAAGCCTAAAAGAAAATAGGCCATGTGAATCTAAATTCATTCTCTGGCTTCATTATTTTTGAGCCTAAGTTGGAGACGTGTGAAAACTATTTAACTCCTTTTAGACCATGTACTTTTAACAAAGAGGTAGCTTGTGACATAGCTTCATGAAATTGGACATTTTGAATTTTGTTTCATTCAAATTGATTTTTTTTAATCCAATTCTTATTTAAAAGGAACATTGTTCTAAAAGGTATTTATGAAAAAAGGACTGAAGTTTCCACTTGGATACATGTAAAAGATTGTAGAATGTCAAGCGCAAACATCTTTAGTGTAAATAATGTTTAAATTATGCTTTTCACTGGCTTAAAACATCACATTAGGAGCCATTGAACCATTTTGCAAAACTGTCCATATCTTCTGGATCAATTTGTGATGATTGAGAGAATCTGTAAATAACACTGTTACAGGAGTTCCAGGGTGCAACTGAAAAAAAAAAACTGGTTCTTTTGGGCATAAAGATGCTAAGTGGCAGATAAAAGATTTTGAATGTATTTTAAGAAAGCAGCTACAATACCCTAATATAACTAGCAAATGGTTCTGTACATTTCAAATGTTATTTTTGAATTTGTAAAGGAAAACAGAAAATGCTGTAAATATTCAACTAGTCTGATAGCATCTGTGAAGAGAGAAACGGTGTTAACGCTTTAGGCCAATGAGTTTTTATTCAGCCATTTATAATTGGATCACACACAACTGACGCTGTGATGAGACATGCTTACATTTTCTGAAGTAAGTTTCAGCTGTGTTAACCACCAAGGTACCGCCTATTACCTGCACCAAAAATGAAAATTCCTACCGAGGGTAAGGGCAGCTTTACTGAATGTACAACTTTACCTTCTTTAACTGTGTTATCTCCATGACTATTAGAGTGATCAGGTATATCACTTAGCAAGGTATGATGGGAATGGGAATGCCTAGCACTCATGCCTTCCATTTCTGTTGCAGTATCTGAACTCCCGCGTCGTGTGAATTTTCCTGTAAATGCATAACATTTGTTTTAAAAAAATGCCAACAAAAACAAAACATATAAAACAACAAGCAAGACTGTTAGTTCGGATGAATGTTAAGGCCCTCTGCCAGAATATTTGTTTTCTATATGTTTGCATGTGTAACAGGGCTACTTTTGAGGCAGACATCTTGAAACTTATTTACAACACTATAATATTACAGACTTCTATTCATTGTCTAAGAGTTGTGCTTACCGATGTTATTATACATTGTCTAAGAGTTGTGCTTACCGATGTTATTATACATTGCACATGCATAACTGACTGGTTGCACTGACTCCACTATGCAGAAAGAGTGACTGAAGGTGAGGCAGATAACTTTATATCAGATCATGACAGGTTGTGATGTCATGCAACTCCCTCAAAAATACAGGCCTGTCTGCTGTGGAATTTGTGCCTCAATACAACATGAAGGAGAACCACAAATTGAAGCCGATGATCCGCCCACTACCTGGGAAGGCAGTGGTGCAGTGATGATGCCACTGGACTAGCAATTTTGAGACCTAGTTTGATGCGTGGTCATGGCTTTAAATCCCACCATGGCAGATGGTGAAAATTGAATTCAACAACAATCTAGAATTAATACGACCGTTGTCAATTGTCAATAAAAAAAACATCTGGTTCACAAATGCCCTTTAGGGAAGGAAATCTGTATTCTTTTACCTGCTCTGGCCTACGGATGACTCCAGGCCCACAGTAACATGGTTGATTCTTAACAGCTCTCTGTTATGGCCTGGGAAAGCCATACCATTTAAGAGGCAATCAATGATGAGGCAATATATATTGGTCCAGCTGGTCATGTCTACATCCCATGAACAAATAATAAAAAATCTCCCACCCACTCCTGACCTGTTTCCCATTTAATGAAGAGTGGGAAGGGCCTCAGGCAAGATACCCTCCCCTGGGCTTTTTAAGGCCCTTAAGTAGACATCCTGCCACTGTGTGGTTAGGAAAGGCAGTGTTGAACTGCTGCCAAGCAGGAAGGTTACCTCATTTGGGGAGAATCTCCTGTGTCTAGTAGCAGCATCCCGAACAAAGACTGTGTCACCAGCTCTCCTCCCACACTTGACTCAATGAAAGTTGACCTCAGTATGTTATCATTGCAGGGCAGCTGGATTCCTGGTCAATGTTGTGCCAATAGTCTTTTCGGTCAAAAAAGCAGGTAATCCTTTCCTCCCACCATCCCCCGTCCCTGTAAAATCTACCTGACTTGAGTTCAATGTGTTAATTTGATAACTCTGTTAGGGATTTCAGTAGCTAAGTTTTGTAAGTGTACTGTGCAAAGATTATTACTTGGACACTAAATGACTTTGCAGTAAGTTAATTATTTTGTTATTAATTTTTTTAAAAAGTGGGATACTGTGTAATTTAACAACCTCTTCAAGCATTTGCACAAATAAAGGTAATTTATTTATTAAGTAGTGAAATTTTGAAGGCTTTTGAACACTAGGGGAAGACAGCAAGCACATCATCTGGACTTCCTTGTGGAAGGATTTGCTGAGAGATAGGAAGCTGAAACATTTGCTAATGTTCCTATGCAGCATCTGATGTTGCTTCAAGATTGACAAAGAAGAAATATTTAAATACTGATAAGTGGCGAATAGCTAGTGAGGTAATAAATATCCTTGAATTCCTCAAAGCAAGACCCAGGCCAATTACAATAAGCTGACAGGGGGAATGAACAGGAAATGAGAATGGCCCACAGAAAATAAGAATAGTTAACAGCTGATAAAAAGGAAGCCCAAAATTTTCTATCAGCATGTAACTGATATTAAGTAGGCTGCAAAAGAGGGAGTGGGGCATTTTAGAGACAAGCAAGGTGGCACATGCTTGGAAGAGCAAGGTAAGGTTAAAATGGGTACTTTTTAAAAATCAACATTTACTGAGGAAGAAGGTGCTCACAAAATATCAATAGAGGCAGAGATATAGGATTGCATGAAAATTGATTTTCAGGATGTACAGGAAAGCCTGCTTATGCTTACGATGGATAAGCAACCCGGTCCAGATGTCTAATATCCCAGGTTACCATGGGAAATGGAGATGCAGAAAGCTGGAGGGTGAGCTGTCATTGTCAAGGGAGGTGCCAGAGGTCTAGAGTGTGGCAAATGTAACACCCTTGTTGAAGAAAGGGTGTAAAGGACAACCTGAGTGACTACAGGCTGGTCAGTTCCATACAATGGCTGGGTGAAGTTTCAGAAGCAATAATTAGAGAAAACATTTACAGGCATTTGAAAAGGTTTGAGTTAAAAGCCAGCATAATGTTTACAAGAAAGAACATATTTGAGTAAAATAATTGAATTTTGATGAAGTAATGGGGAACATTGAAGGAATGCACTAGACATCACCCATGATAGATTTTTAGAAATCATTTGATGAATTTTGACACAAAAGGCTCATTAACAAAAATGAAGCTTATGAAATTGGCAGGTCAGAATAGGAAGGTTTTTTTTAAAAAAATGTTACGGTAAATGGTTATTTTCAGACTGGAGGATGGTAGTCAGTGGTGTTCCCCAAGAATCAGCACTGCTTTTCAATCATTTCATCATTGGAATACAGAAAAAAATCTTTAAATTTTCTGGTGATACCAAATTGGAGCTGGCAAAAACATCAGGCCAATATCAACTCTTACAGATAATCACAATGGAGAAAAAAATGGCAGATAGAACTTGATTTGCATTTTGGCAGAAAACGTAAGGAGAGGCAATGAGGACTAACTAGCATAGTTTTAAAGAGAATAGCAAGGCAAGAGACCTGAGTGGCCATGCACAAAGATTATTGAAGATGGTGAGACATAATGAAATAGCAGCATGAAACACCTTGGGCTTCATAAATGGATGCATGAGTACAAAATCAGGAAGGTTGTTGATTAAGTTGAACTTTGTCAAGGTTTGGCACTGTAAGTAAGTGTTAATGACTTGCATTTGACTATCTATGAGGGTAGTGGGAGTGAAGATAATCAATGATTACAAAAGGAAATTAGATAATATTAGAGTTTAGAAGAATGAAAAGAGACCTTATTGTAATTTATTAGACCCATAGGTGGCTTGACAGGGTAGACGAGGAGAACTTGTTTCCCCTTGTGGGAATGTCAGCTCCAGTGGACATAGTCTAAGAGTAAAGTTCTGAAGAAGGTCACACTGGGCTTGAAACATTAACTCTCTTTCTCTCTCCACAGATGCCTCACAGAGCTCAGCAGCTTCAAGGTGTCCAGCGTGTTTGAAACAAGGTTTTTTTCCAGCCAGCACAGGGAGAGCAAACCCAACGCAGAGGAGACGGAGCCCAGCGTGGCAGTGAGGGAGGTACCCTGGCACCTGTGGTGGCAGTGAGAGCAGGCAGCCTGAGGTCTCCTGGAATTTGTGACGGCAGCAAGCACGGGGGCAATTGAGCCAGCGCTGGGAGAGAATGTGAGTCCAGCATGGCTAAGCACTCACAAAGGACTGTAATGTTGAACTTTTAACTTTATTTTTCTACTTTGTACCTAAGTTCCTTTGTACCTAAGATTACACTGGAAATGGCGACTTTATACACTTTTTACTGTACTCCTGTATCCCTGTACTTGACTACACGTGACAATAAAATCTAATTCTAATTCTATGAAGTTGCCCATTGAAGACGGAGATGAAAACAAGAACAAAGAGCAATACAGCACACCAACAGGCCCTTCGGCCCTCCATGCCTGTGCCGACACATTTTGCCCTTCCGTACTAAAACTGTCTTTACTTATAGGATCCGCACCTCTCTATTCCCTTCCTATTCATGTATACGTCCAGGTGCTTCTTCAATGCTGCTATTGTGTCTGCTTCCACCACCTCCTCTGGCTGCATGTTCCAGGCACTTCCCCCTCGCACCCTGAACCCGTGTCTCCTAGTAATTGACCCCACCACCCTGGGAAAAAGCCTCATACTTTCCACTCTATTCATGCCATTCACAATCTTATAAACCTCTATCAAGTTGGCCCTCAACCTCCTGTGTTCCAGTGAAAACGAACCCAGTCTATCCAACCTTTCTTCATAGCTGAAATCCCCCATACCAGGCAGCATCCTGGCAAACCTTTTCTGTACCGTCTCCAAAGCATCCACATCCTTCTGCTAGCGTGGTGACCAGAACTGTACGCAATATTCCAAGTATGGCCTAAATAAAGTTCTATAAAGCTGCAGCATAACGTGTCTACCTTTATATTCACTGCACCTTCCAATGAAGGCAATTCTTACTACCTTATCTACCTGTTCAGCCACCTTCAGTGATCTGTGGACCTTCACACCCAGATGTCTCTGCATATCAACACTCCTAAGCAGTCTGCCATTCACTGTATAATTTCCATCTGTACTTGACCTTCCAAAATACATCACCTCACATTTGTCCGCATTAAACTCCATCTGCCATTTTTCTGCCCATGCCTCCAACTGATCTATATCCTCTCACAATCTTCCTCACTCCACCAATTTTTGTATCATCCACAAATTTACCAGTTAGACCAACTACATTTTCCTCCAAATCATTTGTGTAGATCACAAACAGCAGAGATCCCAGCACTGATCCCTGTGGAACACCACTAGTCATAGCCTTCCATTCCAAAAAGCATCCTTCCACTGCTACTCTCTGTCTCCTATGACTTAGCCAGTTCTGTATCCAAATTGCCAGCTCACCCCTCACACCATGTAACTTCACTTTTTGTACCATTCTGCCATGGGGGGACCTTGTCAAGGGCTTTACTGAAGTTGACGTAGATAACAGCAACCACTTTTTTCTTGTCAATCATCTTAGTCACCTCCTCAAAAAAACTGAGGTGGAATTTCTTCTCTCAGAGGGTAGTGAATACATGAAATACTTTACAGCATTGTGCTGTTGAGGTTGAGTGGTTAAATATATTCAAAGTTGAGATTGACAGATTTTTAATTAGTGAGGGAATCAAGGGCGAAGGGGAAATTGGTGTTGAGAATTAACAGATCAGGCATGATCTCATTGAATGATGGAGCAGTCTCGATGGGCTGAATGGCATATTTCTGCTCCTACAGCTTATGGTCTTATAAACAATTGCGGGAAATAAACTTGCAGGGTGGCAGAAACATGGGTCTGTGTGTATTTTTCCAGAGGATTCCAGCATAAACTCAATTGGCTAGAAGGGTTCCTTTTCTTCCTAAATGACTCTATTGGTTGGATTTTATGGCTGGAAATTGGGTGAGCCAACCTCTACACCGATGTCAAGTATGACGTCAGGTTGGCAAACTGACATTATCTTGCCTCTCTCCGGCAATACAGAAGTGAAGCAGCTGCCTAATTCGAATAATTGTTGTCCTTTCGGAAAAAATACAACCAACTATTCAGCTCATCAAAAAGCCAATCGGTTGGAATTTGTCATCGTGTGCTCCATTTTTCGATAGTGTCATTGGAAAAGTATTGAATCATTTCAGGTATGAGTAGGCAGCAAGAAAAGGGTGGATGGAAAGGCTACCAAATGGGACCACGGCTGCAGAAAGCCAGCTGCTGCTCTACGTGGCATCATTTTGCTGTTAAGTAGATTTTGTTTGTACAGGTTTTACAGGCTGGCAGAGCAACTAAGTTGAGAGGGAAGGGGGGCCTTGGAGGCAGTGAAAGAATCCAACTTTTGGAGTGATTCAACACTTCACACCCTTTCACTAGATGTCTCAAGCTGGTGCCTCAATAGGTCCTGGAGGCCCCTCTTTATAAGGCTAATTGGTCAGCAAATCCCAACAGCCTGTCAGGAATTTGCTGCCTGAAGGTTGAATCGACAGGCTGACAAGATGAGGGCAGGACGTAGAGGATCACACTCCTGTTCTACTGCCCTCATCCTGCCAGGAGTCATGAAATCCAGATGTATGACCTTATGCCACAAAATGGTCATTTAATGAGTACTTTTTTGAAGAAACTGAATTGCACAGCAACTAGACACATAATAACAATGTTAAGTAACAATAAAGCAACTACTTCTATCATTCTTGGCTCACCCAGTATTGTAGCTTGCCACCCGCCTCTCTCCAAACCACGCCTTTCTTCTCCAGTTCCAGAAAAGCTTCCAAATGAAAATGTGCTTCGAGTCGGTGACACATCTAAATGATCCTCATGAAGGAGGAATGGCATTCCCATTCGTCGCTGCCTCTTTTTACCTGGGTGATGGAATGGGATCGAGCCTTTGCGTTCACGCTCCTCTTTCCGAGTCTTGAACTTATACGACACAAGGTAATGGATTTTATTGTTCGCTAACACATTTGAAGTGGGTCAAAAACTAATGCTGCACATTAACACTTTAACTTCCAGGATTATGATCAATATTTTCTGACTGATGTAATTTTGATACATGCAGACCCCAATTTATTTAGTTTAGTTAAAATAGCTTTAAAAAAAATCTAGGGTTATGCTGTTAAGATATTAAACGAATAGAAATATCCAATACACCAATAGATTAAATTAATGCTGACTTGATTTGTTATTGGCACTTAGCAGTATTGGAAATTGTCTCTTGTATATCAATTGTCCTGTTTTGAAGTATGTGGGGAACATTAAAAACAAATACCAATCAAAAAATAGAATATTGACTGAATCTGTAGTATTGATTTTCCAATCCATTTTTATCTGCTCTAATAAATATCTGTGCAAGATTTCCTTACCTTTTTGAAGATATTCATTCCTAGGTCGGTAGAAAGGTCTGGAACAGCTTGTCGTCTCAGATTTGTCACAGACACCTTAGAAAATGTTTCAGAACTGAGGGACTTTTCCTCTTCATTGCACTTCAAAGTAAGATCCTTGAAAAAACAGTATAAATGATAAATGAGTCAAAAACATTTCTGTAAAAATCTTCATCTTTTTTCTTAGTCACACACACGCTTGGTAAATATGGCATAAAGTTAGCAATTGTGAATGAACAGTCCATTTTAAACTCAACTTACCTGATTTTACCCAACATTCAACAAGCTAAATTGCAAGTAGATAATATTACAATGCACACCAACACCACTATTGATGGTGTGATATCAACTTTAAATGTCACCAGTCAGTGATCTAGTAAATAACCATACTATGTAAATATTAATCAGATTATGCAAGATACACAAAGAAGGTTCTCCAAACTTTGCAAATGACATTAAATCTTCAGCCATATATTGCAAAATATCTGAATGTGTAAGGTAGTGTTTCAGGTTTCAGAGGAAGCTAACTTTTTTTCAACATGCATCGCCTAACACTGCCTGAGGAGATTGAATCCAAGGACATAGGTCATCCAATGGCCAGCAAAGTTCTGAAAAGGCACTAATCGACAAAGATTTTTTAAATTGCAAATCCAGAAAATAACCTATATATAAATTATCTTAAAATGTCATATTTTACGCCCTCTACTGTTTTCTCAGTTTACGCAGTTCCTCCTATAAAAAGCAGGCAAACTGGAGATGCAGGAGTTTGGAAGGAAATAAAATTGATTTCTGGTTGAATACTTTATTCACATTTTACCTAGAGATTTGCCAAGTCAACTCGTGTCTTCTTGGATAGAAACAGTCATCGATTGTACCTTCAGGTCAGACACAAGGTGAAAAAAAGAAAAATCAGCCAATGCTTCCATTCCAGATTCCTCTTCAAGAACCTCTGTTGATAATACCATTTATGGACCTCTATGTGAATCCATTCAGCTGCGGTGCATCCCATTCATGTGGCCTTTCGCTCCAACACAGGGTAGAACACTCCACTGGAGGTACTTATGGTCGGCAATGCAATTCAAAACAAAACTGGACAGGGAGTCATTCCAGATCATCTGGGCTTATACCTCTGTCCAGTAATGAGGGATGCAGCAACATTGGAGATGCTTTCTCAACGTGAACCTTGTCATTGGACATAACAGATCCCATGGCAGCATTCCAAGAAGAAAGGAGTAGTCCTTCCGAGTTTCCCAGATCATATTTAGCTGCTACTTTCTTTATTTGTACACTAGAAATACTAAGCATTAGTAATATTTGCACAGAGGCTGACAGGTTATTATGGCACACGGAGAAGGGAGTTACATTTGAGTTGGCTGAATTGGGCTGAATTTCATGCAGAATACAACTCCTCAGCCTTGTGTTTTTTGTTTAATTTTAAGCAAAATTTAACAGCTCTTCTTCACAATAGCAGTTTGCCTCCATGTGCTGTGGAAAGTGCTTGGGGATGGGACTCTGATCAACACTCTTTGTAATCTATATGGTAATTACTGTCATCTCTAAAATGGTTGCAGTCAAGCTTGGGTCACTGGGGTGAATGGAACTTCTGTCTGCTCCGGAAATACTGGGACCTGAATTTTCATGAAAGTGAAGAAGCTCTATGTTTTTGTGAAAATGGTGATGGATGCTTGAATCTAGGAATCCTGCCCCTGGCCATGGTGTTAACTATAATCACAGGGAGGTGGTGGAATAGGGTCTGGGTTATAACATCCACATCTGTGGTTTAAGAAGGAACACTCACATGTTAAAGGCCAGCCCGCTCAGATTGATCTGATTTTTAATACTGGCATGTCCAAAACACAACTTTGGCTCTTCAGAACTTGTGGGAGAAAGAGTAAAGTTGTTGGGGTTTTTTGGAGAAGTAGGGTTCTCTTCTGGATATGGACCAGGGACACATTTTGGCAAATCAGGTGATCTTTGGCAGACGTAGGAAGCCTTATGATTGTTAGAAGTAGACACGAAAGCACACAAGCAGGGCATGAGCTCATTAGAACTGCCATGTGTACTGTGCAGACACTGGTAAGGGGGAACTGTTCAGATAGAGGTCAGGGGGAACTGTAACAATTGCGGTCAAAGTGAGTCATCAAAACATTAAAACATTAAAGATCCTTAAATATTTGTGAAAACTGCACTGTTAAAATTAATCAGTGCCTGCTATTTCACTCTGGCAGAAGCCTGATGGTCATCATTACAAGATTACCGCTGCATGATTGATTCCACAACACTTCATGACCACAGACAGACAGTAAGAACTGCTGATGCTGGAGTCGGAGATAACACAGTGAGGAGCTGGAGGAACAC
>NC_063338.1:23215599-23330576 GCF_021869965.1 Rhincodon typus
TTCCTGTTCCTCTGATGCTGCCTGGCCTGCTGTGTTCCTCCAGCTCCTCACTGTGTTACTTCATGACCACAGTAGGGTGTCTGCTGGTTCAGAGATTGAATGACATCTCCAAGTGCTTTTTAATTCTTTGAGGTTGGGCTATGAAGTTCTGTTTTTATTTTCCTATCAGATTAAATGTAGTGAATACATTTTTTATCAATAGGAGGGTCTTTTTAAACAGTGATTTCATTAATAAACTCTTAAATACTTTCTATAGTTCCAGCATAAATCCTGAGGTCTGTCCACTGTGAGTACTGAATGATTTGGCATTGTTGGTGCAAGAGCAAAGAGTAGTTGGCACGAGATGACACTACGTTGGTATAAGAGCTATAAAAAGACTATAGTATGGGCAGAGCATGATAGACTGCCACAGAGAAAATAAAGAGAGAAGGATAGTGAGTGAGGGGCACAAGGTGTTGGCATAGATGGAGCAGAGATGGTTAGCAATGAGGCTCTTTTCTCTTTATTCGTTTTAAATTTTCTGCAAAATGGTAGATCACTCAAGCTATTCTTGTGCCCTGGTGGGTCCACACCTGGCAACCTCCAAACTCCCTCAGGGGTGGGGGCGCTGTCTGCAGTAACTCCCATTTTTATATCTCTGCTCAACCTCTTGTCAAGGATGAAAATTGGAACACCCATAACACTTTTTTTTTGCAGTCCGGCTTACAGATCCAGGATTTTTCCCAACTCTACACTCCTGATCTGGGAGGGAAAGTTCAGGTCCAGGATTCCACCAAAACAGAAAGTTCTGAATATAACATATAGATATAAACACGAAACGAGTTTAAGAAATTCATGGGTTACTCGCACTGCACAACTACTGTTCCGAGTTGGAACCTTCAAAGCAACCTTGGTGTAGAGGTGAATCATTAGAAAGCGAAGGTCTGAATTTAATCTTTCCATACCTGTGTCTTATGGGTGTTAACCAGCGAAGGAGCTGCCGCTACCATGGAACTACTGCGTGGTCTAGGTAAGTGAGTTATTTCAGGCTCAGAAGGTCTATCTGGCTTCTCCTCTAGAATCTGTCGAAGTCTTTGTAAGTAATACATCAGTGACCAGTGGATACCTTCTTCTGACCAATGGGGCTGCAGCAGACAGCGCAATACAGCAACATCGAAATAGGTGGCATATCGAGATTTCTGACTCGGTGGTATGGTTATTGAAGTTCTGTAACAGAGATCAATCACTTTTTCAAATGAAAACAGTAAGCTGTTCAGAATGATATGCAAAATAATTGTCACATTAATGCATGAATCTGTTGAATTTTTACCCAAGTACAAGGACTTGAACAATTATTTCATAATTCCAGCCGGCCTTTCGCCCTTAATTTTCCATATTGTGCACGAGAAGGGGTCAGACACTTGTGGTTTTCAAGCCCCCCTCCAGGACTTGAGTACAATATCTAGGCTGACACTCAAGTGTAGAATTGAGAAAGTGCTGCACTTTGGGAGATGCCATCTTTTAGATAAGGCATCAAGCCAAGGCCCTTGACTGCACACGTCAGTCAATGGAAGTGATCCCATGGCATAATGTACTTTGAAAAAGAGCAGGCAAATTATTCCTGGTGATCCAACTGATAATTTTCCCACAGTCAACATCACAAGGAGAGACCACCTTGTCATAAAGACACTGCAGCTTGAGGGAGGAAGCTTGGTGCATTTTGGCTGGTGAGGTTAATACTTTACAACAATGGCAACATTTCAAAAAAACACTTCATTATCCAAAGCATTGAAATGAAATATGCTGTACAGTGGCCAATTAATGTAATCTTAAATGCTTTGTACCATCCACGCTGATATTTACCTACATCAAACGGAGGCTCATGCCAATTGAGTAGACCAGTAGCAGTAGCTACATGGTTAGTATTGCGCATGGTGGGGTACCTTCTATGGGTCCCCATTGCCATTTTCCCCTGCCCATTGTCATATTCCCCTATGGTTCTTCTGATCCTGATCTCTCAAATCAAGTCCCTTAACCCTGCAACAGCCTCTCACCTACCTTCAGACAAACTGAGTGGCAGATCTCAAAGATGGAATTTCCACCTCCAAATAGGGTCAGAGTCTGCCTTTAGCCAATTAACACCCCATCAAAAGCCAGATGGCTGTGAGACAACCAGTATTGGTAGGTTCATGTTCCCCGCCAACACTTCATGTTAATCATTCAAGGGACGTGGGCTTCAGGGGATGTGCTAGCATTTACTGCACATCCTTAATTCACCTTGAAAAGAGATGGTGAGCTGCCTTCTTAAACCATTGTAGTCCATTTTAACATAAGTACACTCACAATGCTGTTAAGGTGGGGACGGGGGAGGGGTGGGGAAACCAGAATGACGTAATTCCAAGTCAGGATGTTGACAGGTTGGACAGGAAATTGCAGGTTACAGTGCTCCTATGGACCTTCTGCCATTATCCTTCTAGATGGCAGTGATCACAAATTTGGAAGGTGCTCCCTATGGAAATATGGTGAATTTCTGCAGTGCATCTTGTAGATGGCACACACTGCTGCTACTGTGCCTGAGTGCAGACGGGAGTTAATGCTGCCAATCAAATGGGCTGCTTTGTCCTGGATAGGCTCAAGCTTCTTGAGTGTTGTGTGGGGTACGTTCATTCAAGGAAGTGGGAAGTAGTTTATCAAGTGGCAACAGTCAGATTTTCTCTTGTTGGAAATGGTCATTGCCTGCCACTTATCTGGTGCAAATGTTACTTGCCACTTGCCTGCCCAAGCCTGGATATTGTCCAGATCTTGCTGCATTTGGACACATATTACCTTAGAAACTACGCATAGTGCTGAACACTGTGCAATTTTCAGTGACCACCCCCACGTCTGACTTAATCCTGGAGGAAAGATTATTGATTGAACAGTGGAACATGCTTGGGCCCAGGATATAACCTGTGGAAGTGCTGCAGCTCTGGAATTCAGCTCTTTTGTCCCTGTATAAACTAAGGCTATAGAGGTCAAGAGCAGAGATGCCCTGGCAGAAACTAAACTGACCATCTGTAAGCAGATTACAGCAAAACAAATGCTGCTTGATTGGGCTGTTAATGATCCCTTTCAATATTTCACTTATGTTTGAATGCAGATCTGTGGGGCAACATTTGGTTGAATTTGTCCGGTTTTGTGTGTAGAGAACATACCTGAGCAATTTTGCCAGGTAGATGCTCATGTTGAACCTGTCCTGGAAGTGCTTGGCTAGGGGAACAGCAGGTTCTTAAACGCAATTCTTCCATACTATTGCCATAATATTGTCAGAGTCTATATCCTTTGCGGTATCCAATGCATTAAGCGGTTTCTTAGTATAACAAGAGAGAACTGAATGGGCTGAAGACTGCCATCAGTGATGCTGGCGAATTCTAGAGGGGGCCAAGATGGATTAACCATTCAGCACTTCTGGCTGAAGGTTGTCGTGATTGATTCAGCCTGATTTTTTTTGCACTGATGTACTGAGCTGCCCCATCATTGAGGATGAGCATATCTATGGAGCATCCTTCTTCTGCATTAGTCATGTGTTGTAGCTTCACCAGGTCGACACCAGGTTTAATTATGCCTGGTGTTGCTCCTGACATGTCCTATTGCATTCTGCATTGAACCAGGGTTGATGGTAATGGTTGAATGGTGAAGATGCTGGGTCATGAGTTTGCAGATTGTGCTGGAATACAATTCTACCGCTGTTGAGGGCCACAGCACCTCATGGATACCCAGTCTTGAGTCGCTAGATCTGTTCCAAGTCATTCAGTTATGAGCTAATTGACCATTTAGCATGGTGATAGTGCCACACAACATGATGGAGCGTATTCTCAATGTGAAGTTGGGACTTTGTCTCTACAAGGACTGTGTGGTGGTCACTCTTACAGATATTGTCATGGGCAGACGTATGTGTAGCAGATAGGTCGAGTAGGATGAGATCAAGTATGTTTTTCTCTCCTGTTGATACTTCTACCACATGCTGCAGACTCAGACTAGCATCTATGTCTAAACCAACTCAGTCAGTAGTCGAGCTACTCTTGTTGACAGACATTGATGTCTGCCACCCAGAGTATGTGTGTGTTCTTGCCATCATCAGCGCTTCCTCCAAGTGGTGTTCAACATCAAGGTGTACTGATGCATCAGCTGAGGCAGTGTGGTTTGTGTTATTCAGCAGAAGGTTTCTTTGCTCACGTTTGACCTGAGCCATGAGTCATTATTGAGGACTCCCAGCGCAACTTCCTCTCAATTGTAACGCACTGTGCCATCACCTCTGTTGAGTCTGTCCTACCAGTGGGACAGGACATGACCAGGTCCGGTGATAGTGGGATCTGAGACATTGTAATTGGTAATTCCATGAATATGACTATGTCAGGCTGCTACTTGGCCAATCCATGAGACTAGTCCCCAGGTGTTTGCTAAGTTTAACACATTAGAATATTGGCAACATTTCAAAAAGCATTCCATGACCATAAGGCATGGAATGAAATTCTATATAATGTTAACCCATAAGTTTGCTCTTCATTCCAATATTCAAGTCATTTATACATATATGAGAAAAAGGTTCTGTTCCCAGCACAGATCTTTTGGGAAGGTGCTGTCTATGGAGCCATGGTGAATATTTGCAGTGCATCTTGTAGGTGGCACACATTGCTGTGACAATGCCTGAGAGGAGGAGGGAGTGAATGTTGCCAGTCAAGTGGGCTGCTTTGTTCTAGATAGGGTCAAGCTGCTTGAGTGTTTGAGGTACACTCATCCAAGGAAGTGGGACGTAGCGTATCAAGTGGTGACGGTAAGATTCTCTCTTGTTAGAAATGGTCAATGGCCAGCATTTATCCAGTACAAATGTTACTTGCCACTTGTCTGCCCAAGCCTGAAAAAATACCACATCTCACTGTTTTCTACCCTTGTGCCATTTTGTTTTTACTCTGTGCTACTACAGACCCTGCTATTCATTGAGAATCAATTTTGTTCACCAACATTTTATGTGGTACTTTGTCACTAGTATTTTTAAAATCCATATGGGCAATATTCATTGCATATAATTGATTGATCTTCCTGGTACTCTATCAAAAAATGAATTAGCTCCATCAAACAGGAACTGTCCTTCCACAAATCCAGGCTGCCTTTCCTTTATTAACTTAAATCTCTTTAATGGCCTGACTATTTGTCCCCCGACTGTCATTTCTAAAACCTACCTGCCAGTGATGTTAAACTGACTAACAACTGACCATTTGGAATTGTAAATACTGTGTCTTTCCCTGTTTTGTATTTTTAATTAAGTGAAATGGGAAAAGAACTGTTTAAAAACCAAGGGTACTGGAGGTATACCACATATTTTGACCAAATAAATGGACACTCAGTGTAAACATTGTTTACATAGGTGCTGGTTCCAGCAGTAGTTGAAGTGTAGTTTGCAGATGAGTTGGAGTCAAAAGGTTGTGTACAAATGGAGCTTTGTTTAGCAACAAAAAGCTGATTGGTCTATGCACTAATGACTAGCTATCAAAGGCCTTCTGCTGGTCAGCTACTATACAATTGGGTCTCAGGTAGCCAAATAGATTGGGACCTTAAACAATACAGTGAGAAGCCTTCAGATCTACATTAGTACTCGAGTTCTCTCTGTTCTTTGCAGTAAAAGTCAATTTAAGGCAGAATAAAACCAGTTTATATTTTCTTCAATTTATATTTCTTACTGTAAGCTGTGACTTTTAGCTAATAAGTCCGAGGCCTTTCTACAAGCAGCCCCCTGTGCCCCCTACAAACCAGTGAAAGGCTCTGGGTATGGCACAGTGGCTCAGTGGTTAGCACTGCTGCCTCACAGCACCAGGGACCCGGTTCGATTCTAACCTTAGGGAACTGTCTGTGCGCAGTTTGCACATTCTGTACATTGCTGTATTTGCCTGGGTTTCCTCCGGTTGTTCCGGCTTCCTCTCTCAGTCTAAAGATGTGCAAGTGAGGTGGATTGGCCATGTTAAATTGCCCATAGTGTGCAGGCTAGGTAGATAAACAATGGGGAATGCAGTGATAGGTTGAGGGGGTGGGTCTAGGTGGGATGCTCATCGGACGGCCGGTGTGGATTTGATGGGCTGAATGGCCCGTTTCCACACGATATTAATTCTCTAGCTCTATTCCATAGAATACCAAACAGTTTTCTGACCAGCATAAGAATCATCTCAGAAATCCTGTGAGCAGAAATCACAGAACTGGATTCCCAGTCTCTCCCTCCATCTATAACACCAATGTTTGACTGTACACTTCAGTCTATATGTGTACGAGAAGAGTTTATAAAGTGGTTAGAGCTTTAATTAGCAGCAATGGCTCATGATTGTTTACCTGTAGCTAAAGTCCAATTATTTGTAATAAATATTTGTTAAGCTTTTGTCAACCACAGAAGCCTGCCTATAGTTTCTGCCAATTCAAGTCTAAGAGACGGACAAATGGAGGAATATGCATCTTTTCAAGATGACTTCAGGAATAGCAGGCCTTGATTTTTAGCTTGTTATTCCAGTGAAGCACGGCGGAGCACGTTGCCTGATACTAAGGTACAATTGGATTCAGTAGTAGCATTTAGAAATTGGTTAAGTACATGAAGTAAGATGGGGAAAGACCAGGGGGTTGAACATAACTTGTTTGTTCTTTGAAAAAGCCACCAAATACTCCATGGCTCAGATATTTTCCTTCGTTGCTGAACTATTCTACAGTCGGTTTCTTTTCTTTTTATTCCACAAAGTACAACACTTTTAAAGAATGCTTTCAAAAAGCAACCTTACAGTAGAATTTTAAAAAAAAAACCTTTTATTTGAAAAATACCTGTTTTTGTGATGTTTTTGTAAAAGGTGAGGTAATAAAAACAAGAAAAGGGCAGAATTAAACAGATCTGTGTTTTAAGGGTTTTATGATTAATTATTTTTGATCCATTCAATGCAAGTTTTTTGAGCAGTGATAAAAATGTAAGAAATATGGAATGAAACAGCTTCACCTTTCAGAGTTTTTTTAGAAAAAAGTGCCACAGAGAAGGGAAGAAAATCTAGGTTTCCTGCTAATTCAAGTGAAATTATTTTGGTCATCTCAAAGCCGATTCTCAGTAGTTAGAAACTCTCAGCACAATTCACCATAAATTATTATTGAGTGGAAATATGGATGCCATGTGGGAACTTCAAACTTACTTTACAGGTTGCAGTAGTGCATGTTCTTCAAACATTTTGCTCATGCCTGGGAAATCTTTGCTCTATGAAATGGTAAATAAAATTTTTGATCATATTTACCATTCCTGATGATATTTTCATCATGACCATAAGTAAGTGCATCAATGAAAATAGGTCATTGCTATTCTGAGGTTGGTCATTCAATCACATCAACAGTCCGATACATGGTTGTAAATTACCAAGCATACCTACTCTATTAAGATGAACAATAGGTAAATTTAAGCTAAAATGCTGATGCTTCTACTGGATTATCTGAAGATAAAGCCAAAGCAATTTCAAACTATTATTATGGACCAGATCAAACCCCCTGCAAATATATCAAGGAGATTGTTTAGAACTTAACTTTTATCTTATTTAAAGGCAAATGTAAGATGCTGTGCTCCAGGCGTAATTTGATTGGTCACACTACTTGGCTTTAAGCAAGAAAACACTTTATTCTTACCCCCAGTGAAAGTACAAACTAAAGAAAGAAGAATTGGTCTAATTTTAACTCAATTGGAAAACTTAATAGAATAATGGATTCTTTAACTATTAAACATCAAATGTTCCAAAATAGTAATACCCCATAAATATACCCTTGGCAAAGGAGAATTCAGTAAAATATATTAACCTTCATGTGAGTCTTGTAGACAGAGAGGGAATCCAAGCTTTTCAGGTGTTGCAGAGATACAGAGACAGCCAACTTCTAAACCCCAGGAACTACTGAAAGCTAAGCTAAAACCCTGGTTCTGTGGCAGCTTGACTTCACCCACTCATGCTGTTTTTATTGTTCTAACTTTAAAAAAAAGGCCTTCCATGCTGTTTACTTTATTGCTTTGGGACAGACCACTCGGTACATCTGTCTCAACCTCTCCCCATAACAAAAAATGACAAAATACACCTCTTAAAGCCATTGTATTGTCACACTATTAAGAACACATTACAACCTACTTTGCTCAATCTCGAATATTTGATTCTACCAAAAAAAAATTCTTCTGATTCAGCAAAGATAATTGGTCATTATCTCTATATTTATACCCATAGCCTTCAATAATGTAAAGGTCACTCAAAAGCTATACCATCAAATATCTATACCTTAATAACATTTCTCTTGCATTCAGTATCAAACGGTAAATGTTCAAGCCTGGATGTCGCTGTTACTGGTGCTATAACTTTACTTTCATACTTGTTTATCAATATATTATTTTTAACTGTGGTTGATATTGTAGCAGGCGTTGCTGGTTTTGTTCAATTCGAGAGAAAAATGTATTTTTGCATTATACTTCACTACATTTGATTTATATTGTAATTTTGATGAAGTAAGAGGTCTATTTTTAGCTTACTTTATGAATTAGAAACATGACTGAGTTACAAATTCACCATCTGCCTTAAATTTTATTTTTCACCCAGAGAAATTAAGAATTTATTTGCCATGAAATCCCAGTGCTTTGCTACTCGTTACAAGATTTGTAAAGCAAACAACCAAGGAGCAGACTGTCTAAAAACAACACAGAAACCATAGCAACTAAAGATATGGCAACAACCATGGCAAGATCTGCATGTCAATAATCATAGATCTGGGTTACTGTTTCTGCACTTGGTTATATATCGAACTCACATAATTATCTTGGTTACCGTTATCACCACCACCTTGTTGGAAACAATTTTCTTTCTTACATATAATATAGTTTTAAATTAATTTTATGCAATCACTAGTTTTAGGTTTTTGTTTTGTTCACAGGATGCAACTGTTACTGGCTAGACCAGCAATAATTGCTCATTCCTAACTCCCATCAGGAAAGTGGTAGTGAACTGCCTTCTTAATCCATCATCATCCACGTGGTCTAGGTACATCTGCAGCGGTGTTAGGGAGCAAATATTTGGTCCAGATAAATTATTATACGTATTTGCCTCATTCAGATCCACAGTTAAATCAGTATTGCCTTACAATGCCATTGAAATCAAACTTAATGAGAAATTTCATAGATAGTTAAATTACAGCTGAGGCTGTCCCTAGCCAAATTGAGTGAAAGAGGAGAGACTTAAATCCACATTAGAGCAGGATGGGGTGAGAGAGGAGGTTAGCTTAGTAAGCAAAAATGCAACTGAATGGATAATATAATCACATTGAAAAAGAAAGGGGTTTTTTTTGCACTTTTGGTGTGAAGGTGAGAACAAGTATTTGGGGAGCTGATTCATGGTGGACAAAAAAAAGTCAATGTTCCCTTTGCACTCCAGGATGATTCAGAACTATTGAGTAGAATCAATAGGTCCCTGTAATTCTTGAGGTGATCTCACCAGATCTGGAGATCAATGGCCAAATCGATAGTACATCAGATGCAGTCAAGTCTTTATGCTTTGGACTTCGGACTTGAGGAAGCAAATGAATGCAGAGATTTAGTTTGTTCCAGATTTGTGGTAAACAAGTGGTCATGGCCAGTGGCTGAGCTTGACAAGAGGAACGTGATGTACATGATATAATGCACACTGGTGAAAACTAGCAAAGGTAATCACACTGAGCTGGATGTCAGAAATGTCTGGGAAGATTATAATCTTCCATAATTGTAGTTATTGTGGAACTCCATTAGAAATACTTATTTCTAATGTTTGAGGGACAAATTTTAATTTGTTTAGAAAAGCCATGTTGGATGTTGACAGAATTGCCATCTTTACTCCAGATTTGGAAATGTAAATAGAAAGAAATAGAAAATTAAAACTGCGAGACAAAGAAAGAAAGGGGAAGTTGAAAGTGAAGTTCGAGAAAAAATAATTTGGCTTCACTATGTTGTTAGAAGTTGGCATGCTCAGAAGCCAGAGGCTGGAATTCCTCAATGTGACTTGGGACAAATTTACAATGAGCAGGTTTTAAAAATGCTAGGTAGGACCCAATTCCATGACTCCTCCAACAATCAGCAATCTTCAATGGCATGAAATAACAGCGCAAACTGCAAGACCACATCCGGTGCTTCTGACATCACCAGTTCCATTGCAGGGGCACATTTCAGATCCACTACTAAGAATCAGCCCAGCTTCGGAAAGTGGTGCAATTTATATGGATTCAGTTGCACTGTCAGACAGAAGGGAATGCCAGTCTGGAATCAAGGACTTATGCACAGTCAAGTTCAAATGTATAGCAAACCCGACATCTCAATGAAATGCTGTACGAGAAGTTATACACTTGTTTAATAGTGATTGATTTTACAGATTGTTTTCTTAAAAGTATCGTATCCATTGAACGGAGCAGTTCTGTGAAAGTGGAAACATCTGCAGATGCATTTGACTGCATTGTCCATGGAATAAAATATTCTTTTACACTGAACAATGTGAAATTCAGATTTGACAGTATCAGTGGTCCTTTGTGCTTTAATCTCTCCTTTGATTGACAGCTCAGATAACTAGTGCCTTGTTACAAAGTCTGAGTATTTGATTGAGCTCTTTGATTGACAGCTCATCAATCTATTTCAATGCTTTAAAGCTTAAACACATGGCTGAGCTCTTCAAATGAGTTCAAAAAGATCTAATATATTCAACCACGAAGGTTTTGTTGATAATCTGAGCAACGCAAACTCATTACAAATGCTCGGCTGATCCAGAGATCCTCAAATAGCTTGAGCTCAGCAGATTCATTGACATAGCAGTTGATGAAACAGTGTATTTTGTTGAGAATTTTTTTGGTCATTTAATAGGATAATAGTTTTCAAAGTTGTTTTTATAGATGGTTGATTGTTTATTTTGACAGGGTTTTAGGTATTTCAAAAT
This sequence comes from Rhincodon typus, assembly GCF_021869965.1. Classification (NCBI taxonomy): domain Eukaryota; kingdom Metazoa; phylum Chordata; class Chondrichthyes; order Orectolobiformes; family Rhincodontidae; genus Rhincodon; species Rhincodon typus. The sequence continues at coordinate 23,226,546 of NC_063338.1, forward strand.
CTTACAGGGATCATGAGTTCTGTAAGGAGTGGATACTGGATGATTGGGCATGGCAGGTGATGGGAATACTGGAGGTATGGAGGGGTAAGGACAATGAAGTGGTGTGAAGGCATTTAGCAGGGAGTATGTGGGGGTTAAATGGGGTCCACAGGAAGCATATGGGTTATGGAGTGGGTGAAGTATGAGTTTTATGCAATCTTACACTCATTTACCAAACCAGGGCAAAATCCCAATGAATGGACACAGGCTTTTAAACCTGCCCTGGAATCCACTCTACTCCTTTTATATCTCAGCCCACCGTCAAGATAGTGGACAGGCCTAGGAGGTGGGATCATGATGTTAAGCAGTGACCCAACTTATAATTTCAATCATAAAAGGAGAAAGTGGAAGAGAAATGATAAACTCAAAACCAAGAAAAAAAAAGCATATCAATCCAGAGTTAAGCTTGTAACAGTATTCCAGCTCAAGACTTTCTAGAAGATTCTGCAGCCACCATTGATACAAGCCAGCTAAGTGATCAGAGGAGTAAGCAAGAATACCTAAGAAGTACCAAGTGTATATCCACCACTGGAGCCCGGGCAGGATTTTTGGACGTTTTGTCAGTGACAGATCTAGAACTACAATGATGCAACATATTTCAAAACCAAGTATTGTCCTAAACATTATAATCCAATTTTCCAAATAGCATCAAATAGATACCAAAAAATGAGGCCTTGTCACTTGATAGTGTGGTTTTGAGACATCTTTCTACCATTGAAAGTATTCTTCTATGGGAGCCAAAAACACATCCCTTGACCAATGGTCTGTGAAAACATGATCATCCCAGAAGTGAATAATTAAGAGTCCCATACAACTAAAAATGACAGGAAAGTTCATGGGGCTGTGGGAGCTAATTTGAGACTATACAGCTTTGGAAAGCTGGCAGCCCCACCTGAAGAGGTGGGTAACGAAGACCGGCATGTTGTCTTAAAGATGGAGGCACGCTTCAAAATTACAATTGGTGATTGCCAAAGCCAATAGGTGTCTGGAGGTAAGCATGTAGCTGCTTCTGTACATCACCCACTTTCAAGATAGGGATACATCAGCCCACTGACTCGATGTTTTCACATTCAAAATTGCTCCCTGCCCTGACTTTAAACACATTTCAGCAGGACTGGGAACGTTCCCCCAATGTGAACCAATGAAGGACATGAATGACCATAAAATAAATGAAGTAAAAGCTACTTAAAATCTCCGTACTAAACTTCTACTGTTTGTTCTGTCTAGCAAGCCACAGAATATCAACTAACTTTCACAGGGAATGACAATATAATTAACTAACATTAAATAGGAAAGCAGTCATACCTGGAGTTTGAAGTTTCTTTGTCCTGGGAGGCTCCAGGTGCTTCAAATGAATTTCTTTGATGACAGCTCTGTTTTCTGGTCTCTGGAGATACAGAGTCGAGCTGAACAGTCTCACAAACCACTTGAAAACCCTTTGAATCATTTGAGTAAATGAATTAATTTTTGAACGATTACATTGCCGTGTTCACATCACATACAAATTATAGGGTATTCTAACTTTCAAGACACATCGCAATAACACAAAGGAAGTCTTGTAACTCAATGGGTAATGTTCCTGTCTCTAAGCTAGAAGTCCTAGGTTCAAGTTCCACACCAGGACTTGTTGGCCACAAAAGACACATCCATTATGTGGTTTAAGCAGTTGATGGTCAGCCTATGAACACATTCTCATTAGGGAAAAAATGGTGTGTGAAGATAAGAAATAAACAATAACCAGAAGAAACAATGAATCATTTGCAGTTATATCACTAGCCAGTTTACAGAGTTGCTAAAAGTAAAATGTAACATTTATTTACTTTCATACACATCATGGAACAAAAGAAAACACACAATGGTACACAGCATCAAAGCTGAATAAGGCACAGTGTATATCAAGTTCTTGAACTGAGTTCTGGTATCAAGCGTATGCTGAATCGAAGTTAAGTATTTGATTACATGTGCTTTCCCCTTCCATAAAGATTTTATTTGAAGAACTAAATCCATCAACAAACATATCCTCTCCTGCCACTGATTCAGCTTGATTTTTCTTCTCCTAAAGGAATCCTGTTTTATGTAACGATTCAGTTTAATCTCTATTTTAAGCAAGTTGTTAGAAATGTTAATATGGGTCAAAATTACCAGTCAATTCTACAAAGGAAAACTGGCCTAGATTTGAGTTTTTTGCTGATTTGATGTACATGAATCTCTAAAAAGGCTTTTCATAAAGTAGCATATAAAAGGATTGTCACCAATGTTAGAGCTCATGGAATAAAACGATACTTGCAGCATGGAGACAATAAATGACTGAATGATGAAAAAATGATTTATAAAAATGATAAAAAGAAATAGTTATGAACAGTTGTCATTCTTTGGACTGGAGGAAGGCGTACATTGGAGTTTCAGAGATAGTAGGAACTGCAGATGCTGGAGAATCTGAGATAACAAGGTGTAGAGCTGGATGAACACAGCAGGCCAAGCAGCATCAGAGGAGCAGGAAGGCTGACGTTTTGGGCCTAGACCCTTTTTCAGAAATGGGGGAGGGGAAGGGGGTTCTGAAATAAATAGGGAGAGAGGGGGAGGCGGATAGAAGATGGATAGAGAAGATAGGTGGAGAGAACCCCATTGCGAAGCCTCTTCTAAGGATGCCTACCCTCTCCACCTATATTCTCTATCCATCTTCTATCCGCCTCCCCCTCTCTCCCTATTTATTTCAGAACCCCCTTTCCCTCCCCCATTTCTGAAGGAGGATCTAGGCCCAAAATGTCAGCCTTCCTGCTCCTCTGATGCTGCTTGGCCTGCTGTGTTCATCCAGCTCTACACCTTGTTATCTCAGAATCTCCTGCATCTGCAGTTCCTACTATCTCTGAAACAATGTTAACCTCACTGTGAAGCCTCTTCTAAGATGCCTACCTGAAGAAGTTACCCCCCTCCCTCCAGAAAAACCTCAGTGGACTCTCCACCTATCTTCTCCTCTATCCATCTTCTATCCGCCTCCCCCTCTCTCCCTATTTATTTCAGAACCCCCTTCCCCTCCCCCATTTCTGAAGAAGGGTCTAGGGCCGAAACGTCAGCCTTCCTGCTCCTCTGATGCTGCTTGGCCTGCTGTGTTCATCCAGCTCTGCACATTGGAGTTTACCAGGTTTTGGTGTTGTCTGACATGATTTTTTTCATCCATATTAATTACGTATATCTGAATATAGAGCACTGTCTCAAAGTGGTGGATAAGCCAAAATTTGAAAATGATTTGAGTTGTGAGGAGGATCATGGCATAGAATTTATTAATTTTTGGTTAATAAGGCAAGCTTAATAGATAAATAGAGCTACAATCCCTGAGGAAGTAGTGATCATAACATGATAGAACTTAACATTCAGTCCAAGGGTGAGAAACTTGGATCAGAAGCAACTGTGGTTAATTTAAATAAAGGGAATTACAATGAAATGAGGATAGAGATACCTAATGTGAATTGGGCAGATAGATTAGCAAGAATGACAATAAACAAACAGTGGCAGATCATTAAGGACGTAATTCATGACTCATAGCAAAAATACATCCTAGTAAGGAGGAAAGATTCAAGAAGGGATAAACTAACAGTCGTTAACCAAGGAAGTTAAGGAAACTACTAAATTGAAAGAATAATCATATAAGGAGGCAAAAGTCGGTGATAGCCCTGAAGACTGGGATAAATTCAGAATCCAGGAAAGAAAGACCAAGAAGGTAATAAAGATGTAGCAAAATGAATTATGAGGATAAACTGATGAGAAATTTAAAAAGTGACATTTAAATATCTAAATAGGAAGAGAAGAGTCGAATTGAAATTGGTCACTTAAAAATAAATATGAGGAAACTGTTATGAGGAACAAGGGAATGGCAGAGGTGTTAAACAGATATTTTGCAAGAGTCTTTACCATGGAAGATACTTTGAATATCCCATTAATACTAAAGAATAAGGGGGAGGAATTAAGCATCACCTTCATTAGAGAAGTAGCATTAGACAAACCAATGGGGATAAAGCCAGGTAAGTCCCCTAGTCCTGGTGGCTTATATCCTAGGATCCTAAAAGAGACAGTGACAGAGATAGTGAATGCATCAGTTGTAATTTTCCAAAAATCCTTGGATTCTGGAGAAATACCAAAGGATTGAAAAACTGCCAAAGTAATACCCTATTCAAAAAGGGAGGGAGGCAAAATGTGGGTAACTATCAGTCAAATGGTCTAACATTTATTGTTGGAAAAGTATTAGCATAATTTATTATGGAAGTAACAGCAGAACATTTGGAAAATCATAACAAGAGTGAATAGAGGGGAACCAGTAGATGTAACACAGTGTGGAGCTGGAGGAACACAGCATGCCAGGCAGCATCAGTGGAGGAACACAGTGTTCCTGTGTTCCTCCAGCTCCACGCTGTGTTATCTCTGACTCCGGCATCTGCAGTTCTTACTATCTCTGAACCAGTAGATGTGTTGTATTTGGACCTCCAAAAGTCATTCAACAAGGTACCTCACAAAAGGTTAAGTCATAAATAAGAGCCCACAGTGTTGGTGTCGTATATTAGCATGGATACAAAATTGGCAAATGTGCAAGGAACAGCGAGTGAGGATAAGCGATTCTTTTTCAAGTTGGTGGCTGTGATCAGTGGGGTATCACAGGGTTCAGTGCTGGGACAGCAACTGTTTACAATCTATGCTAATGATTTGGAGAAAGGAAGTGAATGTAAAGTAGACAAATTTGCAGGCAACACAAAAATAGGTGGAAAAGCAGGTTGCGAGAGGGAGTGAAACAGTTTACAGAGAGACATTGATTGGTTAAGTAAGTCGGCAAAAAGTTGGCCAATGGAGTATGATGTGAGAAAATGTGAAGTTGTTCATTTTGGAAGGGAGAACAAAAGAACAGAATTTTATTAAAATGGGGGAAAAAAAACTGTCGAAAGCTGCAACACAAATTGACTTGAGGGCATTTGCGCAAGAAACACAGAACGCTTACACACAGATGCAGCAGGTATCAGGAAGGCTAATGGAACGTTGGCCCTTATTTCAAGGGGGTTTGAGCATAAGAATAGGGAAGTCTTACTGCAACTGTACATTGTGCTGGTGAGGCCATGTCTGGAGTACTGTGAGCAGTTTTGGTCCCCTTATTGAAGAAAAGGTACTCTCTAATTGGAAGCAGTTCAGAGAAGGTTCAACAGGTTGATCCCTGGTGAGAAGAGATTGTCTTATGAGCAAAGTCTAAATACATTGGGACTCTACTCACTGGAAGTTAGAAGAATGAAGGGGAATCTCATTGAAACATATAGAACAGGGTAAATGACGAGAGGATGCAACCCCTCATTGGAAAGTCTTGAACCAGAAGGCACAGTCTCATAATAGTTGGGAGCCAATTTAAAACTGAGATGAGGAGGAATTTCTTCTCTCAGAGAGAGAGAGTCTTCAGAAGTTCTTTCCACAGAGAGCTGTGGGGCAGAGTCCTTGTGTATAGTTAAGGCTGAGATACATAGATTGTTTATCAGTAGGAGAATCATGGATTATGGGGAAAGGGCAGGAAAGTGGATGTTAAGAGTGTCCAATCAGCCACGATCATATTGAATAGCAAAGTGCTCGTGGGGCCGATGGTCTACGCTGGTTCCTATTTCTTACAGTCTTATGGTTTAACACACTCAAACCTGTACATGTTTTGAACCTGTGACTTTAGTGTTGCTACCATCACACTTTAACCATCTGAGTTAACCAGCTGCCTCTCACAGCATCTTGGACAACAAGTGACAATGTGTGCTCAAATCACTGAAGGTGGCAGGACAGATTGAGAAAGTGCTAATTACAGTAAATATAATCCTGGACTTTGTACTTAGAGTACAAAAACAAAGAAGTTATGGCAAACTTCAAATAAAGCACAAATTGAGCCTTAACTGGAATACTGCATCCAGTCTGGAGCACACTTTATTCTGGATGTGAAGACATTGGAAAGAGTGTGAAAAATATTTACAGGAATGGTTCCAAGGATGAGGTGTTTCAGTTGCAGGGCTAGATTAGAAAGGTAGAACTGTTCTCATTGAAGAGAAAAAGATTAGCAAGAAATTTGACAGAAAGATTCAATATAATAAGGGCATCTAAATGAAGATGATGGAGAAAAAAAACGTTACTGTTGGTGGATAGGGAACCAGGAGGCATAGATTTAATGTGTTTGCAAAAGAAGTAATGGTGTCACGAGGCAACACTTTGTAGCACAGAAAGTGGTTAGGATCCAAAACACAGTGCCTGGGAGTATGGTAGAGGCAGATTCAATAAAAACTTGCAGAATAGTATTGGATATTGCTTGGATAGAAAAATATCAAGGGCAATGGGGAATGGCAGATAGTTGCGACTAGATGAGTTATTCTTATGGAATGCAAGCATGGACATGGCTAAATCTGTTATAATCATTCTATAACTTCCTTTATTCAAGCTGACAAGTCATCTATCAAGGCTTTATAATCTTTAAACATACTGAGTCAACTATCAATACAATTGCAACCCTAAAACAAATGAAAATCAACCTGAAGGTCTTGACAGGTTCTTCCTTTCCAACACTCTGACTTGGGTACTATGTCAAAGTTACACCAGTGCCAAAAAAAGAAAACGCTGTAGAAAATTCATCCTTAATTTTTATTTTGCACTACTTATATTGTGACCATTCTTTAAGCCTGACTATATGTCCTTGCACATATTAACAAGGCTCAGAAAATCTATTCAAAGGAATTCACCTCGCAAAATTGAGAGTGGTCAGAATGGATGCATCCGCTTGCTGGGAATTGCCTTAGCTAATATCCTGGAGCACTCAAAGTTCAGACCATACCATCACATTTGTTCAATTTAGCCAAGTTGTTCAATATACAAAAGCTACTAAGCGCCAACTATAACCCAGGCAAATCATTTCTGCATTGTTTTGCTTTACAGCAAGTCTCTTTTCTTGATGTGACATGTATGGGTAAGGGAAATATGCCAACATAGTATATATTGCAACAATATAAACTATTATGTAGTCATACCTGGTGAAGAATGTTAATTAATTATCCAGAATGTGAAAGAATCTGCACAATTAAACACACGGATGGAAGTTAAGATACAAGATATAATTGAATGGCAGAATACACTCAGGAGGCTAAATGGTTGATTCTTACTGGTATGTGACATAAACACACTAAACAGCAAATAATATTAAAGTGATAAATACTCACTGTTGTTTCAGCTTTATCAGAGTCACAAGGTGTTTCTCTGTTGTTTAAGGGTGAAGTTCTTTTAGCTGGAAAAGAAAAGTCACAAATCACCAATGGACGAGAGTTTAGATGTTCCACTGTCCATTTGGTCAGTGTAAACTCAGGAGATGGCAGCAGAAACTGGATGGAAATTCTGTCCTGTTTGAAATCTGGCTATTTTATTCACTTGTATGTGGAGATGAGCACTATAGCAAGTGCCACCTTAAATAGTTAAATACTATATTTAAGCAGCAATTTCAGTTGAAAGTCCTTCCTGTACATTAATTCCAGATATAGAGATAGTCCCTTTATATGAACACCTAGCATTGCTGGGCAATCAGCTGTAATGGTAATTAATGTACAGGCCACTGGCAAACACATGGCACCTGCAATATTTCAGACACTTTTGACCATTTTTGTGGATTAAAGGGGTTTTGTGCTTTACTTCTGCTGCCATTTAAGTTTGCATTTGTGCCAGTTGCTCAGTTTTTATAAACTCCAAATGTTCATTTCTAGAAATAACTGAAGGTTTGGCTCCGCCTTCATCCAATGCTGATAGCATTGATATCATCACGAAATGAGGGTATAGACAGTCCCCAGGCAGTGAGTGCGTTCGATGCTGGAATCTGTTCGCAAGTCGAATTGTACACAGGGCGGAGCACATTGCAGGACAATGGAAAGCAGCTATTTTGAAGTACAGGAAATGTTCATTTGATGGATCTCTAAAATTAAAACTGCGTGTGGGATTGCATTCATAAATACCAGCTCTCGTAAGTTGTAAATTGGGGACCCCCTGTAGCATGTTTCCCTATTCATCCACGTTCAATTCTGACAACGGCTGATTTACTTTAGCAACAGCAGCATCAATGGCTCCATCAATGAACTGCTCCACTTTGTACAGCTGAATGTGTGTTTTTCTGAGCATGTTTAAGCTGGGGAGTTACTGGAGCTGTATGGTGTCCAAAGTATTGATCGGGTATCAAATCACATTACATGCTGCTTGATGTCCATTCTATCCACTCTCCATACTCCCACGCTGCACAAGCCATACATGCTATAAACCCTCCATTACATGGCAGTCAGTGCAGACCATGCTGCAAGTGGCTGTGAGTAGACCCACACCCACCATTCTAAAGCCCATTATTAAACATTCAGTGCTGAAATGCATCTAAAGCTCAAATTGAACCATAGGAGGTGAGAGGAATATCAAATTCTTTGATTATATCTAAAGAAAGCAGGTACAGTAAATATTAAACCTTTCCTTTTAAAACACCTTATAAACCACACCATAATATTATCAGACAAACGTTCTGTCCAATTTTATAAATCCCCTTTGTTACTTTAATACAGGGAATAATTTCCTTTTATTTCATGTGGGATCGCTCTAAAGTCTGTGGGCAAAGGAATTTTACACAAGCATTTTAAGCCACACAGTTATATTTGAGCTATATGTTTTCTCAACAGGAGTAGGTACTTTTAAACTATAACATGCACATGGTCAACGTTTTCTCACCTGTAACAATATTTCTGATAGGTTTTACAAGAGCTGTAAATGCTGGTGCTTCAGGATGCCTGTGCTCCCACATTGGCTGCCAAATCACAAGACCACTCGCCAAGCGAAAGGTAAGATCTGATTCCTAAGAAAGAAACAATTTTAAATAATGCATCATTCATTTTGAAATGTCGAGTAAATTACATTTATTTAATCAGGATTTTATCCAAAAACTGTCAAATCACAATTGTTCAAATGAATATATTCTAGTCAATTTTCTGCAATAATTAATGCAAAATTTTGTCTGTTAATAAAAATAGAATAAGTCTCAATGATTAATTTCAGCTAAATTTTCACTTACGAGAATAGTGAATATTTTCTTGAGCGTGCATGAAAAGATGATATATACTGACATGCATCAAGCAACAACATTCAGCAAATTACTCATGCACAGCTGATTAAAATAACCTGAGTATTGTGCCATTTACAAGATAACAATGAATGATGGCAAATTTCTCCTTCAGGATTATATTAGTTTCAATTTTCACGTTTTGAGTGGCACGGTGGCTCAGTGGTTAGCACTGCTGTCTCACAGCGTTCGGAACCTGGGTTCAATTGCAGCCTTGAATGGATGAGTATTTAGAGTTTGTGTGTTCTGCCCATTTCTGGGTGGGTTTCCTCTGGGTGCTCCGATTACCTCCCACCGTCCAAGGACGTGCAGGAGTGGCAATGCTAAATTGCTCATAATGTCCAGGGGTGTGTGGTTTAGCCGCGGGAAATGGAAGGTTACAGGGATAGGGCAGGTAGATGGGTCTGGGTAAGATGCCGTTCAGACGGTTGGTGTAGATTCAATGGGCCAAATGGTCTCCTTCCACACTGTAGGGATTCTATGTGCTCTGTTAATTTTTTCTTTACTTTAAAAGTAGGACTGGAGTATGCATTTGGAGTTCTGCAGGAGACAATGGGCCCAGCCTAAAGTATATAATCCCTGTTCATTTCTTTAAAAAAAATTGTTCATGCAACATGAGCGTCACTGATTAAGGAGAATTTATTGCCCATATTTATTGCCTGGGGGGCAGTTAAGAGTTAACTAACTTGCTGTGGGTCTGGAGTCACATGTCAGCCAGACCAGTTAAGAATGGCAAATTTCCTTCCCTAAAGGATATTAGTAAACCAGAGGAGTTTTTATGACAATCAACCAAGGTTACATGGGTGCCTTTAGGCTAGCTTTTCATTTCAGATTTTTACAGAAATCAAACTTTTCCATCTTCAACCTGAACCTCTAAGGCAGCACAAATTTCAACCATGCTGGAATTTGAACCCATTTTCACAGAATATTAGCATGGGGCTCTGCATTATTAACCCATTGCTATTACCATTATGCCACCACCATCCTAGCAACATCACACTATTCAACCTGAACTGCTCAGGCACCATCAACTTGTTGGACAAGTTTTATAATTTTGGAGTTTTTTTTATGAATTGGCTTCATGATGCTCCAGTTTTCTCAAACTTAGAACATGCCTATTCTCAAGCATAAAATCAAACAAGCATGTGCCTGCCCGTTTACATTGGAGCTCCAAATTTCTAAACCAAATTAAACTGCTCACAAAACTGGGTTTGCTACTTAATTGGCATGAATCAATTAATCCAGTTTGCTGTGTCTTACATTTTCTGGATAAGCTGCATTTGTACTAATTATGTTTTATAAAGAATCTTTTTTTTTCCTCTGCAAGTACAGGAAAAATATAGCATCCACTACAATGATTTTGGACATTATTCAGTCAACTGTAGCTAGGCAACACAATTCATGCCAAATTTCTGCAAGTGCTACTGCAAATTTGTTGCAAAAATCTTTATAAAGGATTTCTAAATCCAAATGATGAAGTCTAATATATAGTCTAATATGAGTTTAATATAATATCTCCAGAATGACAACACGCTGAAATTCAAATGCTGCATTATAAAATACTTGCACTCTACTGTTTTAAATTTGCACCCTATTACATTATAGAATCATAAAACATAGGAGAAGGGCACTTTGCCCATCATGTCCATGCCAGTTCTTTGAAAAAGCTTTGCAACTCATTCTATTTCCTTGACCTTTCCCATAGCTTGTTATTTATATCCAAATCGTCTTGAAGGTCCTTATTAAATCTACTGCAAAACCCTTTGTGACAACATTTTTCAGCTCATAACTCACTGCGTAAAGACTCCTCACATCCCCTTGGTTTCTTTTACTAGTTACCTTGAATTTGTTTCCTTTGGTTACCAGCTGATCTTTCTAGTGAAATTTATTTCTCCTTTTCTAATTTATCAAATCTTCCCAACATATTGAAGTGCTGATGCATTTCCTCTTAACTTGTCCTACTTTCAGGAGAGCAATATCGGTTTCTCTAATTGCTCCATGTCATTCTAGTACCTCATCCTTGGTTCATTCTATTGAATTTCTTCTACGACATCTTCAAGGCTTTGCCAATCTTGTTAGAGTGCGGTGCCCAGAATTAGATGCAGTATTCCAGCTGAAGCCTAATTAGTTAATTATAAAGGTTTACCACAACTATAATGGAAGATTAATACACAGATTGAACTCAGATTGCAATGACACCATTATACGAGTTGCTATCTCAACTCAGCAATGGAGCGACACTAGGAGTAATTAGCTTACTGAAATATGATTTTCAAATCACTTTCCTAGATGTGTAAGGCTCCAATAACACTCAAGAAACTTGACACCATCCAGGACAAAGCAGCCCACTTGATTGGTACAACATCCACAAGTATCCACTCCCTCCACCAGCGACACTCAGTAGCAGCAGTGTGCACTATCCACAAGATGCACTGCAGAAATTCACAAAAGGTCCTCAGACAGCCCCTTCCAAACCCATGACCACTCCCATCTAGAAGGTTAAGGGCAGCAGATGCATGGGAACACCACCACATCCAAGCTCCCCTCCAAGCCGCTGACCATCCTGACTCGGAAATGTATCACTGTTCCTTCACTGTCACTGGCATTCCCTCCCAAATGGCATTGTGGGTCAATCCACAGCAGGTGGACTTCAGTGGCTCAAGAAGGCAGCCCAGCACCACATTCTAAGGGCAATAAATGCTGGCCAGCCACAAATGGATATAAAAAAAAAGATTTTCAAATAACAAAAGTGGCACTAGGTTTCAATAATTTTATGAAAAGTATTTATTACTTAAACATACCTTAATTCTATTGACAAGTGGTGCAAACAAGAAGACAAACAACTCTACAGTGGCCATTGAATTTGTGAATAGCTTAGGTCTTGTATGCTCCTCCTCCTCAGTGGCACTGCCTTGCCCAGGCTGGCCTGGAGATCCACGATTCTCAACTTGGTGAACAAAAGCACTGCTGCTTCCAGACCAACTGGACCCCCCTCCTCTTGAAGTACCAAAGGTGGTTGCAGTCTCATTACTGCATTCGAAAGGAGCATCCAGGAGCATCCAATGCAGTGTATGAAGAAGCTTTGTCTCTGCAACACCAAGTTTATCTTGATGGCCTGTAGTATGACACAAAACAATTTCTGTTAACAGTTTGGAAAGACTATTTAAGAACAAAGATCCCCTGATGATCTGGAACCACATTGATGTTCCATTTATTGATCCTCATTGTACTACAGCTGTTAAAGGGCTCACTCTCTTAAAGCAAATTTACATAATGCACATTTCCCGCACTTAAGCGGAACACAGGAGGGAAGGAGTCATTATTAAAAGCAATTATTACTTCCTGATGGTTTGCGATTGACAATCTTGCGCTAGTTTGGCAACATGGAATGCACCCACCAGTCTCTCCTAATAAGTGGTGTGCATCTTAAATTACAAAATATCTGGATAAGGAAACACATAAGTCAAAAAGAGAACCACAACTCCAGGTTACTGGAACATGCCAGTAACCATACCTTCCCCAGCGTGGTTTTCAATAAGCAGACTGAATATACAATCCATCAGGCCATGGCTTCATAGAATCATAGAATCCCTACAGTGTGGAAAAAGGCTATTCACCCCATTGGATCTACATTGGCTCTCCAAAGACCGTCCATCCAGACGCACCCTCTACCCCATTCCTGAAACCCAGCATTTCCCATTAATCCAGCTAATCTACACATCCCTGTGACATTACAGGCAATTTAGCAGGCCAATCCACCTAACCTGCACATTTTTGGACTATGGGAGGAAACCGGAACACCTGGAGGAAACCCACATAGACACAGGGAGAATGTGCAAACTCCACATGGACAGTTACCCGAGGCTGGAATCGATCCTGGATCCCTGGTGCTGTGAGGCTGCAGTGCTAACCACTGAGCCATCAGTCTGCTTCCACTGAGCCACCATGCTGCTCCTTGGGCTATAAATCAATTAATATTCTACTGAACAAAATAGTACATTGCAAAATCTCAAAACAAGAAAGATGCTTCTGCCTCGGTTATCTTTTTTTAAATATTCACAGGATGAGGTATTGTCCATCCCTAATTGCCCAGAGGGTAGTTAAGAGTCAACCAAATTGCTCTGTGTCTGGAGTCACATGCAGGTCAAACAAGGTAAGGATGGCAGTTTCCATCCCTAAAGGGCATTACTGAACCCATGTCTCTCAACATTGCTGAGGTAGCACTACAGCCGTTGAGGCTGTGTCAGTGCAGATCAAACAGAACTGTTACTAAAGCACGAACCAAGGCTAGGCTGATTCACTGAATTTTGTAAGATTGTTTTAACCTCTAAAAACATGTCTAAACAAAACAAAATGGAAATGATATAAAAATCAAAGCCATGACAACATTCAGTAAATCAAAAAGCATTGTGGAAGGTTAATATTTTCAATATGAACCCATGTTTAGAACTGAAAGATATTACAGATGAACTAAAATTAAGAAGGAAGAGAACATGTAAACATGGAAGGAATAAAGAAACCACAATTCACTCTTTATATGATTTCATATTTTCTATTTGTTGCAAATTAAATATGTACAGTACACCACATTCTATTCATAACAGAAAGGATATTATTTTAGTAAAATAGATTGGATGCTTTTTTCTGACACTTACACGGGATGCTGCAATATTGATGAGAACAATTAAACCATCTCTCTTACTCTGACAAACTCTAGGAACTCACTTTCAGCCTGCACTATACAGAAATAAAATTTATCCTATGACAAACTTAAAGAAAGCAATTAATAACTGAATCAAAAGGGTTTTCTCACAATGGAGCACCAAGAAAACGGGCTTCATGAAGTCCTTCAAAGAGGTTTGTGAAGCACTGTGGCAGCTCCACTAACTTGAAATTTGTGCAAAGCATGGCTACAAGCTTTTGAACTGCAAATGTAAGTTTGCAAATGCTGACACCACAATTCCTAGGCAATCCATCTGCTGTTCTTAGTCACAACATGAGCTTCATTTGTGTCTGCTTCTGAAATAAGGTCCAATTATGCCAGTGTTGCATTAATGTTGTGATACATTGCTGGAAACACTCTTGTATCCTCTCAGGGCCTTAAACAAGTTGAATTTACACTGTCCCTGCTTTTGGTTTGCTCCCATGTCACCATCTGGTATTAGCATTTCAGGCCTTGTGTGGCCAACAGACAAATGATCTATATAAAAGCAAATACAAATCCTTAGTGCCTAATTGATGCCACAATTTTAGAAAATGCTCAGCTGTTTAAATTTATTGAAGATGTCCTAAAATGCATGAAGTTTTATTCTGTCTTAATTTAGGCATTTGCCTGAATTCAGTGGTACAGCATCATTTTCAGCTTTCAAGTACCATTCCAAACATTTGAATACATAACAATTTGACATTTTAGTACCGTCTTCTGAAATAAGTTACTGTATTGATATTTACTAACAGAATGTTGACAATAAAAATCAGAAGTACTAGAGATGGTAGTGGCAGTGTATAATGGAAGGGACTGATTATAATTGACTGTCAAAATTTGTTGGAAAGGTTGGCTGTGCTTGAAATGAATCTATTCCCTTGTCTGGATGGCTTGCATACTGGGTTTTGAAAGGACGTTGAGGTGGAGATAGCAGAAGACCTTGTCATAGAATTTCAATCTTCCCTAGATACAGTGGAAGTGCATGAGATATGTTTGACAGCCCATAAACATAAACAGAATTGAAAGCATTGCTTGACTAAAAGCTTTACAAGGTTTCTTTTCTGTGGTCTATTTTGTAACTGGCTCAATGCTTAATTACACAAGCTAAGGAGATGTGAAGTATTCATAGTTTCAGTTATTGATACTTAAAAAGCCTGGTTAATTGGCGTTTTCATATGGTGTTGATGCAATAGTTTTTTTTTAATAAGAATATTATGAATAGTTGTTTTTTCAAACATTTTCACACATACTATTGTTATTAAAGGAATCAGTTTGGTGCAGAGAGCTCACTGGGTGAATGAACATGGAAGTGGAATGTGTTAACATTGACGGTATGAAGGGCAATTAGGATGGGGGTAGCATGAATAGGCATGCAGGATGAGAGGGCACGTTGTGAATGGGATGGTAGAGTGGTTGATAACGAAGATATAAGTGGTCATTGTGGGTTGGATAGGTTGGCATCAATGGGCCGCCTTAGGGAGCGGGTGGAGGGAAGGTGCATCAGAGGGTTTAGGTCTAGACAATATACATTTAACAAAACAACTAGGAAAGAGTCCCAGGAAACTGTGGCAAACCTCACAAAGAGCCTGCTGTACCATTTGGCCAATGACCAACTCTGATCGCTGTCCAGGAAAGTCAGGCTTGACATCATCCTGCACCCAATCCTTCAGAGTGAAAAGGTATACTGCTTGGGACATTTTTATCTGAGTGGGATGCGCCAGTACAGGAAATACCCCAACTTGAGTAACCTGTTTCAGGAGTGAAAAACTAATGCTATGTGTAGGATATTTCTTCTGGAGGTGGGAAATATAAATTGGAACCACAAGGGGAAATAGTCATGGTGTGGAGGCGATGGCCTAGTGATATTCTTGCTGGACTGTTGATCCAGAGACCCAGATAATGTTCTGGGGACCCAGGTTCGAATCCTGCCATGGCAGATAGTGAAATTTGAATTCAACAAATATCTGGAATTAAGAATCTAATGATGACCATGAATCCATTGTCAATTGTTGGAAAAAAACATCTGGTTCACTCATGTGCTTTAGGGAAGGAAACTGCCATCCTTACCTGGTCTGGCCTACATGTGACTCCAGACCCACAGCAATGTGGTTGACTCTTAACTGCCCTCTGGGCAATTAGGGATGGACAGTAAATGCTGCCTAGGCAGCGATGTCCTCATCCCATGAATGAATAAGGAAAAAAATTTAATGAGGTCCATCCAACCACACTTTCAAAGGTCTGGAGATGTGGTGAAGGCCAGACAGCTGTCTCAGGGTAGGAATAGAGGCAGGGCTTTTTAAGATTTAAACAGATCATAGTGCCATTTTTCTGACTGCCATTTCAATACATTGCTCTCAGTTTGTAAGGTTGAAGAACGTGTTTGAGGAGACAAGGATTTAGAACCTAAGGCAGGCAGTCCTCATTTTGTCAATGTGGACTTCAAAATCCTCTTCCAACGCCAAAAGGGAGAGGAGGGAGTTCCTCATCCCAAATGTTGAAAGGATGAAGACAAACTCCCTGTCTAAGCAGGTCTGGATGGACACAGCTATCATAGTCAGCAGAAAGTGTGTGTTGTGCAGTTAATGGATCAGAAAAGTTTCAATGGCATGATTCAGTGCAGCAAGGTGAATGTAGCCCCTAACCCTCCAGACAGGTCTCTGGGGATTTGATTTTGAAAGGAGCCAGAGGACGCATGCTGTTCCTGAACAAAGGAGGAGTGAGTGCCCACGGAATGTATTGACTTTTACTAAGGCTCAGAGCTACAATACTACTGAAATTCTGTCCGCACTGAAACCCACAGCGTTTAATGAATTGTAGCAGCTTGCATTGGCCAAATAGAACAGCAGTGCCTGTGTCACTCTCTTTTGTTCTTGTGGTGGCCCATTAATTAGAGCCTATGATAAAAAATTAGTTCAAAGGCTTCCGTGTTCAGTTTCAAGGAGCCCTGACTAAAGGTCAAAAATGTATAGTCGCTCCTAAAATGTGGTGTTGAGGGGTAAATGGGCTTTTATTTTATTGTGTGTTTTAGGCAGCAGAGCTAACCACTGAGCCTCATAGCAGTAGGGACTCCAGTTTAATTCCGTCTTTGGGTGACTGTCTGTGTGGAGTTTGCATATTCTCCCCCACGTCCGCGTGGGTTTCCTCCGGGTGCTCCGGTTTCCTCCCACGGTCCAAAGATGTGCAGGTTAGGTGGATTGGCCATGCTAAATTGCCCCATAGTGTCCAAGGTTGTGTAGCGAGGTGGATTAGCCATGGGAAATGCAGGGTTTCAGGAATAGGGTAGTGGGGTGAGTCTGGGTGGAATACGCTTTGGAGAGTCGGTGTGGACTTGTTGGGCCAAATGGCCTGTTTCCACACTGTATGCATTCTATGTAATGTTTTGAAGCCGGTTTGTTTATATGTAAATAGCTTTATTTGATTTATTTTATTTTTATTTCTTTCATGTCATAAACGTCTGTGTTATTGTTAAAAACAAAGCCGCAGCCTTGTGTGCTTACAAGTTAGTGAAAGACCATGATGTTAATAAATAAAAAAAAAGTATCAAAGCAGATTTGGTCCTGGAATCTGACTTGTCTAGTAGTTACATCAGCTACGTTACTATCGATGGCCAACGGCCATAATAGCTTTGACACTCGCTGACAGGTCAGTGGATCCAATGTTGTCTGGTGTAAACTTTTAGGTGACAATGGCCCAGACCGCTGTGACTGCCTGCCTAGAGATTAACAGTATCCTACAGCAGTAGTAGCTCGATCTTCAATAGCAGAGCTTATGCACCGTCTACCGCCTGTATGGTTTTCCTACCCCGCCCCTCTCCTTTATTTTCTAAACATCCTAGCCACTGTCCTTCCTGTCAAGAATATTGCTCCCATCACATCCGGAACTAAAATCTGACAGTCGCACTCCCATTGCCCGCTATTACCTTCCCAGCGCTCAGCTGAACTTCTTCAATTGTGTGTAGGAACCTCAACTCCTGCTGCTATGAATTCCTGATAATAAGAGGATTGTGGCGTCCATGCACTGCCTGAGCACCAATTGCCCACTCTGTTTAAAATCTCTGCTGGCCCAGCGGTACCACCACCTCCTCCGCTATCTTTTTGGCCTTAATACAGGCCAGGTAGGCTTTAAGTTGTGACACCATTTACACCTCTTCATAGGAAAAGTGAACTTCCTCGTCCCACCACCATTTTCATGCAGGTTCTGGAAGGACGATAAGAACTGCTTTGTTGGACAGTTGATGATCAGAGGGACAGCCTGCTGAGGACTCAATTGCATTCTGACAGAAAGTGTTAAATATTTTTGCTCAAATCCAAATTGAACTTGCATCAAATTAGATGTACTGCAGCGTAGGGTTATTTTAGTTACAACGATTTTCCCGAAAGAATCTTTTGTAAAAAAAGTAAGTTGAGCGTTATATTGACCAGCATTATTTAAGTGTTGAGATGCACTAGAGTATCTTTCCCAATTAAGTTACATACGTTTATACATATCTCAATGATTATATGCATTCAAAACTGAAGAAAATGCTGTGTAATCTCTCGTTTAATCCTCCAGTGATTAAAAACACCCAGAGTCTTTTTAAATAGAAAGATATTCCTCAGCATATTTCACAAAGGAAAAGGAAGCAGTTACTTGCTCCTGCAATGCTCAGTGAAAGGGGGAGAAGGTATTCTGGTTTCAGCGGTTCCATTCTTTACATTTCTTACAGCTAATTCATTATGGCTTTATTTCAAACACTTGAGAAGAACCTATCTTAGCAGGGGCACACGTTCCCCTTATGATTGGCAGTTTTATGAGTTTATTAAATGATTGCTGTGTTTGCTTTATCTTTGCAAGTAAGTGATTATTTTTAAGAGCAGATTGACCATTTAAGGCAATTTAATTTTTTTAAAGTGGTATTTATAAATGTGTATGTTTGAATAACTGACCTTGGAGATTGCTTTAAGCTTATTAGTTTAATGTCAATTTTAAAAGACATTCTGGGGTCTGTTCACAGTGGATATTGGGTGAGTGGCTATAGCGGGAACATGAGGGGCATTGAAGGCATGGGATGCATGGTGAGTTGTTGGGAGCAATGTTGAGAACAAAGAGAACAATGTTGGGAGCTGAGCTCCTGTCACTGAGAACTAACAAAAGCCTCCTAAACAGCCTGACTCCACACTCACTCCACTCCTGCACTCATTCCGTACTTGTATCATGGTTCACAAAACCCAATCATTTTATGTCCATGTCGATGAACCAAAATGATGATGGGAATGAGATTAAGAAAAATATTTTCATTCCAGAAACCAAAAAAGGCCACAACTCTAATTTTCCTATTCCCACGTTAAAATCTGGCCATATATATCCCCATTTCAAAATTTACATTCAATGGTTTCAAAACTAAAATGCCTATTAATTAGCAGAAATTGGATGTGGCCAAATGACAGATTTTGTAGTTTAGACAAGGGAACATGACCTCTGTGCATCATTCCAATAAATTTCAACTTAGAAAATTCCAACTGTTGAAGAAGGAATTATGTAAATGTGCTTTTGTGGTGATAAATGTTCCATGTCTTAGCATTGGGCACTCCACGTCTGTTGAGCTGAAAGCGCTACCATTTACTCTACTGGCTGTATCATTTTTCACAGAAATTATTTTAAATTTTACCCTAACTCCTCAAAAATGATTAACAACAACAGTGAAAATAATTTGTCAGCAATTAAAATGCATATGTTATGAACGTGGATAGTATATTTAGAACCATATTTTATTTGTTCCATCATCCCTACTATGTGTCATTAATCACAACAAAACTAGTCCATGTTTTTGGACAAAAACACGACTGACCGTACCTTGCTGCTTGGCTACAGAATAACTGAGTTTTATAACTGTGAGACTTTCTTATGATTTGTTAGTAATTAATATTTTTGGACTTATTGTCATAGAATCATAGAATCCCTACAGCATGGAAGCAGGTCATTCGGCCTATTGAGTCCACACCAATCTTCCAAACAGCATCCCACCCAGACCCACCCCCTATCCTATCCCTGTAACCTTGCATTTCCCACAGCTAATCCACCTAGCCTGCACATTCCTGGATACTATGGGCAATTTAGCATGGCCAACCCACGTATTCTGCACATCTTTGGATTGTGGGAGGAACCGGAGCACCCAGAGGGACCCCACGCAGACACGGGGAGAATGTGCAAACTCCTCACAGACAGTTGCTCACAGCTGGAATCAAACCTGGGTCCCTGGCGCTGTGAGGCAGCAGTGCTAACCACTGAGCCACTGTGCCACCATTGTCTACATGAATTTATTAACAGAAAAATTCAATGTTAACCAACATCTTTTATTTCCGTCTTTGAGAACATTACCATATTAATTAATATTAATTACAGTTCTAGCTACCTTGCAATGCACACATAAAAATAAATTGATTTTCTATACATAAATATGCAACATGTACTCATTTGTGGAAAATACAAGTGCAGTCCATCTTCCAAACAAAAAAGCAGGCAGAGGGGAATGCATAAGAGCTCACCAAGTTTATTCCGATTTGACAGTAGTGTAGCTGTACAGTGGAGTACATGAGGCAAGGCAGCCTGTATTAGTTCCCAACGTGTTATGCTCTGGATGGCCTCAGAGAGAGCAGGCGAGAGGCCATGCAACTTGCTCTCCACCAAAACACGTTCAAAGGACTAGAAACCAATAAAAAATAATTACAAATCAATACTTGCTTGTGGGAGATAGAATGGACAACTTGTGGGTGTGTTGTAGGTGAAGACTTGTGCTGAGTTTACAATTGTATTTCATTAAATCTTGCATTTATAAAAAAACATATCCATCAAAGAATGGTGATTAAAAATGTCATCTAGTGAAACAAATGTTAAAAAGGAATAAAGAACGTATGTATAATAGCTTGAACATCTTTGTACCAGTCTAGATTAATACTAAGGGACTGGTATTTTTGTGAAAATTAAAATATTGAAAATGTTAGTAACATAGGCAATTAGATGAATGATGGTGGGTAACCTTGTTAAAATCTTGGGATATGTTTCAGTAATCCTGTTCTTTCCTTTGTTATAGATCAATGGCTAGTTGAGCTTTGTGAAGAAACGAAGATGTATTTTCTATCACAGTTAAAGTTCATCAATTATATAGAGGCTTGTTGAAATGTTCTGGATCACCATAAAAGCATAGACAATGGAACTAGGAGTAGGCCATTACACCCCTTGAGTTTGTTCTGCTAGACAATCAGATCATGACTGATCACCTTATTTCAACATCATTTTCACTCACTTTAATATGTAGAAACCTATCAACTTCTGTCTTGAAGATACTCAATGATTGCACATCCATAGGTCTCTGTAGTAGAGATTTTAAAAGATTCATCATCCTCAGAGTGAAAAGAAATTCTCCTCATCCTCGCACTTCATTAACTTGGTGACTCCTGGTGCTATACACTCCAGCCAGAGGAAATATCCTCCCCCATCAAACACTTGCCCAATCTCTCGCCGTTTAAGAAATATTCTGAATTTCTGTTTTTCCCTACCAAAGTGGATAATTTCCCAATTTTCCACATTACATTCATCTGCCATATTCTGGCCAAATCAATCCCCTGAAACCTCTGCATCTTCCTCACTTCTCACGATTCCAACTAGTTTTAGCAAATGTGAAAATATTAAATTTGGTCCCCTCATCCAAATCTTTGATGTAATTTGTCAATAGTTGGGGCTGAAGTGCTGATCCTTGGGGTACCACACTGGTCACAGCCCACCAACTTGAGAATGAGGCATGTAATGCCACATGTAGCACGAAAACGTTTTCTGAAAAAAATCACATCATAATTTATATGGCCTTCCAATACACATATATTGCCAGTCCAGAGGGAGGGCAGTAGCTACACACTAAGGGTTCAATTTACAATGAAAAAACAAAAAAATCTGACAAATCTATCCTGGGATGAATTTAAATTAAGAATTAATTAAGAATTGAATTGAAGTATCTTGCAGCACGCATCATCGATTTTTTTAACTATCGAAACAACAAAAACACACGGCATATTTCTGTCATTCAATAAACGGTGATTAATTCTCTTTCTGGTTTTAGGGAGAATGCTTATCATTAATAGCAAGGATAAAGAAACCATAAAGATTTTTAAAAATATATGAATGCAAAATACTGTGGATACTAGAAATCTGACTCAAACACGAAGAAACTGCTGAAGAAACTCAACAGCATCTATGGAGAGGAAAACAGAGTTAACGTTTTGAGTCCAGTATTACTTCATCAGGAGGATTTCTTTTCATTTCGTATCAGGACGAGTCTGATTCTGCAAAGCAACATCTATTGACTATCCCCAACTACCCTAACAATGGTGGTGATGGGGCTATCCTTGAAATGTTGCAGTATGAGTGTTCATGGGTACAGGCTAAGGCAATTCCATAACGATTGGCAAATCCATAATTTTGGCTCAGACACAATGAAGAAACATTGCTGCTTGCCTATGTTAAGATAGCATGTCTCTTCAGTAGAACTTTAGATGAAAAGCATTGTTGGTTTTTTGAAATTTTATTAGAGGTTACGGTGCTTTGGAATCCTATAAAAGTAAGTTTGCAAATTTTACTGCAATACTACTTCTAAGCAGTAATGATTGAAGCTACTGTGAACTGGTCGTGAAAACTGAAATTTATGAGTTCAATGGTAAGAATGCATTACAAATATGAGAATTATAAAACTGTTGTGCTTTGGGACAAAAATGAAAGGCAGTCATGTGATCTATTCAAAATTGACCTAACCACAGACCTGGGCTGTTAAAGATTAAACAAATCCACAGGTTGTTTTGCTGGAAAGAAAATGTTGACATTTGGAAATGGTGGTAGCATCATTTGTACTTAATGTGCTTAGAGTGGTAGTCTCCAGTGTCCCTGGAAGGTGTTGAAAATATGAGGTGTAACTGTCCATTTACTTCCAATCAGCATTTTCTACCATGTTGCAAGGTCCATATAATTCACATTACAGGGGTGGGTTTTGAAAGGAGATATCCTTGAAGCTCATGGACAAAAGCAATCTTCCAGCATCTGACAGTAGGAGAGGGCAGCTAATGGCTGAAAATCCCTTCGGATCACAATGCAGGAATGCCACTGGGAGCTCATGCTCGAACTGCAAAGACCAAGCTCATGAGAATTGGAAATGGAGCTGGAAACATTTGGGGGAGAATCATTAGTAATACCCATCACCCTGAAAAACAACTCTGGGCAAGAAAATGATCAGAAATAGACCCTCAGGAGCCACTTTGGACTCATTCTGGGAAAAACAAAAGTTTGGTGTAAAAATACAGATGTGAACTGCAAGTTCTATTCTGTAGTTTCTTGCCTACAAAAACAATGTTCAGTCAATTGTGCTTTTAATCTGTTTGTTTCAACAACGTTTTAAAACATGAAATCTTGCTGTGGTCATCCTCACAGCTATTAACTGGACATTTGTGGGTTTTTTTTTTTAAAAAGTTACCATCTTGACAGGAATTGCAAAAGGTGCCACTTGTGAGGTAATGATAGTAATAGCACATACTGAAAGCAGGTTCTTACCTAAAATGTGGGTCAGGTTTTAGAAATGGATAGAAATGCTTTATCGTTATGTCAGCAATTAAAGTAAACATTCAATATTAAAATAAGATAACGTACCACACAGGAAGCTTCATACTGTTTTCCCAGCTTTGGTCTTAGAAAGGCACTGTAAGATAACAAACAAAAATGGTACTGTTTAAACTGCAGTGCAACTTGCTTTAAACAATTTCCGGATTAAGCACATTAACAGCTTAATATGCAGTTCTATTTTCACATATCATCTATTTAGCTCCTCCAAAATTACAGAAAACATAAATAACTTAATAGGAAAGAGTGCCTTTATCAGTATGACATTAAAAATATAAATTACAAACTTTAACACCCCTTTGTTTTCTTTATTTCTAACGTTCTGATATATGTTGGTTTATAAAGAAATTATTTTTTAATTAAAAGACCAAAAACACTGGTTTGAATGAGTGATCCCGTTAACGACAAAACTGATTTGATTAAAGTACACAACTGAACAGGGCCAAAAAAATCTCGAGCAAATGACAGCACTTCTGCAGATGGTAATTTAGTTCTCTCACAGCAGCAGGATAAAGGACACTTACTGGGTAGTTTTCTAATACTTAAACAAAAATTCAACAGATCAGAAAAAAGGACTGGAAAACAAAGACTTGAAAAACATTACTCCTTACTTTTATAACTGTTTGAAGGCAGTGGTGCTCTTGCAGAGTCACAAAAACCCAGGTCTGGTAGCAGCTGTTCCTTTTTTAAACTAATTACTTTATGATCTGCCTTCTCTGTTGAAGCACAGATGGTGAGTCAAACTAGCAAACAGATCAGCTGACAATGTCTTATGCTTATTTATCTGATCACAACCATATTTCAACAAAGGACAAAAAATTAAGAGGGACAGAAAATAATAAAACAGAAAAAAATAAATAGTTGGCAAAAGGAGAGATTTGGGTGGGAGGAGGCAGCGATAGAGGGGGAAAACTGATCCTTCTAAACAGGAAGAAAAATGTTGAAAAATATAGAAATAACAAAGGTCACATCCAATTTCTGATCTGCAGCCACAGTACCATAAAATCTTGCACAAGTATGGGAAATGAAACAGTGACTGTACAAAGACAAGGTTTGTGGAATGCACTCTGTTCCTTGATACTCAGAGGATGGCCAACACATCTAGCATCTTGCTATGCATGTCATCAAACTTCTCCTGTATGCTGCCCCATCACAAAGTCTTCAACCGAGACCTCCGCAGCAGAACTCATCTGAAACATCACCTACTGGTGAAATAGAAAACAAACCATCCTTGTCTCCTAACTTGGCTGCCATCCACAGTGGTGTTAAGGCCAGTCAGATCAGCCATGATACTACTGAATGGCAGAACAGGCTTGATGCACTGAAAGCATACTTCTACTCCTGTGAACTTTCATGCCTGCATGACACACCATGTGCTGATCCCAACTCTATACTTGCTTCAAAGATCCATGCCCGTCTCTGTCTGGAATTTACCTATGCCTGAAAGCAGATTAGGGTGTGCTGAGAGCTGAGAAGGAGCATAAAGCAGGAAGAACTATCTTCAATCTTCTCAATGAAATGGATACAATGGAACACATTGCAACAAGCCCACAATACAGAAAGCCAATTATCCCACCTCCTCTGCAAGGCTTAGGAATGTAGGCATCCTTGTAGTTTGCTCCCTGCACTGTGTGCTTCGTGTCCAGAAGAGGGCAGGATATTAGTGATGGCGTGGCACTGTGTTTGGGTGATGTACATGAGATAACCCAAAAGCTAGAGGTACATGGATGCAGCATGAGTGTCAGGATTTTAGGACTGGTAGGTCTATGAGCGTGGGTTGGAGTTTCTGGATGTTAGGTACAAGGCCTGGGTGCTAAGTGGGCAATAAGGGTGCGATGCATTCAGAGGTGTTTGAGTTGCAGTGAGTAGGAGATGCATTCGGTGCTTTTGAACAACATTGAGGCCATCAGACTTCTTATGGGGCTATTTCTAAGTCTTCGGGCATAAACACCAGGAGTTCATCTCCCTTGCCAACACTCTCACTCCCTTCTGAGTGTAGCCTCCTGACCCGATGTAAAAGCCTGTTTTCTCTCCTTTTGCCCACCCCAGAGAGTGGGGTCTCTAATGCTGCATTCATCAGGCTGAAATCCTCTCTCTCTGTGCCCAGTGTTTGATTTAGCAAGTTTTTACATTCCATTAACTTTACTTGATGCAGCTTCTCTTAAAGGAAGACAAGCAAGTCGGTCTATCCTGAAAAAAACATAGGCTGGCATAACTACATGGTATCAGCAAAATGCTGATCAACAAACTGTAATCTTGCCTGGTAAGTGTAGAGACTAGTAATGTCAGAGGCATTGAGGGTGTTCAGCCCCATGAAAGTAGAAGACAGTGATCTTTGTCTGCGAGGGACCGCCAATGGATGAATGAATGAACAACTCAACTGGACTCACTACATAAACACAGTGGTTACAACAGCAGGTCAGAAGCGAGGAATACTGCGGCAAGTAACTCACCTCCTGATTCCTCAAATCCTGCCCACCATCTACAAAGCACAAGTCAGGAGTGTGCTGGAATACTCCCCACTTGCCTGGATGTGTGCAGCCCCAACAACACTCAAGAAGCTTGATACCATCCAGGACAAAGTAGCCTGCTTGATTGGCACTAAATCCACAAACATGCACTCCCTACACCACCACTGCTGAGTAGCAGCAGTGTGTACTATATACAAGATGCACTGCAGAAATTCACCAAGGATCCTCAGACAGCACCTTCCAAACCCATGACCACTTCCATCTAGAAGGAACAGGGCAGCAGATGCATAGGAACACCACCACTTCCAAGTTCTCCTCCAAGCCACTCACCATCCTGACTTGGAAATATATCGCTGTTCCTTCACTTTTGCTAGGTCAAAATCCTGAAATTCCTTCCCTAATGGCATTGTGGGTCAACCCACAGCAGGTGGACTGCAGCGGTTCAAGAAGGCCACTCACCATCACTTCTTCAAGAGCAACTAGGGATGGACAATAAATGCTGGCCAGCCAGCAACACCCACATCCCACAAAATGAACAAATTTTTTAAAAAGCCCCATGTTACAATCATAGTAATAAGGTGGGAGTATCAAACGTGTTTGCTTCTCACTTATGACCACAGTAAAAATGGACAATTCATATTCCATTCGATCATATGATTTTATTATGAGACCTTCATATACTAAAGTGGCTTTTAAAAAAGGACAAATTCTGATCTAAAATGGCTGTTGTGATCACTAGGCCAACGATTGAGACGAGCTTTGTTAAACCCACTGTGAGATTTTCAAAACCCATCTGCCCTGAAATTATAATCTCATCCAAAGTCAGTGAAACCAGACAACTAAGTCAGTATTGATGAATTTGCATCCTGTCTAATTTGCAAGTGTACACTAATTTCACAGATTGGGAGTCAAAAGACCTGCCTGCCAGTTAACCGGATTAGAAAAACAATGAGCAGACTCTGCAATATATAAGTCAACCTATGGCAACAGCTGTTTCTGGGCAACAGAAGCAGAAACAAGGAAAATTGATTTTTAAACTAGAACTGGAAGACACTCTCTCTGCCTCCCTGTCTCGCTCTCTCTCTGTTTCATAACACACACGCTAACACAAATGCAACTGAAAATGCAACCTGGAACAACCACCATTCACTGAGAATTCAGGTTTAGAAATCTTGCCAATGCTGAAGAGGCAAGTAACAGATAAACAGTCTGAACTCGGGCTTAAAATTAACACATTGGCTTTACTAATTGGGGCATGGACACACTGTAGGGACTCTATGATTCTAAGGTGATGCTGAACTTGCACAAGACACTTTTCAGACTACAGCTTGTGTACAGTTCTGGATGCCACATTATAGTAAGGATGTGAACGAATTGGAGACAGTGCAGAAACAGTTTACAAAAATGGTTCCAGTGATGAGGAATTTCAGGTTTGAGGGTTGATTGAAGACCTTGGGACTGTTTCCTTGGAGAGAAGAAGGATAAGAGAAAATCTGACAGAGGTTTTTGAAATCATGAGTAGGCTGGATACAGTGTTTAGGGAGAAACTGATCCTGCTTGTAAAAGGATCATGAAGAAGACGGTGTAGATTAAAAGTGACCTGCAAAAGAAGCAAGGGTGAAGTGGGGAACAATTTTTTTTCACTCAACAAGTAGTTAGGAAATAGAGTGCACTGCCTGGAGCTGTTATGGAGGCAGGTTCAATTCAGGCACTCAAGAGGGCATTGAATATTAAGGTAAAAATAATGTGCAAGGGTATAGAATAAAGCAGGATATTGCCACTGATTAATGCTGCTCCTTTAACAAGTCAGTGTAAGAAGTACAAGCCAAATGGCCTTCTTCCACACTGTAACACTTCTGTGATTCTGTGACCTCAAAGACTTGATCTTCATGATAGAACCCTTTTTCTGCCCAACACTCTATTTTAACATATTTTAAATCCCATCAACTTTATTCAATGCAGATTCCCTTCAGAATATGGTTTCTACCTTTGTGTTTGCACAGACACACCCCACTTCTTTTTAAGCTGACTACCTGGTTGGTGCATACATTTGATTTCACATTTTGATCACTTTTCTCTCAGGGTCAGTAAGCAATAAAGTTCCTCTTTTTTTCACCCAAGGACACCTTTAAATGGCTCCTTCATTTTGAGCAAAAAACTGAAAGAGCTGCTTTTTCTGAAGAAAGGTCACTTGACCTGAAACGATAATTGTGCTTTCTCTCCACACATGCTGCCAGAGTGACTGAGTTTTTCCAGCAAATTTGGCTTTTGTTCCTTAATTTTGACATTGTTAGCTAGGTTTTAAATGAATTGTGACAGGTGTTTGCTAAAAAGCAAAGAAAAAATATTTGTTACAATCGAATGAGAGAGGTTTAAAGTTGGCCAATTCCCCCTCTTCACCTAGTTGCAATGCCCACCTCCAACAGAAATAGCACAGGCAAGTCACAAATTGCAAACACATGCCCAAATAAATGGGGCAGATGAATTCTGAGGCACACTGATTCTTGACTTGTACTTTTAATACATAACAATATTGTCATAGAGCTAGAGGGCCATAGGGCTGTTATCTCATTACAGAGAGATGACTGGTGGTGGTTTAACCTGACCGTCAGCATGCCTCAGGCGAGAAAGATTGAGAAGGTGGGACCTTCATTGTGGCCTCAGCTGGTGCAGGAATTGACCCTGCACTATTGGCATAACTCAGGCAATTATTGGCTGGCTGATCCCCGCTTCCTGGATTCATGCAAATATATAATAGTCAAATTTTTAAAAAAGAACTAAATCAAAGGGGGTGTCTTCTCAATTTACTTTTGCATCCACTAAAGGTTATTTTAATGCAATTATAGACTAAATTGTCAGGGTTAGGAGGCTAAGCTACTCTTAAAAAAGTGGGTTTCCAAAGTCTGAGAATTTACCACAATGGTTTAATAGAGTTTTACAGTATGGAAATAGACTCTTCAGTCCCACTCATCCACACCAACCAGATATCCTGAATTAATTAGTCCCATTTGCCAGCATTTGGCCCATGTCCCTCTAAACCCTTCCTATTCAAATACCCATCCAGATGCCTTTCAATTGTTGCAATTGTAATCATTTTAGCTCTTGCGAACACTGGTGAATCTTCAATTCAAACAGGTATGTTCCTCTGATAATGGATTGCTATCAGGAAATGTAGATAGATAGACATGGAAAATAGAAAAATAAGTTATCAAATTGATCATTCTTGCTTCCCAGAATGAGCTTGAGAACGGCATCAAAAAAAAAGCACGACAGTCAATCACCCACTCATTGTTCTTGATTCTTTCAGAAAACTAGAAGAAAACAAATGCCCAAGTTTTTTTTTTAAATCTCCCCTTTCCCCCCACAACCTAACAAAACAAAGAAGTGTGGGCTAGAACTTATGTTGATTGGGAGAATATTTTAACTTGAATTTAATTAGCAGCTAAATATACCCATATTACAAGCAGTTCAAAATAGACAGTAACAGATTCAGCATCAGTAGAAATATCATATGCTCAGTAAACATGGTAGGTTTGTATCCAACATGATTTGAAGAAACACTGGCATTATTAATGCTGCTCCTTCATAAATTTCAACACAAATCATTCTCACTCAATCAGCGAGACTTTTCACTATGAAGAGGAAATAGAAGCTACTAATTGGGTTCTGCTTTTACCTGCATGATTATCCAACAATCTACTTACTGTTTACAAACAATGCACTTCAATTTATACCTTGGTAGCTCAGAAACCATGGTTTCATGTACATTAGACCATAAGGCATAGGTGCAGAAGTAGGCTATTCACCCCATCAAGGCTGCTATTCAATGATCTGATAATCCTCAATTCCATTTTCCTCAATTCTATCACTGATTAAACATTTGCATATCTCAGCCTTCAATAATCTTAATGACCAAGCCTTGACAGCCCTCTGTGGTCATGAATTTCATACAATCACAGCCATCTGAGTGAAGAAATTCCTCATCTGTCTTAAATGGGTGACTCCTTACATTCAGACTGGGTCACCCAGTCCTCGACTGTCTGACAAGGGGAAACAATCTCTCCACATCTATCCTGTCAAGCCCTCTAAGAATTTTGCATGTTTCAATAAGGTTGTCTCTCATTCTTCTAAACGCCACTGCGTAAACCCTGAGCTATTCAACTCCTCCTCCTAAGAAAATCCTTCCATTCCCAGGATCAACTTAGTGAACCTGCTCTGGACTGCCTCCAGCACTAGTTTATCTTCCCTTAGATAAGAAGACAAAAGCTATTCACAATATTCTGGGATAACACAAAAAAAAACTGTGGATGCAGGGAATCAGAAACAACACCAGAAATTGTTGGAGAAACACAGCAGATCTAGCAGTAGCAGTGGAGAGAAAGCAGAATTAATGCTTCACATCCAGTGACCCTTCTTCAGAGGCTGAAAATAGCCCTTTTATCCCAATTCTCTGTCTTGTATCGGTTAGCCAATTTCCACTGCTAAAATACTACCCCAACATGATGGGTGTTAGCTTATTAAGTCGCTTTATTTGTCTTTTGGAAACTGAAATATATCTACTGTTCGAGTTTGTCTGTCCTGTTTGTCAGCTCCTCAAAAAAAATCTAATAATTTGCCATGCAAGATTTCTGCTTCATGAAACCAAGTTCGCTCTGATTATGTTCTGCATTTCTAAATGCTTTGCTGTTAGATCCTTTGCAATACTCTTAACATTTTCCCAATGACAGGCCTACAGTTATCTTTTGGTTGGTTTCTCTCCCTTTTTGAACAAATGTATTGCGTTAGCAGTTTTCAAAACCTCTGGGATATTTCTAGAATTTGAGAATTCCTGAAAGATTACTGCCATTGCATCCAGTATCCTTGTAGCCACTTCCTCTAATATGCTATGATGCTACTCATCTGACTTACCAGTCTTTAGCACCATCAGTTTCTCTAGCATGTTTTCTCTTGTGGTAGTTATTGTACTTATTTCATCCCCACCTCCTTTTGCCCCTGATTATTTAATATTTTTAGAATGCTGTTATTACTTTCTACCATAAAAAACTGATGCAAAATATTTATTCAACTCCTCTGCCATTTCCTGATTCCCCATTATTATTTCCACAGCCTCATTTTCTGAAGGCCCTAATTCACTTGGCTTCTCTCTTCGTTTAATGTATCTAGAGAAGTTCTCACTGTCTGTTTTCATATTACTTCCTGGTTTGCCCTCACAGTTTGTTTTCTCCCCCATTTTATTTGGTCATCTTTTGTTGACTTTTAAATTTATATTTTTCCCAAGCCTCTAATAATCAATGTCACATTGTACATTTTTTCCTTTTCAATTTGATGCTATCTTTAACTACCCTGGTTAACCATGATCAGTTTATCCCTTTCCTTGAATCTCTCGTTCTCGCTGCCATATAACTCTGTTGTGCATCATCAATTACCATTCTTCAAAAGCCATTTTTTCTGCTAAATCCGTTTCACATTCAACCCTCATTCCTTTGTATTTATGCTTACTTAAGTTTGGCACAGTTGCTTCTGACCCAAGTTTGCCATACTCAAACTGAATGCTAAATTCTTTCATCTTAGGGTCACTGTTCCCTGGGAAATATTTCACTCCAAGGTCATTATAGAAACATTATGTAAAATAACCTGTGAACACTATGATTCAAACAACTGGCAGGCCTGTTGGACTCACAAAGCATTAGATGTAAATTCAAAAGTTGACCACACACATCTTTCAAGACCTATAAACTGATTGCAAAACATGAATATTTTCCATCATTTTTCATAACATCACTAACATAATTTGTACAAGTTGTCCAAATGTAATGGCTGTACTAGTGTATCCATTTCCAGAAATATTTTCTTAACAGTTTGTAATTATTGCACATCAAGGTTATCAGTAAATTGAAATGGTGAGGAGAGTAGAATATTGCAAGGGGAGATTGCTGGAAACATAATATGCAACTGAGCAAATAGTATCCTTTTTATTTATATTTTTGTGATATAAGCATTCTATATCAGAAACACAGCAAAATAGTTTCAAAAAAACAAATTCTTCAAAATAATTTGTCATTGTTTTTTCAATTCTTCCTACACAGTGATAATTTGCAGCCTAGTTGATCATGTGACATGTGATCACATAAAATTTGCTTACCATTTGCCAATTGTAATGCATTTACCTTAACTGAATATGTCAATATCATCTGCTGCTACTCTTGCCAGCTCTGTTGTCATTGCATGTCATGCTCCCCTATCTTGTGCCAAACTCACACAGCCACTATAACTAGGCTATAACCATGGTGTGATATGTGTCACACAACCATGTCTAGATTGATCCCTTTTTCTGCTGCATCTGGAAGAGATTTCCCTTATATGTAAGATCTAATCAAATGGTCGACATACTGATATTTTATTTTCTTGATGTTGCTTTTTAAAGTTCCTATTATTCTTGGAATTTCAAGCTGCTTGTCTCTTGTCTTCAGTTATCACATTTCAGAAGCCTCTATTTTCTTCCACAGATCTTTAATTGTTTCCCAAATTTATGTGGAAAAGAAGAAAGTGGATAAAATATAGAATCCTCAGATTGTTTTTTTCCTCCCTAGAAGCTTGTATGTATTTGCTGTTAACACATTGTTCATCTTGCCATAACTACTTCCATCTATCTTATCCTTTTAACTTTTGCAAACATTTGCCATCTTCTTTTGATTCTGCAACGAGTGCTATGCAGTCAGCACACCACCATTTTGCTACGTTCTTGCCTCCAGTTTTTAAGCCTAGATATAGATTGAATTTTCTGAATGTGATCAGCATACAATAATACTAAGCCATTGACGATATATTAGAAATTTGTTTTATACTAAAATAACAAAATTTTCAAGTCGAAGAAAAAAAATAGATTTACAAATAATCTTTAAATTAGAATTATTTCTGTGAGTTTTTTTACAGCATTAACCACAATGAAAAGCAATGAGAATCTTTGATTTAACCAAAACATTTTTGTTATAAATAACTTGTAAAGTTTTGTGCAATTTTATAATACCGAGGAAATTATAAAAAAGAATGGTTAAACCAAAACCAAATCTAATTCATCTCTCACAATGAAACACTTTTCTGTATAAAAGATAATAGCCCAGATTCTGTTGCGATAATAACCACAAGGCTGGCAGTGTTCCCTACTGTTGCTGGTTATAACTACGATCAACTTCTGTGATTCATAAATGCACAGTTAAATGTAAAAATCTGCAAGTTGCTATCAGAAGTACTCTGGTCCTGTAAAGGTTGAGCTGTTGCAGTCATCACAGATGCAATCAACATTGAAATATTGTTAAGGCTTGAAGTTATAGTAATAACCCTGTACTTCTATATTGTCTCACACAGAAGATCAGCGACAAACACTTCAATCAGGTGGAGCTGAACGTTTAAACAGTGTGGTAATTGTTAACTACAGTTGGACATGCTATTTTATATATGAGGCAGTAAGACTTGTAAATAAATAAAACACTACACTTTTTAAAAGAATTTATATACAAATATAAAGCTCTCTTCTGTCATTTAAATTTCACCCTTAATCCCATGCTTGTAACCCAGCCTTAGCTTTATATACAATCATTTAAATATAAGTTGTCTTTCACGCATGTTGGCCTAGTGCCTCTTCGTCTATGAAGAATCTTCAATCTGATTGATTAATCTGTCTTCCTATGGGTTACCTTTTCTCAGACTAAACATATCTACTCTTAAGGAAAAGCTGGAATCAAACTGACGTAATTGAAGAGGAAGTGTTCAATCTAGAGTCTAGTAAAGCATTATGGACAGATTTTCTTAATAAGAATAGCA
This sequence comes from Rhincodon typus, assembly GCF_021869965.1. Taxonomy (NCBI): domain Eukaryota; kingdom Metazoa; phylum Chordata; class Chondrichthyes; order Orectolobiformes; family Rhincodontidae; genus Rhincodon; species Rhincodon typus. The sequence continues at coordinate 23,260,348 of NC_063338.1, forward strand.
ATTCACATCCTTTTTTGCTGATCACAACATTTAGACTATCTATAGTGTGTATCACAAGCCAACATTAACTCTCCCTTACTTCAGTTTGTGTTGCCTGCTCCATCTGCCTCAATTGTTTCAGCCTCTCTCCCATCTTCCCATTCAATTTGTTTCTCTCCCTCCCTCATTCTCTGTGTTGCTCTCCTACCTCTCACTCCCACTCTCATTTCAAATTTCTCCCTCTGTCTCCCCAGACTTTGTTTATTATTCACTTACCCCTGTTCTTCTAATATGTTCCCTCTCTCAGGTCACTTTGTATATTTTTCTCCCCCCTCCCAGCTTGTGTTTCTCTCCCCAATCTGTTTTTCCTTCTTGTTTTTTATCCGAGTGTATTTTGCATTTTCTTCCTCCCTCCCTCAGATTTGCCTTCCTTGTTTGTTTCTCCAATCCCAGTATACCTTCCTCTGTTCCTGTCAATTTGTATTTCTCCCCCTCTCTCCCTCCCTTTTTATATCTTTCACTCACCGTCCCTCCCCAGTTTGTGCTTCGCATTCTTCACATCCACATTGGGGAGGTGGTGGCTGAGTAGTATTATGGCTGGACTGATAATCCAGAGACCCAGATAACATTCTGAGGACCTAGGTTCAAATTCTGCCATGGCAGATGGTGGAACTTGAATTCAATAAAATATCTGGAATTAAGAATCTAATGATAACCATGAATCCATCAACGATTGTCAGAAAAACCCATCTGGTCCATTAATATTGTTTAGGGAAGGAAACAGCCCTCCTTACCTTGGCTGGCCTATATGTGACTCCAGACCCACAGCAAAGTGGTTGACTCTCAACTGCCCTCTGGGCAATTAGGGATGGGCAATAAATGCTGCCTAGCCAGCGATGCCCTCATTCCGTGAATGAATAAAGAAAAAAGGGGTGGGGAATTGTCTCAGTCAGGTTGTCATTCTCTCCTTACCAACTCTCTCTCATTGGTTCTATGACTTGGCGTCTTTCCCTTTCTCCTCTCCAGTTTATATTTCTCTCTCCCATCCCCTCTGTACCTCTCCCTTCCCTAATTTGTGTTGCTGCATTTTTTCTCTCCCTCACTTAGTTTACCTGCCTGGTCTTGGACATTTCAGAGACTTACATCAAAACATAGAGCAATCTACAGAATTGACAACAAAACAACAAAACTCTAAATGTGGAGGGGCTAACAAGGCTCAGACAACAGCGTTCAGCGTTACAGATATTCTGGTTAAGATGCTTATCTCTGAAAGCTTCATGATTATTTCCAATATACACTGGGTTTGAACCCACACACCATAGCGAATCAGCAAGGGAATTGAAAAGGTTAGTTAATCTCTATTTAATGATTCATCAATGGGCAAGGTTTTAACCCATTTAAAAATTATTGTCTTAGAGTTAAAATCAGGCCCCTTGATGGATTTTTAATTTGATGCAAGGATCTGTTAGGACCTGAAATGCATTTCCTGATGAAGGAATAGACAGATTTGATAATAACATTCAAAAACCATAGGTCTTTCCAAGTGCTAACCCAGACCCAATGGGCTGAATGGTCTCCTTCCAGGTTGTTTTCACAGATGACAGGTATCATATTGATAAAGATGCACTGTGAAAGGTCCCTATTAACCACCAGCTCTTCATCCGTTTAACCCGGGGGTCGCGCCGGCCTTCGCTGCCTGTTCAATCCCGGGAGGTGCTGATGGAGAATAGGGAGGCCCCAGCGGGCCACCCCGGACTTTATTTATTCGTTGCCCGCGGCTGTCCTCACCTGGTCTGCCTCCACAGGAAGGTTTGGATGGGGAGAGGGATGCCCCGGCCGCACTCTCGCTCTGCATCCTCGGAGCTCTTGCGCTTCACCATGCCGCTGTGCAGCCCGCCTCCCTTCGCTTGAAGCTGGGCGGCTGGAGCAGGCTCGGTGCCCCTCGGGCTTCAGCACCAGGGCAGGAGCGGACAGCGCCCGCCCGTCCTCCTGTCAATCAATCAGCCCGGGGGCAGGACTGCTAAAGGTCACTCCAAATCCAGCAATCTACTGTGACCTGGAGAGAAAGCAACCTGCGGTTTGCACAAATGCATTGAATGGTGTTCAGAACAACAAAAACAAACAAACAAACAAAAAAAATCCGGAGTGAGCTGTGGCTCTATGCAATAAAAAAAAGCCAGACTCTCCACGGAATGACCATTCATGGATATGCTTCTCAAATGCGTCACACAGTGAGATACGCAGAGCGCAGAGATAATAAATACCATACAATGAGGTCACCAGTTTGTAGCTGCTGACTTGCTGGCATATTATTTCCACTGATGTACAATAACATTTTTTTTGTTGTGGTGCTGTTTTCCTTTTGTGTTTTCTTCTTGAAGTCGGGGAAAGTTAGAGTTACGGGGGAATGCAAGACCAAACAGGGGGGAAAAAAGGAGTTGAAAAGCATTATTCTATTAACATGCAGTTAACTATTAAGTAGACACCTGTGGTAATTAAATAACACAGCAAGTCAGATCAGATAATTTAAGTTGTTTTACGTCCATATCTAAAATTGTTGGGGAGCTCCTAAACATTTTACAGTATTTGGAATGAAAGAGGGGACAGAATGATCACTAAAGTATTTTAGAGGACAGGTATCTCTCATTCCTTCAGGTGATGATGCTAACAAAATACTATAATATTATAGAGTGTGTTTCACATTTAGACCAAGGATGAAATACATCACGTTAGGTTTTGTGTCATGGTGGTAGTGGCCAGGGGTTCTGGATTCAACTCTAATTTGCCCTGCAGTTGTATCATGATGTGTTCCACAGGTTGCTTAAAATAACTAAAATATATCAAGTTGATCATGATGCAAAATACTGTAGAAGGACTAACTTACAATCCAGACTATCACAGGGATGTAGCATGGAGTACAGGTAACATGCAGCGATAATAAAACTGTTAGGTTTTGAAATCTGTCACAGTGACCCAGATCAGCATCTATTAGGTAGGAATTGCAATTCAGGCATGTCCTGGTGTTGTGATCCTGCCTGTTGCCTGGCAGTGACCTGACTGCACAGTCTATTTTCATTGTGGCTGGGGTCAGGACCCCTTACACCTGAATCAGGGCAGAAATGGGAACAAAGAAGGATGGAAGCTGAAAAGCACGGATTGGAAGGCCTGCCTCAATTGCTGGGACATCAACCCAGCTCTGTGCATGAGTGTAATGTACCTTAAAACCTTAACCTCAACTCCCTCACCCACTCTCATCTGCTTCCACCTTCCCACATACATTTCCCTCCAAATGCATCCTCTCCCCTCCCTTTCCCTCAGGTCCTCTCAACCTTATATCCACACATACCTCCAAAATACCTCATTCCACATTTACCACCATTTCTCCCATGTCCCCTTTATCCACCCAACCCATGCTTAAATTCACTATGGAGACAACTCACGTGTCCTATAATAAAATTGGGAAGTTCCAAAATGTCTGTGAAACTGTGAACATCAACATTCAATCAGTGTGCATTTTCATAGGAACTCATAAAGGATATTCAAACTTAAGTTCAAAGAAAAATTCTTTAGATGGTTATAAAACAGTCATAGTACACAAATAGACAGAAACCTCTTTTCCACCAGAACAAAACTTTCAGTCTGCTGGACAATTATATCAACAACAACTGTTGAGTTGACCAGATTACTGAGGGTAGGAGCTCAGTTAAACTTTCATTATCAGATTCCATTGCATAATTATGACAGTAAAGTCTCCAGCGCTAAATGCATTTATGTCTTTCAAGCAGTGGAACATGTAGCCATCTGTAGCATTATTTCAAAGTCCAAAGAAAAAAAACTGATCTGCCAATCAATTTTAAGGTCAAAGAACTGACACAGCAAAAGCTAACACAATCTAACACATCTAAAGACTCATCCACATTCAAAATGTTGGCACATATAGTGGACATTATCTTTTCTAAACAAAGCCCTATCAAAAATCATTGCATTAAGAACATATTAAACTCATTCTTCACCATTATATTAATATGAATTATGCATCAGCATTTCAATTTACCCATCCCTAGGTTCCCACTTAGAGAGATTTCCCTTTTAGTTATTATGATGATTATGGTAATCAGATAGCATAAACAGCAACTCTTATCAAATTGGGTTTGACTCAATGAAAATTGTTGGGGAGTGAGGTAAGGGCATTCTAAAATGAAACCTACTGCACTGGAGATACGTCTTTGCCCACATGTTTAAATGTTTCTATCCCATGACGGAAATGGGACAGAAATCCAGGGATCAGTTCCAATCACCACCTCCTCTAACATGAATGAATGCATGAAAATCCACCCCAATCTTGTGCTCCAAACACATGATTGCAAGTTAATTACATTTCAAAGTGTGCTTGCATTTAAGTTAAAAAAATACACTACACCTGCCAAGGCAAAGGGGAGAATTAATAATGACTCTTCACTGAAGAGTTATCCGAAATCCCTGGAGAGAAAAAATGTATGTTTAAAAATACTGCACATTCTCAAATGCTGAAATTGAAAAAAAAAGAAAGACTGAAAGCTAAAAATATTCAGTAGTTTAAACAGCACGTCTTCGGAAACAGAAACCATGGTCATCTCTACGGATTGGGGGAAATCACAGATGAATAGCATTTTAAAAGGAACAGAACATGGAAATTGAGGATGTAAGAAGCTATACTATTTTTGACTAACTTAATATTTTTACAAAATTCTTTGAGATTTGCAAAGGCTATTCAACACAGATGAGGCGTGAAGCATTAATAGTTCAGATAAAAGGCAAAGTGGTCTTAGCTTTAGCCAGTTGAAAGAAAGCAGGCTTTCTTTCAATATATGAACAAATAAGATCATTGGACTGGAATAAATAACAATCCCTTTAGGTCATGGAATATTTGGCTCAGGTAACACTAAGTTCCTAAATAGGATTAAAATTAATTGTGAGCCATACTCCAAAGCTGTGTTTTTTTTTGATTGAAGTTATGTACTTAGATAAATGCTATGTTTTGATAATCTGATAAGAAATGGAAATGGACACAACCAAATTTTCTATTCTAGGGGATTATTAAACTCTACCAGAGAGATTTGTTTTATTCAATACTTGTAAATTTTACATGGTGGCTATATCATAACTGATGTTGTTGAAGTGTCAGGACTTGTAGTCTTCTGATACACAATCTTGATTGGCCAGTAAGTGGGCTGATTGGTAGATGTGATAGTAAGAAGTGCCGATGCTGGTGTCTGAGATAACACAGTGTGGAGCTGGAGGAACACAGCAGGCCAGACAGCATCAGAGGAGCAGGAAAGCTGACATTTCGGGTCGGGACCCTTCTTCAGAAATGGGGGAGGGGGAAGGGGGCTCTGAAATAGAGAGAGAGAGGGGAGGGGTGGGGCTGGGGAAGATAGGTGGAATGGTGATCGGTGAGTGCAGGTGTGCTGTGGTGGGGATTGGTCAGTGAGGTGGGAGGAGCAGATAGGTGGGAGAGAAGACGGTCAGGTCAGAGTAAAATTGTAAGTTGAGGTTGTGGATTCTGCGAACCTATCTAGGAATGATTAATTCTACAGTTGAAACAACATTTGGAGATATTTTTGTAACTGAAGGTGGATTCTGATTGGACGATATGATCTTGTCAACAAACTGTATCCACCTACCTTGGAAAGGATGGTATAAAATTTGTTGTAAAGAATGATAGTGGTCTGCTTGGTCAGCTTCTGAAGTGTACAATTAAAGAAACATGACTATCCACCCGGTGATCTTTAGTAAAGCTGCTAGCAACATATTCGTCATTAATACGTGCAATAAATTTTGAATGAGTGTACTTGTTTTTAACTGGTATCTAACCTTAGTGTTAATACTAGATTTAAAATCTTGAATGTTATCTCATTAATTCTTATAAATCTTATATGTCAAGGCTAGAAAGGTGTCTTACAAAGGGAGTACTCATGTGTACACTGGGAAAGAAATAGAAAACCCTATGAAGTGCTTGGGAGATGGCTAAATACCAAGTGCTAAATTAAAAAAAAAAAAAATACATGCATGAAATGTAGTGAGTGAGCTAAAGGACAATAGAAAAGGAAGCACATTAAACTAGCAAGGTAGAGCAGACACCAATGGCTGTAGAGTCTGATTAAGGAGAAAGAAAGCAGCTTGAAACTAATCATCCCATCAAAACTGTTCTACCCATTACCTTCTATTCATTCATAGAATGAAGAGCAAACCTACCCACATTGCCAGTTTGACCTAGAATAAGCATATCTAGTATGTCGTCCCAGAGGTTGGTTCTGAAATACATAGAAAGATCAAACGTGCAAAAATAAAGGGCTACTATCCCAAACAAGACTAACAGTTTGCATTTAAATATCATCTTTGATGTAGTAAGACTCCTCAAAATGTTTCACAAAAGCATTACAAAACAATATTTATCAAGAAAACACATAGGAATAGATTAAGCCAATTGACATTCGTGATCACCATGCACAATGAATATCGGTTGACATAATTTGGTTAGCCCCTTTTTAATTTGTATGATTCAAGTAGATCAAATAGGGTTGGTTACAGGTCAGCCTATTACAGGTTATTATCGAAATTTCCTTGGAGTTACTAAAAATAAATTAAGATCACAAGATTAGAACAGATACATACAAGATAAAAAATGAAAATTATAAAATGGAAATCCCAATAAGTTTCTGTGGCATACCATCAGAGCCCATTGCTTGAGTTCCTTACTCCTGCAGCTAAGAGGTCATCATAAAATCAGATGCATTAAACTGTAATAGCTTCTGTAGATGAATGAATGGTGTTTTTGCATATCAGTAGTCTCTTCAGTACAGGTAGATTTTAGGAGAGAGAGAAAATTCTTGGTCTTTTGTTCTTTATGCAAGTCACTTTTAGGAGCCCAGTAATTTACAACAGACCACCAGCTGTTTCAAGATTTCTCTCTCTTTTCCTCAGTATTTCATTGCCAAGTGAATTGTTTCTTTTGGATGATTCAAAGATGGATTCTCTCTTTGTCCTGGCAGTTTGACTTCTTGAACGATTCTTAGGTTGCAATCCAAGGTGCCTTCTGTTATCAAGTGGCCTAAGCAAAAACTAAGACATGTTCCATTTGAGTCATTGACATTCCAGAAACAGCTCTTCTCCCATTGTGGCTCTGAAATAATGTCCAGAACAAAAGCTAATTTACATTGTCACAATGAGTCAGGAATAAAGCTCGTGTCACCTGGCCAAGAGTTGTTACGTCAGGGAATGTCTCTCTGTAAACGAAGTAGACTTTGCAGTTGTGTAGTCAGGTGACTTGTCGCAATCACACTTTAAGCTCTTTTCTTTCAAAAAATTAGAAGCCTTTAAATACTTCTTTCCCTAAAAAATGGCATACCATAACTACATAATCATAACATGACCAAAGGTTTGATAAGAGGAAGACGTTCAAAATGATTCTGCCATTTGTTTGATCTTTCTAATCTGTAACAGACCTTTCTTACGTTCTTTCCTCCACTACATCCCCTTTCCCCTCACTTGCAGTTGCTTTAAACCTGTTATGTCACTAACATTTTCTAGTTCTGATGAAATATCATAGAACTGAAATATTAACTCTATTCATCTTTCCACAATTGCAACATGGCTTGCTGAATATTTAACCAAGTTATTTTTATATTTCAGGTTTCCAGGAACAGCAGTTTTTGCCACTAGTATAGGTTGGGAAACCTGGTTGGCATGGGCGAGTTGGACCAAAGGATCTATTTCTGTGATGTATGACTCTATGACTGTGTTGCAGTGAAGCATCCCATTCTGATTAAAGGAAAAGCATGGAAGGCAAGGCATGATAATGCTAGGTGTAAATTAAGTGCAAGGCTATTCACTGAATAAGAGAGATGCAATGGGCATCAAAGCTTAGCAGTTCTGCAGAGTTTGTTACATTTCTTCCTGAAACAGGATGCCCAACGCAAATCTATTGTACCAGCCTTCTCCATTGCCCCTGTCTAATTTGATATGGCACCTCCTTATTGTTCCTTGTTTGCTTGATGAAAGTCTACATGGCTACATCAGAGAATGAAGGGGCTCCAGGTCAGTTTTCTGTGGCCTGTTATTGCTTTCCATGAATCACCATTGAGAAGTGCTTCACTTCTTGTAGAAGGTGTATTTCTGTCTTTCGGTAGTGGGCACCCTGCTGAATTATTGACTCTTCCAAACAGTGAACAACCTAATTCAATGGTATTATAATGTTATAATGTGTGAAAGCAAAGCCGAGAGAAAGAGAAGAAAGGGTAGACAGGCAAAGGGATTGTCAATAGTAAGCAGTGAGGAAACTTGACAGGTGATAATGGGAGATAGTAGGAACTGCAGATGCTGGTGAATCCGAGACATCAAGGTGCAGAGCTGGATGAACACAGCAGGCCAAGCAGCATCATAGGAGCAGAGAGGCTGACGTTTCGGGCCTAGACCCTTGAGCTGGGTACAGTTGAAAATAGGTTGGCTGTGCTGAAAGCAAATCATTTCGTAACATGACCTGGGGTTGTGGAGGTGGATAACAAACATGGAGGAAGGTGTTCATAATCTGAAATTATCAAACTCATAGTTGAGTCCTGAAGGCTGTAATGTGTTTGGGCAGAAGGTAAAGCATTGTTTGTTCAGTTTACATTACGCTTCACTGGAGCACTAACGCAGGCTTGAGACAGAAGTGTTGGCCAGGGAACATGGTTGAAATTGCAGGCAACAGGAAACTCAGTGTCATTTTTGTGGACGGAATGTAGGTGTTCTACAAAGCACTCACCCAGTCTGCACTTCGCTTCCCCAATGAAGGGACCACATTGTGAGCAGCGAATACAGTAGGTTAGATTGAGCAAAGTGCGGGTAAAGTGCTGTTTCACCTGGAAGGTGTGTTTGGGGCCTTGGATAGTAAGGACGGATGAAGTAAAGGGCAAGTGTTACACCTTCTGAAATTGCATGGGAAGATGCCAAATGGCTGTGGGAAGTGTTGGGAGTGGACTAAGGTATCCAGAAGGCAAGGTCTGTGTGGAATGTTGACAAGGAAAGGGAGGAAAACATATGTCTGGTGGTGACATCCCACTGGAGATGGCAGAAATCGCAGCTTATGTGGAAACTGGTGGGGTGGAAAGTGAGGATGGTGTGTGTGTGTGTGTGTGTGTGTTGGGGCAAGGGAGGAGGGGAAGGGACCCTATTGTTTTGTGGGGTGGAATGGAAGGAATGAGGGCAGACGTGGGGGAAATGGATTGGACATGTCTAAGGACCCTGTCAATAACAGTAGTGGGGAATCCTTGGTTGAGGAAAAAGGTGGACATGTCTGAGGTCTCACTGCAGCAGGTGGCTGGATTAGAACAGATGCGACAGAGATGGAGAAACTGGGAGAATAGAATTGATTCCTTATAGGAAGCAGAGTCTGAGAATGTATCGTCAAGGTAACTGTGGGAGTCAGTGGGTTTGGAATGGCTATTGGTGACCAGCCAATCCCCAGAAATGGAAACAGATGAAAGAGATTACCTCTCTCTGACTCCTCCCTGTATGGTACATTGCAAATGTTGGAAGTAGATCAAGCAGCAGAAAATAGTTACATCAATACTATTTTTATTCTTTTACTAGCAAATCACCTGCACATTCCCAGTGACTTACACAACTAAGGTGGAAATGGAACCCTTTCAGGCTTCGTTGAGTTCTGCATTTCAACATTGCAAATATGCAGGAAAGAAGATAATTATTTCTTGTATGTCATCCAGGAATATGTAGATCTCTCCAGACATAGCAATATTCAAATCTTGAATACAGTCAACTGAGTTAACATTTATTGAGGAAGGCAAATTTTGTACAAAAGAGAAATGTGGTACTTTCAGCAAAACAGTTTTGAGTGTTCCATTTGGTCTGTAAAGATAGTTAGACTAAGACCACTCGTAAATAAAATAATCAAATGTTTGAGACAGTATCTGTTCGTAGGATTTGAGAGACATGAGAAAAAGGGCTTTGAAATTATGCTCTGGAATATTAGCACAATGATGCTTAAATGCATTTGTCTGAAATTCCTCTCTTTTAGATTAGCAAAGAATTTGCTTTTAATAGATTATCAAATTAGCCCCAGTGGAGGGGATTTTGAGCAAAGCAAAACTGGTTGGAAGAGAGCTGCTAAGGAATTTTCATATAAATGATAACTGATAGCTCTGCAGGAAGAGAGCAATGTTTGCTTTCTTTTTGATTAAAGTCAATTCAGTACTTGTAATAGCAGTTTGGCAGATGTGGTGATGGAGGACCACCTCTGTTGTTGACTCAACAACATAGGACAGAATTCAACAGTGCTACATTAAGGGAGGAACTTTCTGCTGCTTTTGAGTGGCAAGGGCAATGGTGAGAAAATTGAGGAAATGTGGGGAGAATGAAAAAAAATCAGATTTGTGATGTCGACAATTATTTTCTCAATTTTTTCCTTAAGGTTTAAATGTCAAGTTCTGAAGCTCATTCACGAGCAGCAACTACATTATTTCCATGCGTTTGCATCTTATTAAAAGCTAATTTTGCCTCATTACTGTACAGCTCCAAATTCTTCTCTCCTTCCCTGAGAAGCTATATGGTGCCAATTCCTAAAATGAAAGTCAAAGTGGTTACCTGGCAACAGACTGCTCATTGCTTGCTTCTCCAGCCTTTCATCCAGCTCCATCTTCTCTTTTTCCCTGCAGGTTCCATGGACACTGTCCTCTTTCACCCTTCCTCCACACAAGTCGACTTCACCAAACTACCAGCTTTCCAACATCAGGGCTGCTTTCTGACCAACTCACACACCACTTTAGCCCTTCAGGATGACATTTGGGAGCTCTGGGAAACATATGCATGCTTCTGCCAGGTCACGTTGCACAGATGAACACACGTATCTGTGCAGGATGCATGCTTTGTCTCCAGTTATAACTTCAGCGGTCACTTCATAGAATCCCTACAGTGTGGAAACAGGCCCTTCGGCCCAACAAGTCCACTTCAAACCTCAGAGCATCCACCCAGACCCATCCCCCTATAACCCACCTAATCTATACATCCCTGAACACTATGGGCAATTTGGCATGGCCAATCCACCTAACCGGCACATCTTTGGACTGTGGGAGGAAACCGGAGCACCACGCAGACACGGGGAGAATGTGCAAACTCCACACAGACAGTCGCCCAAGGGGAATTGAACCCGGGTCCCTGGCACCGTGAGGCAGCAGTGCTAACCACTGTGCCACCCCACTTGCTTTGCACTTCTTTGGAAACTACCAACCTTTTGTGGCCTGCATTGCTTTTCAGCCCTTCAGTCCCATATTACAGGCTGCCTGTATTTTAGAGCATATGGTCTTCAGTGAGAACTTATGGGGTGCCAACTTCTCCAGCTTTCATTGCCATTAGGTACAAAGGGGACAGGTGACTTGTCATGGGGGCAGCACAGCGGCTCAGTGGTTAGCACTGCTGCCTCATAGTGCCAGGGACCAGGGTTTGATTCCAATTGTTTGTGTGGGGTTTGCATGTTCACCCCGAAGATGGGATGAGTCATTGTTAGTCTCAGTTGGAGCCTACAACTCATTCATGAGAACACAACATTGAAACATTCTCATCTTCACACCAAACTCAACTGTGCAACAAGGAGACAAAGTGGCACCAGTTAGAGAGGGTAGTGTAAATTACTGATTTGATCTTCAACAGTATAACTAGTCACATAATGAGACTCAGCTAAGAGTAATTGTATTAATTAAGTGTTCAGTGATTCTGTAATGCTACCCACCTGCCATCAAATTGCCTTCAGTTGTTATCCTTTTTGCAGCCATTTTACATTAGAAATGATGGCCTCAATCACTTTACATACCTGACACTGGAAGACATTTCAGATCTGCCATATTCTCAGACCTAACTGGAAGGATGCAATTCCATGATGTTCAAGGGCATTGAGTTTTGGGAGGGCATGCTATTATGGAGGAGAAATGGCTACACCAGAGCCCAATGTTGCATTGGTTCTGCAGCATACATCTACCTAAGGTTACATAGCTCAGAGCTCCATTTCATGGCATGATATTGATCTCCTTGTGAAGTTGAAGCCTCAATGCCACACTGTGTGAGGCAATAACATGTTGCTTCACTGAGCTTGATGTGAAAGATCAGGAGTACCATTACTAAAATTCTGTACTATTTCTGACACTCTCCACAGATAATCTGCTTGCTCGTCTGAGATGGAACTGGCACTTGGGAGATTCTTTGTGGCCTTGGTGAACATGAGATGATAACAATTACAATGTCATCAACAGGCCCAGCAAGGACAGAAAACTTCAGCAGCTGATACCCAGGGTCCAGAGGAAGAATTAGCAGTTGAAGATCCTCCCAGGAGGTGGGGGAAGAAATGACCAGACCTCGAATTTAATTGCCTTGTTGTCATTGTCTAAACTGTCAGAGAACCAGTGCAGCTGCAGACCAAGGATGTCCCAAGGCCGTTATCAATATGTCATCTGCTAAAGCAAGACTTACGCTAGGAAGGAATAGGTGACAAGTTCATTCTGGTGCTCATGAAGCTCACATCTACCCTGAATATTTGTATCAGCGGCTCTTTCCAAGAAGCAACTGCGGCATCTCCCAACTGTCAGCCCACAAATGCATCTTGGAAATCACAGATGCTACTTTCTGTAAGATTACACCAGTTCCCCTGTGCCCAGGCAAGTCAAGCAGCTTGGTCAGTGATTCTCCACCATCACTAGCTTCCTCCAGACACTGGACTCCACCCACATTGCTTTGAGAACATCGGATCACCAATCTGCAGAGTTCATTGACTGAAAAGGCTTCCGCACCAATGTCCAGCTCATCTGTGAGCATCTATGTCAGATTTTGGATGACTGCGCAGTTATTCTGGGAGTTGCAATATGCACATATATTGGAGAACTCTCATAATCCTGCAACCTTCTAAGTTTCTTGGAACAAATACGGACGGCTTCTGGGAGGTAAAGTCAAACTCCTCCAAACATGGTTGATGCCACCTTTGCAAAATCCTCAGGCTGATGCAGAATAGAGATGCAATGCCACCCATACTTCTACTAGGACCATAGTACAGCAAATCATGCATCTCCTTAAGATGAGGTTTGACTGCCTAGACTGCTCTGGTAGAGCATTGCAGTATAGCCTAGAAAGATGCGTACATCATTGTGGTATATTGTCCCTTTCGCAGCTAGAGATGACAATGTCGGCTGTTGTGTTTGGGGTGGGTGGTAATGTTCTGGACACAGATGAAATTAGGGAAAGCAATCCTCCAGGGACATCCAAGAGATCAAATTAGACCAATGCATTGTTGAATGTGAGGAGCCAAATGGAGCCTCCGTGAAACCTACTCCCAAAAGAAATGAGCTGGGTTTGGACTTCCATTCATTGTGTTGTGTAACTAATCTGTTCAGCACACTGTACATGTAAATCTAATTATTTACAGGTTCTCTTTACCATTTGAGAGACAGCAACATTGAGACAGTAGCATGCAATGGTGCTGAGGTTAGGCGGCTTTTCAAGCTTCAACCAGTGTCATCGATCATGATGGGCAACAGGTTGGGAGTGAGGAAGAGGCACCTCCTTTACAGCCTTCCATTAACAGTTTGCTTTCCTTTGGCATTTCAGAGTTTGTTTGGATTGTTAAATTGCCCGGAGATACTTGTGCATCCAGTAGGGCAGCACTAAACCTGAGAGGGGCAGCACCTTGTGCAGCTTCTGTTAGCAGGCACTGAGCTGTGAGCCTCCAAGGCTTGACTGGCACGGTGCTCCTTTGTAAAGCTGAAAGGAAGAATTTACCATAGCTGCAGAAACATGTGGAATCATCACAGACTCCATCCTTTCACTGAAAGGGTGGGTGTAAGTGGGGATGACTTGTGCAAGGCAGGCCCTACATAATACCCACTCATTAATGTGGACGACACTGAGGCTGCAAGCAAAATACAATGCCTTGTCTGCAATCATTAACATGACTGTTCAAGGATCCCTGATGTCTGGATGCTATCTGCAGTCAAGCAGTCAGTTGCTTGAGATGACCAACATTGACTCTGCCACTGCAACTTCGTTTAGCCCAGGGATGTCTGAAGAGGCTGCACATATATCAAATGTGTACAACTTCAGCAGGACTGACAGCCCTGAAGAGACCAGAACAGGCATTTTTAAGCGTATATGTGAAAAGAAAAGTGAAGGATTGTTGACAATGGAGTGTCATTTGTGCCACTTATGTTCCCTCAAAGTTTATTCCTTCCTTTCCGTCCCACCATGTTGATGTACAGTCCTGATATTGACAGTTGGTGTGGAAGGAGTCAGTTCTGTAGTTAGCCCTACTGGGTGGAAGACTTGGCTAAACATCCCCAGGGCTGTTTGAATTTAAATGGCCCAGGCCCATTGAGAATCACTTGTCCAAACACAGGCTCACTTTTCTCATCTTGGACTTTTGCAGGTTTTCAGTATCATACACAGGGATTAGGGCCTGGCAATTCCAAAGTGCCCTGAGAGGAGCTGTCTGTGGGGCTCTTCCTGTCCAGGCACTTGCTAACATACCTCGTTTCCCAGAGAGGAAGGGACACCCGGAGTGAGATCAAGATTCCTCTAACCTCTCCAGCCTAGCCTTTGATGCAGAGTACCATTGGCTACAGTGATGGGAGTACAGGCCTGTGTGAGCTGGACCTCTGTCTCCATGGCAGTCATGTGCATGTCAGAGTCAGCATGGAGTCATAATGTTGATGGACTCCTCCATTCTGTGATCCAGTTTACCGTCTGCCTCCGGCCACCTGCCTCCTGTCCTGGAGTTTCTCTGCATTTTGACAAGGTGGGGCGGGGGGCGGGGCAGTATGCTGGGAATAGCCTTGCCAGTGTATCCTGTGAGGGTTTAGTGGTTTCCACCTGAGGAGGTGGAGCTTGAACTGAGTGTATGTGGTGCTGGCCTCTTCTTCATTGTGGTTCATTGGGTCCCTTTAGAACCTGCACAAGAGAGGAAATTAGTTGTGAGAAAGAGGTAAAAGCGTCTTCGGACAAGAATGAGGTAGCACTGACATTAATGGCCGAGCAGCATTGCATAGCACAACAAAGTTGACGCAAGGCTCTCTCTTTTCTTTTTGTCTGGCCAACTGTAGCAATTTGTCCTCATGTACAATGGGAAACCTAAAGTCTGCCACCTCACTGCTGTCTTGACCGTGTCAGCCCAGTTTTTTTTCCTACAATGGTGCAGGAGGCCATTTAGCTCGACGTGCCAAAGACAGAGGGGGATTCAAAGTGATGGATTGAGATGGAAGAAGTGACACACGGTCAGGAGAGGTGGTGAGGTGTCCACAGTTACTGAGTAGAAAGTTCAGAGGGCAGAAAGGGTTAGCAGTTTGGGAAGATGGGGTGGGTGAATACTGTTGAGTGTACACACTGCATGCAATAGTGAGTATTACAGTCCGTGAGCCACGGTGAGAAGTGTTTGCACCGGCAGTGTTAGAATACGTAATGGTGACCCTGTGAGTGAAAGTTGGAGTGAAAATGGTGGTACTTACCTTCTCGCTGTAAAGAAGGTGATTAACCTTCTTCCTGCACTATCCAGTATTGCATTGAATCCACACAAATCCAGGCAGCAATCTCTATCCAGACTGGCTGTGTCTGGTGGTGTTGACTCTTTTGGCAGTCTGGAAGAAACAGCACTTCCCTTCTCTAGAATACCTTGTACCCAAGCACCTCCAGGTCTCTATCTGAAAAACAAGCGCCAGTTTATCTTTCTGGGCTATGTCTTCAGTAATGAGCGTAACAACAGCCTGTGAACGGCAGCACCTATCGGTGTCTGAAATGCTCTGAAACTGGGGTTTAAATAGGGTCCCAGCAGCTGGAATGCTGCAAAGTCCCAGCAGCAGCGAGCAGTTCTGCAACACGATTACTATGTAGGTTAGTTATGTAATGAATAAAGCATAGAATCACAGAAACCTTACAGTGCAGATAGAGGCCATGCAGCCCATCAAATGCGCACTGACCATCCGAAGAGCATATCACCCAGGGGTACTCTATTCCTATACTTACCATGGTCACACCACCTAACCTGTACATCCCTGCACACTACTGGGCAGCTTGGCATTGCCAACCCACCTAACCCACACATCTTTGGGCTGAGAGGAAACTACTGCGCCAGGTGAAAACCCTTGCAGATATGGGAAGAATGTATAAATTCCACACTGACCGCCAAGGCTGGAATCAAACCTGGGTCCCTAGCACTGTGAGAGCAGCTAACCAATATGCCACCATGAATGAGCTGAAGGGCTTATGACTGCATGAGAAAAATCTATATGGGCCCTGTTGGATTGCACATCACAGATATCTCCAAAAAACAAATACTTTGCCAAAAATTGAGAAAATTCAGTCAAAGGTCCTTTGCCAATTTAATATAAACATACTAACTTTTTTGTAAAAATGAAGTGTGTCAAAAAATGCAAGCTAATTCAATACATTAACTGGAATGAGAAGGTAGAATCCAAATAGGAAGTGAATGATGAAATACCGCTAATGTCAAAGTTCAAGTGTACACAAATTGAGTAACTTTGGATATTTTTTTCCTTCAATTATCACACATAAAAAGTATATTTTGTGAAACATGTTGTGAAAGCAAACTAATTTCAGTCTTGTAACTTTTGTCTGCATGAGTTTTGAGTCAGTGTGAACTGCTGGATGGTAGATTTGAGATCAACCTGCAACCAGCTGTCTGATTTCACACGATGTCTACAGATTCCTCAGTTTCAAAATAAACACCACAGAATTTTATTTGTGTCAGATGAGAAGCAGTTTTATTCTGGAATTACTCTACAGCAACAAACACAAGTGCAAATTTGACTGAAAACATGTACAAGCTAACACTAGCCAATCCCAAAATTTCATTCTGTTTTAACAGACTCCAGAATGACAGGACTTGAAACACCTTCTCTAAAGCACATTAAAATTCCACAGCATATACCGGGACACAGTATCTTATTTTGCCCCATTTTTTCCCTCATCACTTGTAAAAAGTTGAAGTAAAATATTTTTTTCAAAACTTTGTTGGAGTATCGTGGCAGGAAATTAAAATCATAAACCTCAGACCTTCATTTAATACCTGACTTTCACAAAGTTCCCACTAATTCCTGTTACACAGTATCCTGTATTGTTCAATAGAAGCTGTATTTTCAAAATGAAAAAATATGCAGCATTTTTTCAACATATTCAGATAATCTTAAAATACATCATTTTCTACAGCAAAAGATTAATTTACTTTCCAATGCATTTTACAGGCTCGTGAAAAAAAAGGTCTAATTTGTTTAAAATTTGTTAGACATTGTCCAGTTTGAGTACAATAATAAATATCTGCATGGACCCTTGGCAGCAGACTGCAGCATTTACAAAACATACTTTCAATTACAATTTTTGTTAGCTCTGACATACTGTCTATCCAGCTCTGTGAAACAAGGTACTGCCTCTCAACACCATCTGAGATTGCATTCTAAACTTTCATCATTCCTTCTTCAGTTAAAACGGACTTTTTAGATGTTAATTTGAACTAAAATTTGAGAATAAAATCTATTGAGATGACTTATAAATTCAGAGAAAATACTGTATGATTACAGTAATTCTGAATTGAAGTCAATAAATCTGAACAAAAAATACTCCAACTATATATATATTATATACGTTATATAATATACATATTTTAAAAGCACCTTCTTTCATATGCCCCTACTACTTAAATAGGCTTGCCAAATGAAGTAAACAGAAAACAGCGTACACCAAATGCTATTGTGACCCCCTCAGTACATCAAAACTCTACAAAGCGATTTGTTTGAAATCTTTTTAACCTAGCAATACATCAACAAACTTGCATCTGGCACTAAAACAAGGTCATAGCTTTGGGTTGTTATAGTAAGCTCTTCATGCTAATTTTTTTCAGAGATAAATCTAACAAGTATAACTGCTAACAGCTACCTTATTCTAAACAGTAACACCAAAAGGTGCAGAAACACAGATACTGTGAATAAAAGCATAACTTCAAGTATATAAGGGATAACACAACTCGCCACATAGGATATTATACTGTATCAAACAGCTGATCAAACAGAATATGAAAAGTAGGCATATACAGAAATCTAGCAAGGAACTGACACATTCTAATCAGATACATATCCTCAGCAGAGGAAATGCATCCTATTTAAAGTAGCTGCATGATAGTTTTGAGCAACTTCATTCCCATTTTCGTTACAACTTGTTTTGTAAAAATGCCAAACACCATGACCTTGTGAACAGGCACAATAACTTGGTGTTCATGTCATGCTTTGACATTAATACTCCTGCTGCTTACCGTACGAGACTGCTTTTCTTTC
Source organism: Rhincodon typus (assembly GCF_021869965.1). NCBI lineage: Eukaryota > Metazoa > Chordata > Chondrichthyes > Orectolobiformes > Rhincodontidae > Rhincodon > Rhincodon typus. The sequence goes on from NC_063338.1 coordinate 23,278,674, forward strand.
CTGAACTCAAAGTCCAGGATTCTTTACATATATTACTAGTTTCTGGACTTCAGCTTTTATTCCCAGGTAACACAGGTATGCAATAATTTATTTGTCTTGCAATAAATATTATCAATAGACATCTTCCCTCACCTATTTGGAAAAACTTGTTTAATATTGAATGAGTAACTAGGAATAAAGCATGTCAACTGCTTTCAGAGTTCTGATCCATTTCAACTCTGCCTGTAGCCATTAAACATTGTAAATGCATTTGTCATCAGTCCATGCGAGTAGAGCTGAGAAATAACATTGCTATGTGTGATGTACAGCAGTTGTACCCATTTAAAGCCAGAAACCTGGCATAATGGAAACAAAATTTTGTTTTTATTCACTACAGTCTTAGGACATGATCAATATTTAATTGAAAGGAATAAACACAATCCCACTTTGAGCCTGTGAAGGGCCAAAGTACATGCTACAAACAATTTAAATTGTGGACAGCAAAATCACAATCCTTGCTTGGCTAATGCAGCGGTAACATCATCGGCAAGTGTGGCCAGTTGTGGTGATTCCATTAGATTGATGCTGCCAGAAGATGAGACATTGCTCAGCCTATGAGGAGTTGTGGCACCAGATCGCCCTGGTGACTGAGTGATGATATCTGCTCCATGGTCCACACGAGCCTTGGCATTCTCACGAAAGCTAAGCTTATGACTTTCAATCTGTTAAGAAAACAAAGAGCAAATGCAGATCACTGGTGGAAATGATAAGGGCCAGAAGGAAAGAAATTATAATGTGACGTTCCGTGATACTATAGAGATTTTCATTTTGGTACAACATACATTATTATAGGATGATTTTTTTCTCAGGGTTCCCAGATGCCATGAATGCAGCCAAATTACCAAAATACACTCCTGGCATGCAAAACTGGGGGCGTTAATGATTAGGATGTACATTCAAGTTCAAATATCGAAATAGATCAAAATATATCTGTTGCCAAATCACAAGAAATTCTACAACACTTAAAGGCTTTAAGAAAGGAATTGCTTAGTGGTTTTGATGGTGGACTAGTAATCCTGAACCCCAAGTAATGTTTTGGTGGACCTGCGCTCAAATCACACCATGACAGATGATGGAACTACAATTAGAAGTGTTAACAATTACTTTGAAAACAGTGTCAATCGTCACAAAAACCTATCTGGTTTACTAATGTCCTTCAGGGAAGTATATCTGCCATCCTCTCCTGGTCTGGCCCTCATGTGACTCCAGACCCACAGCAAAGTGGTTGACACCACTGCCCTCTGAAATGGCCTACCAAGCTATTGCAGCAGTTGTATCAGCCACTAGAATATCTTCATAGAAAAGGAACCAACCAGACGCGCTGCCCGAATTTGATTGAGGCACTGGAAATTACAATGGCAAGCTTTGTCCTGTCAACCCTGCAAAGTCCTCTTGACCAGCATTTGGGGGCTAGTGGCAAAATTGGGATTGCTGTTTCACAGACTAGTCAATCAACAACCTGACAGTCCTATTCATGAATTCACACCTTACACAATGCCCCAAACACCATCACCACCATTTCTGGATATGTTTTGTCTCACCGACAGGACAGGTCCAGCAGAAATTGCAACAAAATGGAATACAATCAGGAGGGTGGTGCCCCGGGAGTCCTCAACACTGCTCCAGACCCCAAGACGACTCATGGCATCAAATCAAAATTGAGTGAGGAAAACTCCTGCTGATTAGCAGGTATATCCTCCTCTTCGGCTGATGAATCAGTCCTCCTCCATGGTGAGCAACACTTTGATGAAGCACCGAGGACGGCAAGGTCACAAAATGTACTCCGAGTACAGGACTTCAAGGTCCACCACCACCAGCGGTGGCTTGGCAGCTCTATTACTGACCGAGCTGGCTGAGTCCTAATGGACATAGTCGCTAGACTGGGTCTGCAGCAGGTGGCGAGGGAACCAAATGAGGGAATAACGTATTTGACTCCATCCTCATCCATCTGCTCGCCACAGATGCAGTGTCCATGATGGCATTGGTAAAAGTGATCACCACCCACTTTGCGTGGAGGTGAAGTCTCATCTTCACATTGAAAATATCCTATATCATTGAAAATATCCTATATACTATTACTGTGCTAAATGAGACACTTCAAAACGCAAGACTGCAGAAATGTTACAAAGTATTCATTCCATCAAGTAATAACCAAATTATGCCATTAACCATAACTTTTATTGCCCATTTCCATTCCTACCTTTACATTTCCACCGCCTGGAGTGTGACGTGTATTATCAAGTGAGCCAACCTTAGATTGAGCTTTTTCCTTAAAATCCAGTTTCTGACTTTCAATTCTAACATGCCCTCCACCTACACAAAGGTAATGAATTGTACTTTGAAATACATTGTAAATAAAATGAATAATAATGCTTGTGTCCAAGATCAGACAAGAAGTAATGAGCAACAGTCCATACCTGGCCGATAGTGAATGTTGCTGAAAGAGCCACACTTTGACGTGATATGACTCACATCTATTTTCTTAGTAACAATTTGCACCTGAAGAATATGAGAATAACGTTTAAGTTTCAACAGAAAGCCATTAATTAACCTTTGATGACTACAATCAAATGTTCAAGTATCAGATTACCATCCTTTTGATTTATTGAAAAAGTAATTTTAAAATATTCTGCAGTTACTTGTATTTGAATTGTACTTACAGACCAGTTAGTTTAAATTTGGAGTTAGGAAAATATCAAGTAACAATCTTTTGGCAAAACATTCATGGTTATGTGAAAAAGAAATTGTTTTAGTTTGGAAGAGTCAGCATGGATTTAAGGGAGATTCTTGTTTAACTTTTATTTTCCTCCCCCTGCAAGAGGTACAGAGAGCATCCATGAGAAACAAGGCTGTTTGTATGTTGGACTTTCAATACAGTGCCACTCAACAGACCAGTGTAGCAAATTATAAATTATTGGATAAAAAGGATAACTGATGTGGATACAAAATTAGCTGAGTGATAGGATATAGTGTTTTTGCAAACGATTACTTTTCAGGTTGCAGGAAGGCTTGTAGTGTGGTTCTCCAAGGGTCAGTATTGGCACCCCTGCTTTTCATATGTATTAATGATCTAGATGTTGGTAAAGGTTGCAGGTGTCAAAACTTCAAAAAACATCAAGATGGCAATGTAGAATTTCAAAAAGACATTGACAAGTTGATGAAGTGGGCAGACAGGCAACAGATGAAGTTCAATGCAGAGAAATGAGATGTGATACATTTTGGTACAAAAATCAAGGGGAGACACCACAAAATAAAGAGTGCAAATCTAAACAGTGTGCAGGAGCTGAGAGATCTGGATATCTACATGAATATATCATTAAAAGTAGGACAGTTAGAGTGAGTTTTTAAAAAAAACAAAGTAATCTAGGCTTTAGTAATAGCGGTATAGAGTACAAGAGTAGTGAAGTTGCACAGAACTTATAAAAGATATTAGTTAGACCTGAGCTGAAACATTCTACACAGTTTTGCATGCCACACTACAAAGACACCACAGATGCACTGGAGCAAGTGCAAAACAGGTTTACAAGACTGGTTCCAGTGATGAGAAACTTCAGTTACAGACGTTCTCAAAATCATGCGGGATGTGGACTGACTATATAATGATAAATTGTTCCTGCTGGTAGAAGGATTGACAACCAGATGACACAATTTTAAAGTCTTTTGTGAAGAAGTAAATGTGAAGCAGGACAGAAATTTTTCTCACAATGAGTGGTTTAGGTTTGGAATGAACTGCTTCGAAGTGTGATGGAGGCAAATCCAATTGAAGTATTCAACAGGGAATTAGATGATTATTTAAATACAAACAACATACACGGCTATCCGAAAAGGCAGGAAATTGGCACTGAGTCAAAATGTTCAGAGTGCCAATGCTGGTAAAATGGGCCATATGGCGTTCTTCGACACCTGAACAATTCTGACATTCTACTTAGCAATTTGTGGGGTTTGAAAATTTGCATCATATATTTTTAAAGACACAGGGTTTTCAAGCACTTAAAGGGTTCATGCATGATTAAAACATCTCTGTTGGGTTCAGGCAGCAAGCATTAAGAGAATGTCTATGCCATATTATTATTTTCCAGAAGTAAAAATAGTTCTAATTTGAAATTTTGTGGGAAAGCACAGTTTAGGAATGCGGCACACTCCCTGGAGAGTTTCAATGCCAAACACTCTGAGGATGGGCAGTGCTCCAGTTTATGGCAATGCTAAACTCTTGCTACATTGCTTGACTAAGAATATTTCTGACATTGAGCCAAATTATACATTACCTGCAGCCAACTTGCAGCTTCCCAATTTAGTTGAATTAAAGAAATCATGTACTAAAGTACCTAATTGTAATTGTAAATATCATCTTTTCAGCAACCACTGATCAACGGTAGGAAATGGAGATTGCCATCTTCAGTAAATATTAGCTCAGCTAACCAGATGATAAAAACAGCAACAATCTGAGGAATTTATGCTATTTAATCTCTATTAATACTTAAATTAAAAATAACAACTTGTTATTATGCTACATGCAGTTAAAAGACAAGTTAAATAGAGGTTAGAACTATATGCTGCTTGTGAAAATAACACAAGACAAAGCAAGAGAGTGGGCTCATTATTTATCATTGTGTATGACTGAGCAATGGTATGGTGTGAGGAGAGGACAATAAGGGACATCTCTTTGTTCAAGACATTTAAGACAGCTGTAATTTAACAATTCAAAGTAAACATCATTTGAGACCATCTCGGAAATGTGATTCCAGAAAATTTGGACTTTTCAAAAATTCTGTGTGAGGGTAAAAAGTATTTTTTTTTCCCCGGAGACATCTTATTCCTTAGCTCCTGAAACTCTACCGGATTTCAAGGGAAAAAAAGGTTCTAACTATGAAGTTTTTATTTTAAGATCAATATTTTTGTTAGTGGATTTAACTAAAAGTCAGCATTCTTGACTCATTTCAGAAAGCTGTTACTTTATTGACATGTATTGTGTTGGCTGATCCTGAGTTCTGGGAATCATTATGCAATCTTTTTCAAGACAGATGAACTATCATCGCTGTCACAAACAAAATGTAACTATTAATTTAAAGCCTTGTCTTATTGATAAATCAACTATTCTTTTGTTGTTCTGACAGATATAACATTTGTTACGAGGTTTTTAGTGTTCAACAACCACCCCCCCCCCACCCCGCTAATTGGGCAAAACTCATTAAAATGACTATGAAATGTTTCAGTCATTAATTCAGTCAAGTTGCAGTTAAATACCAAGTCATTTGACAAACCTTTCTAGATAGAAAATATAGCTATGCAGTAATTTCATAAGCATGAGGATGATTGGAAAGTTACTCCCTCAGACAAAAAACTACCAGCATCTTAAAGAAAAAGGAGGCCTAATGGCATTATCGCTAGACAATTAAAGCCAGAGCCCCAGGCAATATTCTGGGGACCAGGTTCAAATCCCAGCATGGAATTCAATAAAATAATCTGGATTTAAGCATCCAAAAGATATCAAATTGTCAATTGTCAGAAAAAAAAATCTCTGATTCATTAATGTCCTTTCAGGAAGGAAATCTGCCATCCTTGCTTTGTCTGAAATGTATACAACTCCAGATCCACAGCAATGTGGTTGACTCTTTACTACCCTCACAATAATTAGGGATGGACAATAAATGCTTGCTAGTGATGCCCACATCCCGTAAATGAATTAAAGAACAATTGTTATTGCTGCAAAGTATGTTTTCATTAGTCACTATGGTAAATGCAGTTACACATGAGAAGACAGTTTGAGATTAAACGGTAGAAACACAAATACAGAACAGTAAAACTATAATTTAGCTCTTTAACACTGATGTATGCACTCAAAGTGGTGAAAATTAGAGACAACATTTCATTTTTAAGTGGCCATTACTTCAATATGACAATTTGTGTGATTTTTAGTCAACAATGTATTTTAAAAAAAACTTTTATTTTGGCAATATTGAAAAAGAAGGGTAGATGGTGCTCTCAATGCTCCTGGAAACCAAAGCATCTCTCTCACCTTGAGGATGGGATGTGCCTGAGATTAGGAATGAAGCACATGGAAAACTGAGACTGCAAACTCTTGTCTTACCACTAGATATTAAAGGATATAGCAGCAGGACTCATAGAGAAAGGAGCTAGCTGTTTGTTGAGTGGTTAGGCCTTTTTTCTAAACCTTAAATTTTAACATAGTACACATATTGGTGATAAAGCGAATATATAGAAGTCATCACAAGTAAGGGAATAATACATAGAAATACTTAAAATTGATTAAGGATGACAGTTCAGGTGATGATTTAAGGTTGCAGCACATGAGAGTTGGGCATCATTGTACTCCAAAGCAAACACATCTGCAGTGTCTGAAGTTCAAGATGATTTCGGGGTATGTGCTGGCAGCTGAATGACAGACACTGCAATGCTTCAGGGAGGGAGAAAGTCATACAAAGTCCTTTTACTGGGAAGTCGTCAAACCACTTTGGACAGGGTCTGATTTAGATAGTGGTCAGGGATAGAAGGATGTCCTGAAAGGAGACCGAAGTGTCAGCCTTTGTAATTGTCAAATAGGTCTGATGTTCTCTCATCCTGTTTGGCTAACAGCAGGGTGGATGAACAATCTGATCATGGCACATGATACAGGAAGGTGGTGGGGTCAGGGGGGCATGTGTGTGTGGGATGGTGAGCCACATGAACTGAATTAGTAGGTGGTGTTAGTATAGGGAGGGTGTAAATCCATTCTCTGCAGCAAATTACTTAAATGGCAGACAGCTCAGTGCCAGAGTTTAGGATATCTGCTCAGGGTTGCATAGCAACTTGCAGGGCAAGGATTCATGGTCCATATAGGGACCAATGATACAGATGGAACCAGGAATGTGGCGCTGCACAGAGCTTGAGAAAATGGGCATGGAATTTAAAAGTGGTACCTCATAAGATTATGATTTCTGGTTTGTTGCCCGAGTCGCATGCAAACCAGCATGGGATACATAAAATTATAGAGATAAATAAACAGTTCAAAGATTGGTGTGGGAGAAGTGCATTCTGGTATCACTACTAGAGAAAATGGGGCTTGTACCATCAGTACAGTCTACAAATGAAACATGCCAGAGCCAGTGTTATTGGGAAGTAGTGGGGGACCAAATGTGGAAAGGTGTGATTCAACAAAGAACTGAAATAAAGTCAAAAGGGAAAATAGAAATATGGGAAATGAAGGTTAGTAAAGAGCAGGAGGGGGTAGAAAGGAAAAAAAAGACACTAGGAAGTCATGAGCAATAAATGTTGCAAAGATAACAAAAGGACAAAACTAAAGGCTCCGTACCTGAATGTGCATGGCATTCGTAAAGCAACTAAATTGATAGCACATTTGGAAATTAATAATTAGTATCTGATAGTTATCATAGAGGCACAGCTTCAACATGACAAGGATTGGGTCTTGAATATTGAGGGGTAAATGGCATTCAAGGAAAATAGGGAACTACGTGAAGGTGGAGGAGTAACGATGTAATTCAAGAATGAACTATGCAGTAATTAGAGATGTCTTGGTTCAAGAGATCACAATGTAGAATCAATTTGACTGGATACGAAGAATAGTAGGGAAAGGAAGTCACTAGATGGAGTGGTCTACAGGTTCTTTAAAATGGTAACCACAAGGTGGGACAAAGTATACAAGAGGAAAGACTAAAATGAAGCTAAGAACTGCAGATGCTGGAAATATGAAACTAAAACTGAAATTGGTGGAGAAACTCAGCAGATCTGGCAGCATTTGTGGATAGAAAGCACAGGCAATATTTTGGGTCCACTGACCCATGTTCAGACCTCTAGGAGTTTCTTTTACACTTCATTCCCATCCATTTTCTCTTTTTTTTTTGTAATATTTTCTTCCTCAGTGTTTTTCACAGGATCTTAAACTTCTGATAGCTGCAGCTTCTGATATTACTTATTGTTCTTTAAAGCCAATCAATCCATTTACTCCCTGTTGCAGTTTCCCTTTTTATCATTGAGCTATTCTATTTTCTGCTAAAGTCCACTACTTGGATGCCAATTAGGATCAAACAGGAAAACCTCATGGGGTCACCAAAGGCCCAATTGTCATTTTTATTTTTCTGTGTTATCCTTCAGACACAGTGCAAAAGAGTTCCAATTTTCATTTTTATATTGGCTTTAACAGGTGCGTGTGCACACATGCCATAGACAGATGACAGAAGCAATCAAAGCAGATTGGAAACCCCCATACTCTACCTTTGAGGCAACTGATATTTAGGTGGCACAATGCTACCAAACAGTAGGTGATAGAAGTAGGATATCAAGTACGTGCATGAAGTATGATGGTGGTTAAATAAGAGGAAGGTGCTGGTGTAAGTATGCAGTTACCCTTTTACTCCAAGAAAATCTATTGCAAGATCGGGGAGAGTTTATTTTCTTTTTTTTTTTAAAATGATGGTGAAACAGTTATTGATAGCTGGGTGAAAGTTGTGGTCATTTCCTTCACCTGTCTCTAAATATGCATAACGGCAAAAGTAGGACAGGTGACAATCTATAATGAAGATGGTCCTCATCACCAAGCGTAAAATTTCATAGCAGAAAGAGAAGCAACTTTAAGTAGCCAATATTAATTTCTAGGCTACACAAGGTGGTCCCTTAAAAAGGACTGCACCTAAATGACAGCTCTGGAATCAGTAATGGCAGATTTTTCTATGAAAATTTTATCTCTATTGAAACTGCTGTTGTGAAAGGAGGTTTAAGTGTAGAGCTCTCAAATTCATTCCTATTAAACAAACATTGCTGATCAGGTGCAGGTATTGAAAAATCCACATAGCACTACTTACAAGTGTATTCTGTGAGAACAAGTTTGGAACAAAACACTTGCCCATCTTAAACTTCTGGATCATATCATTTTTGGGAACTATTTTGAAATGAAACAGAGCTGGGAACAATATTCCTAAACATTTATGCACGTGCTCGATAAATCTCTGGTGTGCAAATAAAACATCTCCCTTCTTGCTTATTTATCAGATGCCTTCCTGTGGATCATGCAGTCTACATCCTCGGTTTTAGTTCTGAAACTTGAACCTTTCTTACTCTTCTTTCAAATTTCCTTACACTGCTGATCCTGCTCATCCCCCAATTCAAATTTCACCTTCATTTCTCTCCTCTTCATACAGCATCATTGAATAGCTACAAAAAAGGAGACGACCATTTGGCTCATTAAGTCTGCAATTCGTCTTTTCTGAAGCTACTTAACTGTTCCCACTGCCCGTCCTTTCACCCCATAACTGGGATTATCTTAGTGCTTAAAGAAGCTTGCACAATTCCTGTGAAATCTCTGACCGAATTGACTTCCACCAATAAAGTCCGAATTATTTTAATTTTCCTTTTTCTCTTCACAGTGAATGAAATGCTGAACCCGAGTTCCAGTGATGAGTGCATTTAATAATGTTGAAGGAAGAGTGCAGAAGGGGTTATAATACTGTGACCCTGTGATCTCCATTTTTAAATAAACACTGAAGTGGATTCAGAATATGTACAATTTAGTTAGAGCTGGGACTTGCAACAGATCGCTGACCAATCCAAATCATGCAACTATGTGAATTCACAAAGAATGGGACAGGGACAGGAGGCATTATTTATGAATTATCAGTGGAATTATCTAGGGCCTGCTGGAACTTAACCTTGCTGCAAGGTGATTAAGGTAAAAATTGAAGTTTCAAAAGAAAAATGTGCACAGTATCTGATGAAAGCAAAATGAATTATTCTGAAAGGAGAAAGAAGCCTTAGTATAACAAACAATGAATGACAAAAAATTAACAGACAGATGCAGCTGGCATTTATTTAATTCCTTTTAGTGACTAGTAAGTCTTCCACATTACTGCTCAATGGTAAATCAAAGCATATGCAGCCTAGAACAATAAGGACATGATCAACAAAATGTGATGGCAACTGTATGATTAAGCATGACTATTAATAAATTCAGAACTCTCTATTGGTGCTGCCCATGCTGAGTTGGTGGGTACATTTTCAAACAACATTGGGTGTTTGTATGTCATGGTAGGACATCACGGATTAAGAAAAATCCTTTTCTACTGGTGCTTTGCAAATTAACGGCATTTTATAAAAATCAGAAGTGATTCATTTCTTTCAGCAAGTGTTCTTCCATCTGTATCTTGAATTTTAGCCTTTTACTATTTTGGAAACTGACAGGAATGATTTAGAATGAAGGCGCATTTAATAAAAATTATCCAAGGAAATTGCACACATGAAGGAGGTTTCAAATACATGGAGGGACAGAGTAGGTGTTAGGAGTTTAGCACTAAGTGGTGCTCTGGTAAACTCTAATTTGTGGGAAGTAAGTTTCTGGAAAAGGTCTTTAAAAACACTGAATCAAATGTTTTAAACAGGTTCAAGAGAAATACTTGAATTTTTATAACAAAGAGGAACCAAGTGATGCAATGTGCAAATCTGTAAGAAAAAAAAATTGCTTCCTAAAAGTTTTATATATTTAATGTTTACGTTACCATTTCTGGAAGAATTAATGAAGAAACTGGAAAGAACAATATAGACAATAAAACTATATAATTCGACAGTGTGTAAAACATTCATTTTGCATTCGTCATACTTAACCCGATCATTAAATAGTTTGCATAATTTTAAAAACCAAATGCATTTAAGACATCTGATCTACTAAAAGTGAAATAATTCACAATTATTTGTTAGTTGGTGGGTATGAGTAGACAGGATTATTAAAAAAATACAGCTGTTATTGTTGCTGGAAGCAAATACTCATTCCCCAGCATTGGTTCTGTAAATATTGATTGCACAGTATATCTTTGTTACTATCTCTAAACTGTAACAATCAGAATGTGATTAGGCATGGCTGCACTCAATGTGGACAACATAAAATACGTCAGCACTTATCTATTGTTTTCAAAAGTCAGATAAATAGCCCATAATAAACATCTCAAGGTATGAAATGATGCAAAGAAAAAGCATTATTTTTGACCAAAAAGACAAGCAAGCAATATTGCATATGTTTTCTTGTTAAGCATTTTATACAGTAATTACAGAATTTGTTTGTCAAATAAATTGTCAGTTTTAAAAGTAAGGAAGTGACTCACGTTTCCAACCAGGGGAGAATAACGTACGTTGTCCAGCGAGCCACATTTTGGCTGAATATGGCTAAAATCAGGTTTTACATTTGCTATATGTACCTGGAAATGATAGGCACTTTACCAATCAATATCTACACACTAGTCATTCAGTGAGAAGATGCCCACTGTATATAATATTAGATACATACTGTTAAACACTTTATTATAAAAATGAATTTGATTTCCAATTTTTTATTAAATGCTTTAATCTCAATTGGGCTAAGAAAATATTCGACTATATTAAAAGCCACCAGTACTTGGCAAGTGGCTTCGAGTGATTATTTCTGCAGTTCAAACACAAACTTTTGTTGGAGAAAATCATTTCAAGAATGTGAAATTACCATTGCTCAAAGTGTTGAGCTAAAATTTCAATTTAAAGATCATTACATATAAAATTAATGTGTTCACATTTATAATGCAATGAATTGTCTAACAAATGACATTCTAAACCAACAGCACAGGTTTTAAAAATTATCACACCTTGCTTTTAAACGTACATTTACGAAAGTAATTGGTTTTAGCCATGAAACCTACATAAACAGCTTGTTCAATGATGTTGTAAAAATCAAATTAAATAAAAAGAAAATGCAGCATAAAAAGCTTCATGTGCGAATATAAGACAGCAATTAAGCTATCAAATTGATATACATAAACATGCGTACACACATACACACATCTACACACACACACACACACACACGTCCTCAAGCAACCAATACTTAACTGACATCAGGGCATAACGTTTTAGTTTGCTGTGACAAATTAGAATCTAAAAGCTGACTGGTCTACAAATAATTCCTTTGTGCTTTGGAATTCTAATACAACAGTTGATTAGATTAGGGCATGACACTGATTTTACAACGCAACATAACTTCCCACCTTCCTGTTCAATGTTGTCCAGTAATTGATCCAATAGAAGATTTAGGCGAGAAATCATAGCTCACCATTTTTCTCATCCTATCTCATAGCAGCAACCTAAAATAATTGACAGATACACTTTCCAAGGGAAGCTGAAGTTACACAGTACCAAATTTTAAAATACAATGATTTCATTAGTTTGATTTTTCTTTGCTTCTTTACAAATTCACAAACTAGCATAATTGAGTGGAGCTGGAATGTTATTTCTCACCGCAGGAACTATTTGGTTAACTTAATGAAAATCGTCATAATCTACCAATAAAAGGTTCATCCTATTATACATTATGCCATATTGACAAGTATAAATATAAGCAATCATCAATGCTACACAATGTCCATTTAACATTCTATTACAGGATTCACTTTTCTTAAGGACCAGTTACTTCAAAGATTATCAATTGTAACAAGCTAATTTGTGGGGTAACCGATTTAAGATTTAAATACATAATATATTGAGAATCTGCAATAAAGCAGAAAATGCTGGAAATACTCTGCATCACCGAAGCATCTGCAGAGAGAGAAGCAGAGTTAACGTATTAGCTTTGTAACCTTTCATCAAGCCCTGAGAAAGTCAGAATTATATTAGGTTTTGAGCAAATGTAAGGTGGGGGTTGAGAGAGGGGGCTTGAGAGGAATCCAAAAGGAATGAGGTGACTACAAGTCCAGGGTCACACTTGCCATTTGAATTCTCCACCTTACTTCCCACCTAACATTTCAGCCCTCAGCCTCCTGCAGTGCTCTCACGAAGCAGCACCAATCTTTTGCCTGGGCATTTGACAATATTTTTGACTTGTAAGAAAATGTGGAGTGCAGTAATTTTAGATTGTAACCTCCATCTCTATCTGACTTTGCTTTTCCTTGCTCTTTTCGGATATTTTTCTCTCATTTCTCATTTCTTTTCCTTTGCTTTGCTTCCAGATATTAGGCAATCATGGTTTTGCCATTCACGTCTCCTCTTAACATTTTGTTTCTTTACTTTGTCCTATTATTACTCCCTTTGGCTTTTCACTGTGAAACCAGCTGTTATTTAATCTCTCCTGCTTTCCACCCCATCAAAGCCCTTCCATTTTGCCCACCCTCCCTTTTCACTTGCTTGAAACCCATTACATTACCTATGTCACGAAATGGCTAAAAGACCTGAAAAATTAACTCCATTTCTCTCCACATTTGCTGAAAAATCGATTGAATATTTACAGCACTCAGTGTTCATTTTAAATCCCTTGCTCATAAAATAGGTTGCTTGTACTCGAATATTTTAAGTTTTAAACATTTGCAAAAAATTTCAAAACTATAATATCCAGTAGAGTCTTTTCTAATTTGACTTAAAGTTTCTGAGTACCTTTTCTTTCCTCTCAGGTAAAAGTTTGCACTTAAGTACTTACAGGATCATTCCCAAACAGTTATACTTTTTGTTTGCTTATTATTGTAGGCTCATGGCATTAATACAACTTCCTCTAAAAGTGACCAACTTGTGATAATTATTATAATCCCACAATAATCTTCATCGAGTTACACAGAAATTAAAAGACTTGGTTTCCAACAGATTTTTAAAGGGGTTCATTCGTAGATCACAGTCTCCTCTTTGGCATGTCAGAGAAAGTAGATGTCATACAGTCAGTATACTTAATAGACAAATTTTAATTACATTGATGATAAAATTAACAATTGCTCAATTTTCCTTCCTTAGCAGTGGATTTTAATACATGTGAAGAACAAATATGTACAGGGTCTATCGATTACACAGTGTAAATGCCAACTTGAAGGTCGTCATAACAGGTGTAATTGAACTATGGCTAAGAAAATGAATCGCTCTTCTTATTGCCTCAGGCAGCAGGACATGGGATTTAGGAATAGGATTAGGCCATTCATCCTTTTGAGTCTGCTTCACTATTCCACATGATCGTGACTGATCTTAGCTGTAGTCTTTTCCACTTTTCCATCTGTCCCATCACTAACCATATAGCCATTCACTTTCTATCTATCAAAAATCTACTGCATTTTGCTTTAAACAACCAGCCTCCGTTATCTTCTGGGAAGGGATTTCTACAAAGCCACAACCCATTGAAAGAAACCAAGATTCTTCTCACCTTCACCGTAAAAGGGAATCCTCTTATAGTCAGTCCCAAGGTAATGAAGAGATTCCGTTCTGGAATCAGTTTACAAGACGATTTGTATGCAAGTTGGAACACAATGCAGGATAATAAAAGCCACTCGTTAAATGATCATATGTCGTATCTTTAAAATTACACCCGAGATTGCATTTGTAAATAAACGCATTTGTAAGTTGGATGTTCATAAATCAGGGATCCCTGTACCCTTAAACAGTGTCCTGTAGATCATGTTAGTTTCACAAGAGGAAATATCCTTCCTGTATCCACCCTATCAAGCGCCCTCAGAACCTTGTGTGGTTTAATTAGATCACCTCCAGTCAAAAAAATCTCAATTCCAAATCAAATTCTAGTCATTCTCAAGCTCACTCTTAGCAAGTGTTAACAGATCAATGATATGTGGGTGCAGAGACTGGGGAACAGAAGACAGTTTCAGGCCAGGTGGTCTGTTTTCATGCCAGTTTGAATGCCAAGTAATTTTCTATGATGTGAAATAACAAGGAGGTAAATTTTACTGTGTCTGTAGGAGAAATAGCACTTGACTGAAGTTGTAAAATGAAAATTGTTTTAGATAAACCAGTTTGGATTTTTTTGAGTTTGTAACCAAGAGGGCAGCTACATGGCAACCAGTTACTGTAGCATGTGTGGATTTCCAAAAAGCAGTTAATTAGAATGCAAGACTTTATGACAAAAAATTAGATCTCAATGGATGGGTTAAGGATTGATTCAAGGTCTACAAAGAGAATGGGGGAAAAAAAGGATCATTTTCAAGTTAGTTGGATACCTTCAGAATCAATACTGGAGACTTGTCTGTGATTATAATCAAATGATTTAAATGAGATGACCAAGTGTCATGTATCCAAGTTTGTTGATGACACAAAGACAGTTGGAAATGCAAGCTGTGAGGAGAACACAAGGAAACTATAAAGGGATACATTGTGGAGATGAGAGTTTGGCAATTAGAATATACTGTGGGCAAATGTGAAGTTATCCACTTTGATAGGAAAAATAGAAAAGCAAATTATTTTTAAGCGGTGAGATTTTGGGAAATGTTGTTACTCACAGTAGCTTGAGTGTCCTTTTACAGAAAGCAGAACAGTAATATGCAGGGATTTAGGAATGCCAACGGTATGTTAGGCAATGCAGAGTGATTGGAGTACAAGAATAGTCTTACTGCGACTGTATTGAACATTTGTGAAACATGGAATATTGTATAAAATATGTCAAAGAAAATAAACTTGCTTTATAGGGGTATGTAGCAGAGGTTCACTTGAGTGATTCCAGGGATGACTAGATTGCCCTGAGAAAGCGATTTCATAGCCTCAGGTTATATCCCCTACAGTTCAGAAGAATGAGAGGAATCCAAAAGGAATAAGGTGACTACAAGTCCAGTTCATCAGTTTATACTAAATTCTTGAGGGCTTGACAAGGTAGATGCTGGAAGTAAGTTTTCCTGTTTTAAGCTTCAAGTGTTATGACTTTTTTAAAAAGCAACAAATGCTTCCCACTGAGTACATTCAAGTCATAGATTCATAGCTGATGAGATAATATGGGAATGAAATGACAGGGGAATAATGGGGAAATGGAGAGCTGACACTGATTAAGCATAATCTTGATTATACTGAATGGCAGAGCAAGGCTCAAATAGCTGAATGGTTTACTCCTGTTCCAAATGTATGTCCTTAGGAAATCCAGCTGCCACGGTTTAGCTCACTTGCTTAACCTATCAATGTCTTCGCAATTTAATGTTCACATCTAAACTACGAATGTTATCAACTTCAGTGCCATCAATAAATTTAGATACATATGCTTTAATGAGTTATCTAGGTCATTAATAAATGTAGTGAATAGTTGAGACTCCAACAGAGATTCTGTGGAATGCCACTAGCCACTTCTTCCATTTTGACTAACATATCTATCATATCTGCTCTCTATTTTATTCTGTCTAGCCAATCTCCTCACCAGATCAACCATTTGTCTTAATTCCATGAACTTTAATTCTGGTTAACATTTGCTAATGCCAAAGTTTTATATAAGGAAGTTTATGTAAACTACATTCATAGACATTGTAATTTCATACTACTTTAGTTACTTCCTCAATAAATCACTCAATAAATCACAAAATATGTTGGTTCTAATACTGATCACTAAATCCTCAATAAACCCATTCCTTAGCACAAGTATTCTCCCTCTCTAACAACTCAACCTTGATAACAAGGCTTGTAAGCTACAGTTTGAATAAATGTTTTGAACTACCTCAATGTAGCTGTAAGGTTTGCAAGGGCTTACAGTGACCTCCTGCTAAAAGGGCAAAGTGGTTGCTTGTAGCAATTAGTGTTATATAACTTTGATACACGGTAATGTTGGTTCTTCCTCGTATTGTCAGTCTTTGGAACATGGTGAAACATTTCCCATATGATTCCAGTACTTGCAAGACAAGGTACGGCTAGGATTTTTTTCCAGAAATGATTATCTTCTGGAGATGGTACTCTGGAGTGACAACCACCTCTTGTTCCTATCTCAAAAGCCAGATATTCTACTCCAACAGTAAAACAAAACATTGGGAACTTTATATTTCTGCCACTTACCCCCTGTTGTGCCTCAATACAGCTTGAATTTAAAGGTTATCCACTACTTCTTTACTCCTTTTGTCCATACAGATTTTAAGAAAGGAAATAAATACTTAGAAGCTATTTTGATTCCTTGTAAGGCTCCAGAATATTCATTCTCTCTATGCAATTAGTTGTCTTTCATTCCATGCTGGTTACGTGTCACAAAATATGTTGGTTCTAATACCGATTGACTGCACAGTCTCCATGTGTCACTCACTTAAGAGATAAGCGACAATTGTAAACCAATGCATAACAACACTGGACTGAGCTAGAGCAAGTTGTGAGGCTTCATTGTAATACTTATTGTGAAGTTTTAAAAGGTACAAATTTAATTCCAGAATTCATAATTCAGTTAAAGCTAGTTGTCCTTCTTGGCCGAATGCTGATTGCAACCTCAACACTCAATTTCTTCAGCAAAAAACTTGTGACAACTGGTTATGTTGCCCCTTTAAATTAGACACTGCAAGTTTTATTACCAGACTCTTCTATTACCAGATATATAACTTTGCATCCAGCACTAGTATTATAATGGACAATCATCTAAAATTAGGATATAATTTTCAAGAAAAAAAATGTCATGCTGTCAATTTAAAGTTGTATTTGTTTTCCAAATAAATCTTTGAATTTTGAGTATTTCTATCAAATCTCTCATTTTTATGGAAGTGGTATTCACATCACATACCTGGCCTCCTCTTGGTTGATGCTTTAGGTTGTCAATTGAACCAATCTTGGATTTGATATTTTTCAGATCTGGCATTGGCTGGTTGATCACTCGGAGTTGCTTTGGAGTAAGGGGAGATTTTGGAGGAGTGCGGATAATTGCCACTTTCCGTTCTGTGGGCACAAGGATGGGAGATTTGTGTGTACCAGGAGTACCAGGAGTGCGGGGGGTCCTGCTGCCTGGTGTACGGGAATAGCTGGGTGGTGTGCCAGGTGTGACTGCAGTTGATCCAGGAGTGGAGGGCGTCGCAGTACCACTTCTTGCTGATCTGGTGCGAGTTGGTTCAGACCCTTTAAATACATATACATAATATATATATAAAGAATACATATTTATACATAAAGAAATAGCTTAGCCTTTATACATACCTCAATACAGAAATATTAATCCAGCATATATAAAATATAGAAAGGATAACATATTAATGCATATAGTGCAACACAACTTATTTTGTAACAGTGACCAACTAATCAAATAAGCATTTTCCGCCTCTAATACACAGCCTGACATCATAAAAATACTGGAAAAACCATACTCTCAAGACTGTCTTTGGACATTCATTAATGGTCTAAAAGATATTTACTTATTAAATTATGAAAAGGTCACTTCAAGCCTGTTCACCCTTGTGCAGATTTGAACTTTTATTATACATCTAGTCATGGTTCTGAATGTTTCACTTAAGTTATATCAAGTGTGTCATGCATGACATAGTTCATAAATTTTACAAAGAGTTCAGTAGGCACAAAGCCACCATTGACTAGGCTACCTGCACTAGTATGCGCTCGCGATCTGGTCACTCCTTGGCCCTTTTGATCGTTTCTAGGTTCGGTCCTTATAGCTATAATGGGGCAGACGTGAAACACAGAGAATGGATAAGGACATTTGAGGCAAGTTAATAGGAACAAAAAAACTGACTTTCAAAATATTTTGAAAATGATTTTTATGCTTGCAATAGAAGTAGCATGTGCTATTTGCCGTTAATTTTACCACTTAAGTAATAAATAATCAAAAAACTGCTAAAATATAACTATACATGCTTTGTTGGTTAATTCAACTTAACAATCAAGTAAGTTTTTGGAATTAGTGCCATAGTTTAAATAATTAATTGGAGAGATAAGTTAAATTTTAATACACAGCAATAGAAGCATATTGAATCAGCTCTGTAAAATGTATTAACTGCCATTTTGACCCTAATGAAATAGATACCTTCAATATCAATTAACTGTAAATTAGAGAAAATCAAATTAATGTGCTTTGGTCCTGTGGTACTATCTTGTCCTCCTTGAGCTATGAAAACCCAAATATTTAAGCAACCTTCAATAAATAGGAATATTTTATACTTATGTATTTGTTGCCATTGCTCGATTTGAATTAAACACATTTAAAGATGCTCTGGGGGCACAGAGAGTGAAACATTACATTTGCAATGTTTCTTAGATCATGCAAATAAATATCATGTTCGCTGTTTTCCTTTGCGCTAATTATCTACGTTGAGTCGTGTCGAAAATAGAGGATTTTTCTTGTTCAGACTCTTGATCTTGTTGATCTAGGTCCAAAGTGTGCATGCAGAAAAAGCAGTAAACTTTTATGGTTTTCCTCCAGAACACTTAACATTTTGTGCATTGAAAACACTACTTCAGGGCACGTTGTAATCTTAAGGATAATTAAGAAAAAAGACAAAAACTAACTTGTTGGTCGTCTCAGTGCCGGATAAACTGGGCTTGTAGCAGGCACGAAATGCGCATCTTTTTCTTCAGGTGGAGCCCGGCGGGTGGATAGAATTGAAGAAGGTCGGGGTAGGGAAGAGCGCTTCTCTGGACTCCTCATTGCAGCATCCTGCAGAGAGCAAATTGTGTTATTACCATCTAAATCCTGTGTATATGCTTCTTTCCAAAGCAGTGACCTGAGAAAGGGAAAAAAATTCCATGCATTTGCAAATCAACTCTAGAATTATTCAACTGAAGAAAAATTGCCTATTCAAGTTATTCTCCGAGAATAAATAATTCCTCAAATTGGAAATTCTCCTTCAAACCTCACACGTAATACATTGAGATTTCAAGGTGTTATTAGCTCTCTCAGTTCCAGCTAGTTCAAAACACACTACTAAGGAGGAACTAGTGAATTCCACAGTACAGTAAATTTCTGAAAGTTCGCATATTCGCAAGGACCTGAATCGAAGAAAGTAAAAGGAACGGATTTCTGTTTAGTGCCATGCAGTGCTACCAGAATTCTTAAATAATTTTGCAGATAGTTTCCTGTTAGTTCAGCAGAGATTACAGATATTCGTATCATATACATATGGCAACATATTTTACTGCACTTCTTGAAACACATTGAATCTTCCACTTTAAACAAAACGCCTTCAGCAAAATTTCAACAAAATTAAACCATTAAAATATTTAAAATATTAAAATATTAAAAATGTGTATATTTTAAAAGGAAAAAAAAACCTATTTTCGACCAAGAATTATTATTAATCAGTTTCGTGATGTAATCAAAACAAATTCAGATCTCTTTGCCCTCTTCCTTGTTCAGAGATTTGCAAATAACATATTTTCAAGCAACTGCTACTACAGGCTACTAATTGTTTTACCAAAATATCTTTTGAAAAATCTGCTGTAAAGGATCCCTAGTTTCAGAATAACAGGAAACCTCATGGTGCAGGAGGGGCTATTTGGCCTGACATGCATAAGACAACTGAAAGAGTTATTTGGCATAATCTTATCTTCCAGCTTGATCTGGAGCCACATAGGTTATACCAACTTCATTGCATAGTCAAGTTAAAAAATATGAGGTTTTCTGCCTTTGCCACCCTTTCAGGCAGTGGGTTTCAGATTCGCACCACTCATTGAAGTAGAAAAAAGGATCACAACACATCTAACTCTTCCACCAATTATTTCTATACCCCTCATTGTTGGTTTCTCTGCTAATTAAAATAGATCATTCCTATCCAATTTATCTTGACCTCTAAGTTTTATTCATCTCAAGTAAATATCTTTTCAGCTTCCTGCGTTCAAGAATATTAAACTCAAGTGTGTTTAAACTTCCTTCACAGCTAAAGTTCGCCAAACCTGACAACACCCTTGGAAATTTCCTTTATATTTTCTCTCTAATGCAATGATCAGTCTGTACACTTTACTTTAATTGTAGTTTAACTGGTGCTCCATACTGGTTTAGCATGAATCCATTATGCTAGACACTCCCTGCACTTACATTCTATATCTTACCTAATAAAAGAAGCTTTCCATTTTATTTGTTTCAGACATTTAAAGTCTGCTATCCCTTCATTTTCGCTCTATATCCACAAAATATATGTTCTTGCTACTACTAACTGATGACCAAATCCAAAGGAAATAAAGATATTTGAATATATACACATGCACAAACACATACATAATACGTATAAATAAAACAATATACTTATATGTTAATCAATTATTCCATGATTTGTCTATCAGGTGATGACCATTTAATTGGTACATGTCAAAGTTAAATTTCTTTTCTGGTTCTGAAGAAAAAAATGTAGCCACTAAATGACTTCCAAAATCTATCTTGTTCCGATGGTATACGGAGAATTAAGAGTAATGGACTCCAGGTAAATCTGCATTCCAGCAGGATTTGAAATATCTCTGCACTGTACTGAAAAATGTATTGATAAAGGAATGTTTACCTAAAGCAGTTATCAATTTTCTTCAATGTGTTTGCTAGAAAAGTGATGTTACTGGTATTCCTATAATTATAAACCATTGAGAGGGAGGTTCAATGAGATTCTCTCAAAAACCTAGCTTACAAAACCATAAAATGGATTTAATTGCTTATTTTATTGTATAGCACAGCCAGTTAGTTTTCACAAAAATAGAAATAAACAAATTATCACTGCAGATATTCATGAAATAATACTTAATAAATTTCGATTACAGAATGGTTAAAACTCAGGAGGCCATTCAACTCATTAGTCTGAGCCAGTTCTCCACAGGCGCAATTTACCTTAGTCCACTCTCCTTTCTTTGCCTCATACATTGTTATTTAGAAAGAATGAATGTACAATGTAATTCCCTCTTGAATGCCTTGAATAAACCAGCCTCCACCACACTCAGAGGAAGTGCATTCAAAATCCTAGACACTTTTTGAAAAGATTTTTTCCTCATGTTCATGTTGCCATTGCTTCATTTGGCAATTACCTTGAAACTGTGCCCACTTGATCTCAATCCTATCACCAATGGGAACATTTTTTTGCTTATCTACCGACATAATTCCTCGGCCCTGAGGTGATTGTCCTTGATGTTTTGTGCGGGTTCTCTAATGCCTCCACATGATCTTGAAAGGGTGGTGCCAGAACTAAATGCAACAGTATAGATTGAATCAGTTTCTACATAAGTTTCGCATAACTTTCTTGGTTTTATGCTCAATGATCCTATGACCTAGAATGTTTTGTACTTTAACATCTGCTCTGTCAATGTCTCCTACCACCTTCAATGATTTATGCACATATACGTGCTAGTCCCTCACTCCTCTGCCTCCTTTAAAATAGCACCTTTTAGCTTATATTGGCTCGCCTATGTTCTCCCTATCCAAATAAATCACTTCACACTTCTCTGCATTGAGTACATTTGCCATTTGTACACCTATTCCATCAGCCTATGTTCTTTGAAGTTCTGCACTGTCTGTTCACAGTTCACAATGCATCCACGCTTCAAATCATCTTCAAAGATTCAACATTTTAGCATGGGTGTTAACCATTTTTAAATAACCTAAGTGGTATCTGCATTAAGTCAGGAACTCTATTTTATTTGCTATCACCAAAAGCAAAATTTTAGATCAATAAGTTACCTAGAAGATATGACACCCTCTTATGACTGAATTAGAACAGAGTACACCTTTTTGAAGGCAGCAAATAATTTCTTCACTAAACATTTCCCGCCCATATGGCATCACTTTTTTTTAAATTTATGCAACACCTGTGTACCTATCCATTTCTGTTAAGTTAGTGTAAAGACTTTCCTTCATTAATTTACATAATCTACATCAGCGGGGGAATCTGTCGCATTAAATGAGAGCTTGAGTACAAATGTCACAAAAATGCAAAACATATTTGTTATTTTAATTGAGTGGAAAATAGCAACTTTTTTTATTAATTGTTAAACCCATGTATGTAGATAAAACAGCTGGCTGAATACTAAAAATGTAACAATCTTAATATTTCAACGTATTTTAACAGTGACAGATAACAATAAAGAAGTGAATTAAATTAGCATTGCTGCATTTCCATTCTAAGTTGTAATATTCAAATGTAAGAAATAAGACCACTGATACGGACCATTTCTTCATCTTACCTTTCTTACGGGTTGCTCAGTCAATGAATCCCTACGGCCAGCAGACGAGGGTCGTGTGGGATAATAATCTAGGTCAATAAAGGCTTTTCTAGCAGCAGAACAAGTAGAATTGGGTCTTTCAGGGAGGAGGGAAGATAATTTTGAGGTAGGAATCTTTGTTAGTGCAGATGAATTCTTTTCATGAGAAAATATAAAGTAAATTAGAAAAAAAAAGATAAGACAATGAACATAAAATGGATCAAAATACTGAAATACATTAACTTAAATGACTAACATGAAAATGCATGCCCTAATATTCTAATGAATTCATCTAGACACATTGCAAATAATAACCACTTTAAAAGGTTCTGAGATTATTCTGTAACCTCAACTAATCATTTTTGATAATTGAAGAGCACAAATTGTTTTGTAGAATTTGATGAACTATACAGAAAGTGATACAATTTTAACACTACTGTCTATTTCTATAATTACCAAGGTTTGAGAGATCCATTTTTACAAACTGTTATAGTAAGGATGGCTATTTTATAAGTTATCTTCAGAAGCACTTTTGTTGTATAATCTGCTCAAAAAAATCAATACAATAACAAATGTTATGGCAGAGCACATACTGAAATTGTTTTCTACTTTTTCAAATTTAGAAATTTTCCCAATTTTGGGTGAATTAATAAATGTAATGTATTATAAGGAAGCACTTTTCTTTTGTATAATATGCTCATGCTGTGTGCATGTTTTATGATCTAATGCTGTTATGAATGGAGATTTTAATTTTATAGTTTATTACTATGAGCTGCCAAATGCTCGGATTTCTTTAAACAATACACCATAATGGTGAGTTATTAATGGCTATTATATGGCAATACTTCTGTATCCTGTTACTAACAATTTATCACACTGAGTAAACAGTGAACACAACAATTGTTATTATAGTGAGTTAACATATGTTAGGAAAGCATACCATTCTTTTGCACTAAAAGAAATGATGTGTGGATTCTCCAAATCAAAATGGAAAAAAAAACACAAACATTAAATGTATGATGTAATTTTCTTCAGTTCCTTCACTGACAGAGAACAGCACTCAAGATAAGTGCTTGAAAAAATATTTAAAACCTTAAAAAAAAAATGCAACATCCTGTCTCCAGAATTTTACATTAAAATGCCTTAAAGACATTTTATTTTGCTTGCTTTGTCATTTATTACTCTGATTTCATGAGAAATAATTTTAATGCATGATCATCAATTCTATTTTAAAAAGCCTTTGATAGGAGATGAAAACTAAGTCAATTTAACCACCTGGTTCATCATGGGCCAAACAAGGTACCCCTAACTTGTCCTAACCTCCTCGTATGCAGCCTCACAATGTTTTGAGTCCTCACTGTTGGAGAACAGGTACAAAGAAACTCTGAATGAGCAGCATGGTCAACATTGCAATTCATCATATAACACACCAGTGCATTGCCATAATTTTCACGATCACTGCATTCACATTTCATCAGATGGTGATTCCACTAGTTTGGGGTTTAGAAATTCAGCAGCTGATAATATCATGTGTGTAACTCAAACATGGTAGGCCTTACGGCACCAACCTGCTAACAGTTTCACCAGCTGTCATCCCAAACTTCTGCCATCAACAATGCAACACAATTCAGGTTGGCAGATTAACAGTTATGCACAAAGCGTGGTAACCCTAGATCTTCTCGACCCTAACACAGTTTTCAAGTACCAAAATAAAAACAAAGTTGCTGGAAAAGCTCAGCAGGTCTGGCAGCATCTGTGGAAGAGAAAACAAGAGTTAACGTTTTGGGTGCGGTGACCCTTCGTCAAAACCCTTTCAAGTACCAGTTTCTTTCATCAATTGCGTCAGCCACAAACCTGTGGTTAGGTCTTCAGTAGCCATGTAATTCTGCAATGGGACTAATTCTAGGTCCAGGTCCCCAGGACACATAATTAGCATTTCTTAAAATGTTAGAAAATTACCATTATAAAAAATGATGCAAGTTCTTAAAAGCCTTTTCCCATCGGCATTCAAACAAACTAAAACACTGCTTGCGAACTCCAACATGATAATTTGCAATGATTTAAATTCCCAGATTTATTTTAAATTGTAGGAAAACTTTACCAGCTTTCACTCAGGAAATACCTACTCCTGGAACAGTTTGATTGACAGGACATCTGGATTTTCAGTTTCAATAGTCATTATTGTTTGCATTTCCCAGGATTTGTTATTACAGCCGAGTTCTTTACGAGTGCTTGGCTGAGTTTCAAAAGCTCCCGAATCACTTACTTGGGAAGCAGGTCACGTATTCATTTTGATTTTCGATTTTAAGAGATTAGTAAAGTGTTAGCTGTCTTTGATATGGTTAGTGAAATCGATCTTTATTTAAGCAACAGACTGATCACGAGGGAACTTAATTATTTTTAAGATTTAGTTTAATGCATGTAAGATTTTCTCAGCACAAGATATTTCTGAGTCAGACCTCTAGTAGATGTTAAAACTTCATCACCATCATTTCAAAGATAAGGTTTCGGATGTCTGTCCACTAGGGAGAATATATTGAGATGGGGGTAGCATGAGAAGATGAGGCAACATGGAGGTACCATGTGGAATATGAGAATAGTGAAGACAGAGTTTCAGAGCTAGACAACCAACACTAAAATTGTGCTGATGTCTCAGTAATTGGAGACATGTATTTTAGCGTTCTGACTTGACTATCCATCTGTTTCCATTGTCCCCTCAACCTTGCCTTAGGCCTCCTGCTTTGTCATCACTAAGAATGGAGATACTCATGGACTCTTAACTAATTGTCCGCCAAAGACCAGGACTAGATGATTGATCATCATTTGGCAGAAATGCAGAGACCTTTGCTCTGAGCTATTGGCTGTAGGATTGTTCAGTTCTTTATACAGAATGCAGCTTCTCAATGCACTTAGTCTTGCTTTGCAGATTCACCAGGTTAAAATGTACAAACTTATGAAATGGAAGTGATAGACAATACAGTCCCTCAAACCAGCTCCACTGTTCAATACAATCATGACTGATTGCTGCTCAATTCCATTTTCACATCTGCTCCCAATAATTCTTTGTTCCCGGAAAAATCAGTCTGTCTCAACTTTAAACATATTCAATGGTGGAGCTTCTACAACTCTTATCGAAAATTCAAAAGAGACAACCCTTTGTGTGAAGAAATCCTCCTCATATTAGCTCTATGGGATCAGGCTCCCATCCTGAGTCTCTGTCCCAGATTCCCCACTTGGGGAAATGACACACAACTTTCTACTTTTGTCAAGCTTCTTTACAATCTCCTGTGCTTCACTGAGATCACTTCCCATTCTTTGAAATTCCAGAGAGTATAGACCCTATTCACTCAGCCTGTCGTCATACAACAATCCTCATATCCCAGTAATCAATTGAGTGAAGCTTCATAGTACCACCTTCAATACAAATAAAGCCTTCCTAAAATATGGAGACCAAAACTGCATATTGTATTCCAGAAGTGATCTCACCAAAGCTCTGCAAAATTATATTTGCCACTTTCTTTTATGGTGTGCCTGTGTGCTAATTTTCCGTATTCCTCGACAGCACACCCAAGTCTCTCTGAACATTAGCATTTAGTAGTGTTAGAAGTGTTTAAAAACGTTAAATCTTTTTAAATGTTCTGATTTTCTGATCATACTACTGAAACAAATAACTTAATTTCCCATATTATATCCAACTGTCAACTTGTTGTCCATTCATTACACTTGTTCATATTTCATTGCAACTTTATGTACTCACAGCTTCCATACCTATTGAACTTCACAAGGTCAGCAAACATTGACACAATGGATCTGTCTCTTCTTTTAAATCATTAATATAGATTATAAATAGCTGAGGAACAAGCACATGCCACACTTCATAAGTTACAGCCTGTCAACCTGAAAATGCTGTTGTTCCCTATTCTCTACTTCCTGCCCCTTAAAGAATCCTTATTCAATGCTAAGCTGAGCAAGTGGTGCAATGTAGGCATGTCGGGCTCGTAATACACAGGTCAATGCATTCGAGAATATATGAACTGATTCATTTTGACAGAAGGAATATAGAATATGAACCAAATGGCATTTTTCCAAACAGCGTGCAAGGACAGAGAGACACCCTGGGGATTCAGCGGCAGTGGCAAGATCTTATGAGAAAGTAGTGAATAAATTAGATGGGTTCTTGGGCTCCATAAATAGAGGTACTGAGTACAAGAAAAGGGAGTTTTCCCCTAAACCTGTAGCAAGCTCTGGTTAGGCTACAACTCAAGTATCGCATCCGGTTCTGCTCATCACATTTTTGGAAGAGTGTGAGAACCCTCAGAGAGAACAGAAGACATGTACTATAATGCTTCCAGTAGCGAAAAAACCGAGCTACAAGATTATGTTGGAACAGTTGTGTTGGTTCTCCTCGGAGCAATAAAGATGGATAGGAGATTTGATTGAGGTGTACAAGACTACAATAAGTTTAGACCAGGAGGGGCACCCATTTGGACAATGAGGAGATGAGTTGGAATGGATCAGAACTTTAAGTGTTTGCAGGTTGGTGGTGGTGGTGGTGGTTGTGGGGGCGGTGAAGAGGGAGGGGTGGAGTTAGCGGCCATGTTACACCTTGAGATTTTCTCCAATGGACCTAGATGGCCAGTTAAGTCAGGATGCTCACTGCACACCTCAGCAAACTAGGCAAAGGGTACCTGATGGTCTAGGCACTTAGCCTAGGCCTCTCGTGCTGCCAGGTAAATGGCAGCAGCAGGATGGCATCTTTAAATGGACAATACATTGTGGGTACCCAAAGCTACCACCCACCACTGGTATAACTGCGGTGGTGGGAAGGTGCTGACAGGTCACCTGTGAGATTAAACATGCCCACTCACCTTCAAATTGTTGGCAGGGTGCGTCAAACTCAGCCAAGTATTTCAGCCAAGAGACTATGCTCAAAGCTATGTGTTCTTGTCTTGTATATTAACATTTTGTATAGCACTTTTTTTGAATGCCTTTGGAAAATCCAGGTGAATTCCCCTTTAGCTACTACTTAATTGCACTCTCAAACCTCATATATGCGAAACTTCATTTCTCTTGTGAAATCATGCTGACTTTGTCTAATCAAAATGTGACTTTTGATTTGTTAACACTATCTGATTAACTGGTCTGTAATGATCTAAATTGTTTCTCCTCCATTCTTGAATAGTGGCGTTACATTCATAAACTTTCAACTCACTGCTACCGTTCTAGAATGGAGAGAATTTTCGGAAATCATGATTTGTACAACCATTATCATTGCAGCTAACTCTTTTAAAACCTTAGAGTGACGGCTGCCAAGTCCTGGTCATTTTGTGGCTGTTAGCTCCTTACATTTCTCCAGTGCATCTTCTCTGTTGATGTTACTCAACCGAAGCCGCTATCTCTTACTAGCTCCATTATACCCCAAAAAAGCAGCAAGAAAGACCAAAGTAAAGGGAAAACATCAACTGTAAGACAGGCGTGCGCAAATTTGGTTAGCAAGTAGATGCTGATCATATCAAGGTGGGGGGGGGAATGCAACTACAGCTTGTGTATGGTAGGGTCTCCCTGCGAGCCCGCTTGTGTGGTTGCCACTGCAGCGTTTTTACGTAGCTTGTCCCCTGCACTGTTTGGTCGAACCTCACTTGGCCCTCCCCGGGTAACAACAGTGGACGAGAGTACCTTTGTCTTATCTGGCTGGTGGACCTACTTACGGACTATCTGAACGGGGCTAGCACGGTGGTTCCCTCGGTCAGACGTACAGGTCTTACTCGATCCTCTGCTGGCGATTACAACCAGAGAAAAGCTGTCGAACCCACGTGGGTCAATGCGCTGCGCTTTAGTGGTGCTATTAAAGAAATAGTACGGTTGACACTAGTCTTCCTATATCTCGTTGGGCCGGGGACCAGATTAAAAAACCGCCCCGCAAGTTTGCTAGTGGTGGTAGCTTGCGCAAAGCGTAGTAGCCACAAGATTAGGACATCAGTCTCAACAGACGGACAGTTTGAGGCCCATTATTCCTCACCCTGTTTTCGTCCCCAGTTTCAAGTTAAAGGGGTCAGAAGGTAGAGGAGATGATGAGAAGGATCTAGCTGTAGAGACAGCCAATGCTTTAGCTCAATCTTTTGGTGAGATTACAACACAAGTTTTCTACAACAGTAATTTTAGAAATATGGGCAACAAAGTATCAGAGCATGGAGATACATCTGGTAATTTTAAGGTCGTCGAACCACCCAAGATGGAATGTATGGAGGTAATACTTCAGTATCCTGTTGACATGTTCTTTTATGATAAGTGTCAGCTTACATGTCCCACAATGGGGGCATTTCGTTTGCATGTTAAGAAAGTACATGGTGTTAAAGTAATTCGCACAAGTTGCGTGAAGAGTGTAAGATTTGTTGAATATCATTCTATAGCCTGCCATTGCCTGAAATGTAAAGGAGAGTAAAAGAGATGTTAACGTGGTTTTTGAATGTTCAATGTGAGAGTTAAAATTTAATACGAGGATTGATTGGGGACAACATGAAAGACATAAATATGTGGGGTTAAGGAATCAGAAATAGATAGAAAATTGTAGGATGAAGAAAGAGGAGACAAATGTTAGGTAGAAGGAAGGGGATTTGGTCAAGAGAAGAGATTAAATTGTTGATACAGTTGGAAGAAGTATATAAAGGAGATAAATAAATTAATAAAAAGATAGCGAGCATGATAAATTCTAAGGCACCAAAACAAATTTCCGATAAGTAGAGCTCTTCTTAAGAATAGGGATAAGGGAAAGGTTGTAATTGTGTCTGGGGATTCACAGGAAGATATGCTGGATGTAGGGATTGATGGTAAGGATATGTTAGATCAGAGATATGTACAAGGGACACAGGGTAGAGTTGACTCTCGGGAGTTAACAAAGTACACTATTGAGGAATTGTTGGATAAAGCAGAGGAATATCTTAGTGCTAAAGAGGATCAGGAAGTTTTTAACTTGGCTGATTCCATTGCAGGGAGATTATTGAGGGGGAAAGGGAAGGAGCGGGCTGGTAATAATAGTGATGAAGGTAATAGATCTAGAAAAGAGGACGGTGACCAGCAAGAAAATAATAGAGTGAAATGAAAAGGAAATGGGGCTCAAAGATGGTTTGCAAAAAGGAAATCAAATTTTCGTGCAAGCCAGGTGTTATACAAGACAAATAGGCAACAGCTTGCACGGGAATTGATGGGAGTGCCTCCCAGTTGTTTATGCCCCCATAAGTAAGGGAGAGTTGTTCTTAGTATTTGAGGAGAAACTTTCAGTGTCTAATGATAAGGCAAATATTACTAGATTTGTACCCTACAGGGGTGATAGACAATTTTAATTGTCTGATGGACTCGGTTGGTAGCAGAGAGGTAGGTGGCTATTGGGGAGGCAGACTCGAAAACGGCTGCAGGTCCTGATGGATGGGGATTGAGGGACGTTCAAGAGATCCATCAGAAGGACGTCACTTGTCTCCCACGTTTGTTTACCGTATGGATCAGGACAGGTATGATCCCAGATGTTTTGAAGATTAGTAGGATAGTGTTATTACTAAAGTCGGACAACACAAATTTTGAAAGACATCGACAACTGGCGACCTATTACCACTGGTCCTATTCTGCTATGCATCTTCACTCGAATTTTGGCGAGGAGGCTTAGTAGAGTAGTGAAATTAAATCAGAGGCAAAAAGGCTTCCTGATAGGATCATCGGGATGTAATGAGAATACAGTGATTCTTCAGAATATCATAAAGGTAGCAAAGAAGCTGGAGTGGATTTGGCCATTGTCTTTGTCGATGTGGCGAAAGCGTTCGACTCAGTAGGGTATAAATTGCTTTCCAGGGTGTTAGAAAGAGCGCGCCTATCGAAGGACTTCATTAGAATGATTATGAATTTATATACGAATGACTCGACCATGGTGGAAGGAAATAGATATAAAACGGACCCTATAGAAGTAAGACATGGTGTAAAACAAGGGAATCCTTCATCTCCTAAATTGTTTAACATTGCCATGGATCCTTTGATAGGCATGTTGGAGGAAACTGGATCTGGAATAATGACGGATCTAGAGGGAGAGCCTCTCCATTGTATGGTGTTGGCATTCGCGGATGACATAGCACTCTTAAGTGGATCTCACCTCAGGATGATTAAGAATTTGAAGATCGTACAACGTTTCTGTGATAACACTAGTCGCATGATTAATGTTAAGACCACCAAAGGTTCCTACTTTGAATGCAAAGGTAAAACATTTTTATACAATTGTTTAAAGGAATGGAAGCTCGGGGTGGGGCAGCAGGGTTCAATATATTACCCCAGGTGAGCTAGAAAAGCATATAGGTGCGCCAGTCAATCCGTGGACAGGAATACGATTGGCCGAATGGGAGAAAACGCTTAAGGTATGGGCAGAAATCTGAGAAGATCAGCTCTTTGACCGATGCAGAAAGTCGAAATTTTTCGAACTTACTTTATCCCCAGCTTACACTATCATTTGGTTCTGGCCGAGGCGTCTCAAAATATTTTGTGTAGTTTGGACTCTTTTATCCAAGGTATTATTAAAGAGATTTTACATCTACCTTGTTGTATATCAAATGGGGTATTATATGCTCATAGTAGGGACGGTGGTTTAGGGATTCCACATTTGGAGATCAGGTCCTGATTGCCATTTTGAAAAAAATGCATGGCACTGGAAACGTTGGATAGATGAGGCCATTCACGCATCGTTTCGGTTTTGTGGGGAAAGGAACATGAACGCGATCGTGGAACTAACAAAACTGAAAGTCATGCGAGAAATTTGGTCACCAGGACAGGTGGGTATGGAGCTCGAGAAAGATATGGGAGCTGAGGAAAAAAAGAGAATTGGTAACTAGGCTGAACTCGAATTATAAATGATTGGAGAGGGATAGAATGGCTTAGGTAGATGGCCTCACACTGCCAAGGATTAGGCATGCACTACTTTAGAAATGATAAGAAATGAAATGCATGGATCAAAATGGCAACGATCATGAAAACATCAAAGGTAATTAATACCTTGCTAGTGTGATGTAATATATATCCAACTAGAACAACGATAACTCACGGAAGAACTCTCTGTATTTAAACATGCTGGAGATGTGATGCAACATTAGAGACACTCCCACATATTTCTGGATGGTGTCCAGCTGTGAAAAATGCATGAATTAAAAGGCATAGTAAGATTATGGAGAGATTATTTCAATTCATGGGGAAGTCCGGTGGGAAGACTTTGGTGGAATTTCGGCTAAAGGACGAAGCAGGGAAATTGTGGAAACCGGATCTGATTTTCCAGAAAGATTCGGTGGTTATTGTGGTCAATGTAACAGTGAAATTTGGAAAAGGCTTGAGTTGAGAAGACGGCCAAGTATAGGCACCTGCCGGATGGAATTAGAGAATTAACGAAGGGCGATATACCGAAGTTTTATGGTTTTGTAATGGGTGCAAAAGGCAAATGGGCGACAACAAATAATAAATTAACGGGAAGTCTCGGGATTCGGAGGTTTCGATCTTTCGCCTAAGACCTATCTAGGTTAATGCCTCATTAACTCTGAAACTGTTGCAAATCTCCAGTGACTGCTGAGAGAGTTGATAGACTCCAATAGCTCTGATATAGTTTTCATGCTTGCATATTTTATATTGTTTTAATGGTTTTAGAATTCTATTATACGTATATTTTAGACCTTAGTATATTTTGTTTTTTTTTAAATCTTTTAGAATTTTATATTGTGTTTTAATTAATAAAGTTGTTTAGTTTTAGTCACTTGTAAGGGTGGTGGGTAAGGGTGTTTTCGTAATAAATTTTCACACAGGCACATCAGATGATGTTATCAGGGTTTATATGCTAATCAACAGGTTGTGTAACCCCACTCATAGTTCCTGCACATGGTGTTCTGCTGTAGAATAGGAAGACCCATTCCCTTTTTGTAAGATCTAGTTGGTTTAGCTATATAGAGGGTTTTAACGGCACGTCGACAAGCGACGTTAAAACTCGGAAAGGGCACTGTCTTTTTACAGTGTTTTTAATAGTATATTCCTTTTGGCTGCTCCCAGCAAGCAAGGCACTGACTATATCCAACCAGCCAGCCTTGCCCGCAAAATTCAAAACTGTCCAATATTAGATGTGGTTTCATGATCGGACCTCATTTGGTACATAAGTCGCATATACAAATAATTATGCTGACAGTGAATTTAGGATTGTCAGTCAAAGTCGCAGTGTCGACTTGAAATTACTTTTAATACTACAGAGGGTACTGTTCTTTGCAGACAGAAAGAGCATGTGTACTCACTGCACCTATTTCAACTCGACAAGACATGTGACAGCCATTCTCTGGTCAAGGTATTGCCTTGAGAAAGGAACCAACATCAGTCCAACATCAACCAACATAAACCACCTGCATGGTGTAAATTTAGACAACGCATGGCAGTTAATTTCAGTCATCATCTAGCATTCTCCATGGCAACTCCATTAAAACTCATAGATAGCAAGAACTGCAGATGCTGGAGTCAGAGATTATGTCAGGTTATGTCGGATCAAGGAGGTGGGGATGAGGAGGAGGCTTGGACATGGGATGAGGCTGGGGGTTGGAGAGAATTTAAAACTGGTAAATTCCACGTTTAGGCCATTAGGCTGTAGGCTCTAGAGGCATATTCTGCCTCAGGAGCCTACAGCCCGATGGCCTAAACATGGAATTTACCAGTTTTAAAATCTCCTCACCCCCAGTCTCTTCCCATGTCCAACCCTCCCTCTCATCCCTGCTCCCTTGACCTGTCCCATCTTCTCTCCCACCTATCTGCCCCACCCACCTCACTGACCAATCCCAACCACTCCCTACCTGCATTCATCCATCACCATCACACCTACCTTCCCCGCCCCACCCCTCCTCTCTCTATTTATTTCCCAGCTTCCTTCCCCTTCCCCCTCCCCATTTCTGAAGAAGGGTCCCGACCCGAAACATCAGCTTTCCTGCTCCTCTGATGCCGCCTGGCCTGCTGTGTTCTTGCAGCTCCAAACCGTGTTGCCTTTAAAACTCATAGTCCATTTGCCAACCAATCAGCAGTCTCCTCTTGGACAGTACAAAATGCAGCTTTCCCTTTTTGTTGGTATTTTGTGTCAACTGTCCTAATGCATGCTAGATAAAAGCCTCCACAAAATATGTTTTTTCAGCAATAAAGTTTTATACTACCGAAGAATTATTGAAATAGTTATTGCAAAAAAGATCTTTTATGATGAGACTACCAACTTAACCTACTTATCGCACAATACCAAACCTAAGATAGCTTTACTCCTAATTTGTTTCACAACATGTTCTTAGAAATGATCACAAACCCATTCAAAGAGTTCATCTTTTAGAAACTTTTGCCAAATTAATTTAAACCTGTACACAATTTCCTCGAAAGTATTTTATTGTCTTTGCTCTAAGTTCCAAATAATTCTTGCTTAATTCCCCCTGTAATGGTATTTATACTGGTTGGGCCTAAAAGCTACTTACATGAACTTTCTCATCCTTTTTATTACTAATCTCCACGCATTATGCTTCTACTTCCCGAGTCTGTGATGGTCCTTGCATAATCCTCTACTGCGAGGACCATTCCTCCTCCTATTCCATTCTTTTTGTCTTTCTGCAATGTTATGTCCGCTGAAGTACTTATTACCAATTATGGTACTGTTCCCAAAGGCTAGAGAGCTGAAATCATACTCAAAGACAAAAGAGATAGAGTGAAACGGAGGCTGACACAAAGATGGGAGTAACAAATTCTGTTTGGCAATAAAGAGATAATAACAATATTTGAGGATTGTACAGAAAGAAAATAATCATAAAATAAGACACAAATACTGGAAAATAAACAAAAAACAATGATAAACATAAAATGAAGTCAAGACACGGACAAGAAGAGAGGGGTTTCTTTTGATTGTGAGGTGATTAACCAACAATATTTTCAGAATTTCAATGCTGAAATTCTAACAACCCATACCATAAAGTATAAACCTGTATTGAAAAGATTAATTCATTATGTTGTGATAGGCAGAGTGTGAATAGTTTTGAACGATTTTATGCATAATATTTTGGTATATCCAGATTTCTCAAAATCCATACTTTTTTGAAGCATATTACTCTATATCTATTCTGTAAAAGTTTAGAGAAATGACAAACATTGCCTCGATCAGAGAATTCAATGCAAAATTCACAAATTAAACATTTTACAGTTTTTTTCTCTCTTATCCAATCTGCATTTCATATGCAAAAACAGAAACTGCCAGAAAAACTCAGCAAGTCTGGCAGCATCTGTGGAGAGAAAGCAGAGTTAACGTTTTGGGTCCAGTGACCTTCCTTCATAATATTTGTTCTTCAGTGTTCACGTTTGGTGAAATGCACTAAAATTCAGAGAAGTGTCGTCACTGGGGCCGAAACATTAACTCTGCTTTTTCGCCCCCCACCCTCCACAGATGTTGTCAGACCTGCTGAGTTTTCCAGCAATTTCTATTTTTGTTTGAGTTCTACCATCAAAAGTTTTGTTTTTTCCTGTATTTCATAAGATCTGATTGTTGATTTAATTGATATATAATGTGACGTAGCCTTTAGCTAATCAATAGAGACCAAGTCCTTCCAGTTGAGTTTGTGAGCTTGAGCAGAACACTTTGTCTAAGCAGTTGTATATCACATCACACCCTAAAACTATGAACAAGAAAACTCTCAAAGCCAAATTAAAAGGCAGAATGCACGCAAAAACTAAAAGTTATTTTCTGAAGATCTACCATGTGTGAAGATAATATTGAACAGTTTAAGAATTGGTTTGGCTTTGACATTACAAATGTTTCCAGAAAAGTAATTTCTTTAAAATTAAAAAAAACAATGAAATCTTCAAACGCTGCAGAAGTTGTTGCACCATCCATACCACAGGATGTAGTTATCGGGTAATTTACTTACTGTCATTCTCTCCTTGGGTTGCTTAGCAACAGAGAATTTCTGGTCTATAACATAGGCACCTTCAACACTTCCAGAAGCTGGGTAAAAAGAATATTAATATTAGAATACAACATTGTACTTTTTTGTGACAATCAAATAGAAATCAAAATGCGAATGTAAGCAGAAGACTTAAAATTAGTGTTGCCATAAGGGATGGGAAGCAACTAATGAAATACAAATTACCTAAACTGACAAATAAAAAAGCTCAGTGGGGAAGGAATCTTTGTGGGGCTTTTTTTTAAAATAAATTATTTCTTAAAAATATACAAATGAAAAACATAAATTGCAAGTCAAGCAAGTTACACCTGAATACCTCTAAACACAAGAGAAATTAATATGAATGGATATCATGATGCAGGCTGCAACACTTTCCCACCAGCACACAGCAATTTATGCAAACTTTCACAATAAGAATTATGCCACCACTTCAAGGTTAGGACCATGGTACTTGCAAGCTTGTGCGTGACAAGCATGTGTGATCATGACTGCTGTAGAAAAGAAAAAAATGAAAGCACTGAATACAGATAAACTTGCAACAGCTCAGTGGCTGAAAAAAGGAGTAGTGCAGGACACAAGCCAGTCTAGCAATGAAGTCCATGTTTGCCAGCCACATTGCAGGGTTCACACAGTCACCTGTCTGCTTCCGCTTAGTACAAGGTACGTGAGTTGGTCTATGATATCTTACAGCTGGTTTTAAAATGATTTTCCTGGAAGGAGAGCGGGTCTGAATTTCTGATTTTTTAGTAAGTTCAGACTTCTTATAGGCTGTTAGAGGAAAAAAAAGCAAATATTATGAGGACAGGAACAATGTGGTAGGTCAGGTGGAATGATCAATATCCACTTTTAATTTAAGAAATTAATCAGGAAGAATTTAGGAAATTAGATATTACGACTTCTTGTTATTGTTTATTGTTATCTAAAATTTCTACAGTCAAATTTCTCAGCAAACATAACATTATTACATGGGCACAGTACAACCACCTCACATCACAAAAATGCAACAAGAAAACATAAAATGCTTCGTTTGTATGAACCTTTTCTCCTTTTCTTGTCTTCTTTGGAGACTGTAATGATATCTTTTTTAATTATTTTTCTCTCAGGCGTGGAAACTCTGTTTTTCCCAGTTTTTAACACCTTGCCTTTCCTATGTTTGTCTGAAGACAGGCTGATGAATTCCTTCTCTGCCTTTTCCTGTTTAGTAACAGCAGCTGGTTGTGTTAGAATGATACTCTCTTCATCTGCAGAATTAAAGTGCAAGAAATCACTAATAGCAACAGGGCTCAAATACAGGAAAAAGAAAATTCAAGTTCCTTTTTAAAAATTAAGTAACATTAAATAATATAATATAATGTAGTGCAATACTTATTTATTTTACTTTTAAGAGATTTTTATAATTTAGTCATAGCTGATAGCTATTAAGGCTTTATAGGCACCTTGAGTATCCATCCAGAGGCTGTCTGTATCCATTACAGATTCATCAATGCTCTCGTCCTCTTTCAAGTCTGTAGGGATTTCAATTTTTTCCGGGATCAGTGCAATTTGGACAACTTTTGCAGGGGACTCATAAATCTGTCCTTCTGTTGACCGGGTTTGTTCACTAGGGGTAAAAACATCCTCAACATCACCATCATCGGGCATGGCAAACCTCACATTATGACCTACGTCCTTTCCTCCTTCTAGTGTGGTCTGAACAACTGTAATAATGTCATCTTCTACTGTAATGACAGATTCCACAATTCCCCTCTCCTCTTCAGTTTCTTCTACGGGGATGTTTTCAGATGCTTCATAGTCACCGGGGTCTTCATGTAGAACAATTTCTGGCACAGGAACGTCAAATAACAAATTGGGCTTGACTTCCTCTTTCATGGTTTTCTGGGCTTCAGCTGGTTCTTGCACTGGAACAGCTTCAAGGACTTGCTGACCACCGGATTCTGCTTTAGAAACTTCACTTGGTGCAGGTCCAGTTTTGCTTTCCATGGTTTCCTCAGCTGGGGCTATTACGCACTCAGCAACAATGTTGGATAAACCAGGCATCACAACATCTTTCACTCCCTTCTCAGTTTGAATAATTCCTTGCACAGGAGGGGATTTTTCAATTACTTTGTGATCATAATGCATAATTTCTATATCACCACTTGGTGCAATATTGTTACTGGGAAGACAGGGCTTGGTATCGAGCTCCCTAATATTATTAGATTGAATTGTTTCTGGAGCAGGGCCAACCTTTTCAGTTACCTGATCAATTTGCTCCATTTCAAAACCTACTTCAGGTACTGTATCCTCACTAGGCAAAGTAGGCTCAGTGGAAACTATCGTCGTTTCTGAAAGTGGAGTGATTTCTTGAATAGGAGCAGTTTTCTCAGATATATTTTGACCGGCAGCCTCCAGTTTTACACCGGTTTCCAATATGTCAGCCTTAGTGAGTGGACTAGATTTGGATTCCACAGTCTCTTGAAGTTGAGGAGGCTCTTGAGTAGATGCAGTTTTCTCAGGCCCTTTCTGAGAAACAGATTCTGCCACAATCTCCTCAGCGGGCAATGTGGGCCTGGATGCATCTTCTGGGATATTCTTAGGTTGAACTGAGTCTTGAATAGGAGTAATTTGCTTGAAAATTGTGTGATCTATGCTGTCTATTTCTATATCTACATCTAGCACATTATCCTGCCTGGGCAAAGTAGGCCTTGGCTTATCTTCCAAGACTTTCTTGGGTCGAGCTTGTTCTTGAACCGAGACACTTTTCTCGGACGGTTGGTGATCGGTAGTTTTAAGTTTGAAACTCCCTTGTGGCACAGTAACGTCGCTGGGCAAAATGTGCCTTGGTTCATCTTCCATGGTTAATTGAAGATGTTCCTGAGGAGAAGCCTCTTTCTCAGAC
The DNA here is from genome assembly GCF_021869965.1 of Rhincodon typus. Taxonomy (NCBI): domain Eukaryota; kingdom Metazoa; phylum Chordata; class Chondrichthyes; order Orectolobiformes; family Rhincodontidae; genus Rhincodon; species Rhincodon typus. Next base: position 23,317,407 of record NC_063338.1, read on the forward strand.
GGTTTGTTTTCAACAAATCCGGTTTTCAAAGATGTTTCCAATACTGCTACATTGCTAGGTAGATCAGACAAATCATTAGATTTATTGGCATTTTCGGTTTTATCATCTGGAAACTCAAGTGGAGAAATGTCTTTTGGAACTTTCTGAGTGTCAATGGTAATGGATATATTTTGAGTGCTAGATTCTCTCTGGGCATGGTCATCAGGTAAATGATCTAGTTCAGACACTAACTTGGTAACTTGGTTTGAAACACTTAACGAAACCGTTTCATCAGTCTTGACTTCGGACTGTGCTTCCAAAATAGTAGCAATTTTTAATTCCCTGTCTTCTGATAAGGTATTAATTCTAAAATGGGAATCTTCTTTCTGCTTATTTACATCTATTTGCTTTCTAATACTTTCCTCATCTATAGTTTGAGAAGCAGCACGGATTTGATGAAGGAAAATGCTGCCATCCTCCAGCGGACTTTTAACTTCCTCAGGAGTTGGTAAGGGAGCAGAGTATTCAAAAACACAGTAGCCCATTTCCTCTGCTTGATTAACATTTTTAATAATCGATTTGATGCTTTCGGTTAAAGCCTCTGAGCCAGAAGCTACATTTTTGGTGGCAGATTCGCAGGGCATGGATGCTCTTCGAACTATTTCGATTTCTGTACCTTCTGAGCTCAGTCTTGTTCTAGTAACTCCTAAATCCAACATTTCAGGCAGGTCAGGAACCACAACAGTGTCATTTTTGTAATCATCTTTCAAAGTACTGGGGTAAGCATATTGAGAGTCTAATTGCAGGCTTTCCGCGGCTGATTTCTCTTTAGCAACAGATACAGTTTTATCCTTTTCCACTTCGACAGGAAAATAAATTTGCTTCTCCTCAGCAGGTGTAGTTACTGGAAAGAACTCTGCTGACTCCTCTAAACTCATCCCTCTGGTACAGGCTAGAATGTCAGAAGCCAAGGGAGACAGAGATTCTGGGGGACCTTGGCTCTCTGTTTCCACCTCCAGTGTTATTGAATCCAAAGATGCTTCAGGTAAATTCAACACCAGCTTTTGTAGTTCTTTATCAATATTTGCATCAGCACTAGAATAAGTTTGTTGAGATATTGCTGTGGGGCGCTCCTCTTTGGCCAAATGGCTCAGCTGAATAGGTAAATGAGTTTCATTTTCCACAGTGGATTTAGCTTCAACAGGCAGCGCTTTAGCCTGTACATCAACAGGCACAGATGTCTGCGCAAGTGTGCTATAATGAATTCCTTCGGCTGATACATCATTTTCAACTTTGTGGGCATCCACTTCCGATTTTTCATGTGGGCCCTTCGAGAATTGTGGCACCACGTGAGGAAGTCTTGAATTGTTTTCATCTGTAATGGTCATTTCATAATAACCATCTTCAGGTGGTTTGGTACCATTTTCCCCATCATCTTTCAGAACAAATGTTTCAAAATATTTTGACATGTCTGGTTGATCCTCCTCTATCTTGACTTTTGAGCCCACATTAAAGGACTCAAATTGTTTATTTTGCACCGTTAGACTAGTGAAGCTTTGGGAATTTTTATCAGAATAAACATTTGAATCCAATAATGGCTTCACATTTTGTGGTTCCGTTTCTTTCTCTTTAACTTTCTCTTGTTGAATGCTTTTTTCTTCAGTTTTCTTGGGTGTATCACCAACTTTTTTGATATTTGAATCCATACTACATGGCTCTTGTTTTATCCTCTCAAGCATAGAGTCTTGACTTAAAAGGGCATCACTTGTAATGGGATGCATGCCACATTGTACATTTAGATTAGATTCCTCCACATACGACTGGGCAGTCACAGCATCAGGCAACTGATAAACTTCTGCTACCTCAAGGTTGGCTTCAATTTCTTTAAATAGAAGATTAGTTGGTTGTTGTTCAGACACTTGTTTAGAGTATTCAGTTTGTAATAACTCTGTCGTACTGTACATTGTCTCTACTGTTGGTTTTCCATTCAAATGTTCTAAATGATGTTCTGCAGTATCTGTAGAGCTGTATTCAACACATTCCGATCTGTCCTCTGGCATTGAAAATACATCCGCTATATTTTCAACCAGCTTTATTGTATCTGGCGTATCTTTTCTTTTATCACTAGAACCTTCTAAAGCTACAGGTTTGTCTTCAATTGCACTGTGCGCAATTACAGGTAATTTGTCTATATGCAATTCCTCGTGTACTTGTTGCTTTTCCTGGAGCACGATTTGCACTTTGCTTTCAGGGACTGAAGTGTCGGTTGCGGCCAAGTCTATTTTTGCCTCTAGAGGAGGTAACACATAATTATCGTCTGCTACTGTTACTCCTGTAACTGATTGCTCTTTTTGTGAAGTAACTTCACTGTCCTTCAGTGAATCTTTTGCAGAAGCTATTTCAATATTTGGGGAAATAGCCTTTTGTTTACAGATATCTGTATCTGCAATCCCTGTACTGGGCTGTTTTGATGAATCTGGAGTTTCAAAACTATCAAGAGATTGTTCACTTTGAACTGAAACAGATTTGCCAGGCAGTGCTTCTGCCAGACTGTTTTGTGGTTTCATGATTTCATCTGTTTTCTTGGCAGAACCTGACTGCATATGGATAGCTTTATTCTCTGCTGCCACCACGGAGATGCATTCATCTTCACAAACACTGGACTGCAGTGAATTTGCATGATGGCTAGTTGCGGTTTCAACATTAGAAGCCGCTAAGTCTTCTCGACGTGGCTCAGTCTTGAATGAAACAGGAACAGGTTCTGTTTGCAAAACAGCTGAAGTTAAATCCTGCTTCTTGGAATCGGCTTCCTCCGCTGTTTGGATGGCGTCATCATTATATTTTTCCAGTGTCAAAAAAGGTGGCAGGTCAGATTTTTGCTGTTCAGGAATATTCTTATCTTTGAACTCTGTCACTGACACTTCTTGCAACGACGATCTTTCTCCACAAGTAACAGAGGATTCTCCACTTGTTGACAGCTTGTCCATCTTCGTGGCTGTAAGCAAATCTAAAGTAGTTTGTTGCATGCATATAGTTAACTGTTACTAATAGGGAAAACCATTCTATTTCATATATTCCTGCCCCCAGTCAAAAGGGTGTGTGTTGAATAAAAATGACAAGTGCAAATTTGTTCAACTCTGCAGCAAAACATTCAGCATTGGTGAAAACAGACTGAATATAGTATTGGGCCTAAACTGTTACTAAGCTGCAACTGATTCTCAGACTTGCTTAGTTATACTTAAAAGAAAACTACATTTTTAAGATAAGTTAGCAATACATTAATTCGGAAGAAAAGATACACAAACCAACCGCTAAAACTTCTAAAATTTAAAATTCCGTGTTATTTTATTCTGTAAGATGAAAACAAAACTATACTGTATTAGTTGATCAGTGATTTATCTCAAGAATAAAAAGCATGTTTGTTTCTCTATTTATCTTTCCAGATGCATCTCTTTGCTTTCTTAGAAAATGGATGAATATATATAATGAAGCTTTTTTGACTTTCCCTCATTGTCTTTCTTTTTAAAATATGTGTATGTGGCTGTCTTATACTCTACATTGTTTGCCATATTTCTATTGCTGACTGATTTTTTTTTGTGTGAATGTCTCTTTACCTCCATTTCCATTTTTAAAACCTGCTCTTTACACCACTTATAATCTTGTTTAAATTTTATAATCGGTTTTTCATCTCTTTGGGAGACGCAGATGCATTATAATTCTAGTCAGATAAATTCTTTGGTGTCTTCCTTGACACAGAAAGGGTGTGGGTTATGGAGTTCAAGGGCAGAGGAGAAGGTATGCAAGGGTTGTGCTTCTACACCAGGATATATACTCTATCAACATGCTTGCCACATAAGTCTTTATATAGCTAAACACATTATCCTCTCAATAATTTTAGCACAATCCTATTTATGTCTCCAACTGTACACTTAATTAAAAAAACAGCTTCTCACTAACACCATTTTCATTCTTAACCAGCTGATCTTCTTAAAAACAGAAGTGATTAATTAATGGTAAGCACTTGCCATTGCCCGAATAAAATAATAAATGCAAGATGCCAGCACCAAAACACGAAGCAAAACAATCTCTTTTCAAAATAATCCCAGAGATAAGCTTAAAAATACAGAAATGCAACTTAAAAAAGCTTCGAATCATGAATAAGTCTACGAATTAGAAAGCAAGTGAATCAACTCTAAAATAATTAATACACATTAGCAATGTAGCTGGCAAACATTTAGGCAATGAAAAGCCTGTGCTTTTTTAAAAATAAAATCAACTTGGCTGCAAAGCGTGTGACATCATGGAAACAAAATAACTCAAAATGTTAGGAGTGGTGGGAAATTATTGTTGCTTCTGTCGCCAGCATCAGTCAGCTAAAAGCAATTTATGCACAATGATTAAATTATCCTGAAAGCAACATATCTACCAGTAAACACTTGGAAGTGATACAATACTCAAAAGGCATTTCTTATTTTGTGGAAGTCAACAGGAAGACACACCTTCTACAGAAGGTGGCATTTCTTCCAAGGACTCAACTTCCCTAAGAGTCATTCCCTTTCCATTGGGAATTTCAGCTGGCACACTGTCTTCAGTTGATGATGTGGCCTCCATATATTTGGAATCCCGAGCCTGGGCTCCAGCTTCTGCTTGCACTAAGTGCGCAGCAGACCACTGCTCTTGGACATGCTCTTGCTTAAGAGCTAGTGCTGGCTCCTCTTCATCAGACGCTGGACTCTCAACAACTTTTTCTACTCAAAGGAAGAAGTGGACATGTCAGGACAAGAGACAACACAGATGCTATAACAAAACAGTTTTAATGGGACACTTTCAGCTCTGTTTTGAGGAAGTAACCATGTCATTTAAATACAAATGACAAACAGAATTTGGTTAAATAACACTGCCTGAAAGGGTGGTAAAAACATATTCGAGAGTAGTTTACAAAGGAGTTAAGTGTATATTTGAAAAAGAAAGATTTCTCAGGACCATGGATGAAATCGGCAGAGTTACTACTGGACAAACGCTTTCAAAGCGCTAGCATAGCATAAGTAAAATGGCGTCACTTTCTTTGATTGCATGCATATATTTTCATTACTATGAACAGAAATAGTATATTTCTTTTGACCAAATGCAATCCATCTCGGAATCCGTTTTCATTTTTAATCTGTTTTGATGGCAATTGCTATTGTCAATTTACTTGGGAATTTAAAATCTACTAAAATTGCAGAAATTCATGATGACAAAGTAATGGCTCATAGCTGCTATACTTAATTTCCTTTTAATGTTTCATTAGAAATTACTAATGAATGAGTAGACTCTTCCAGACTAAGATTTATAGATGTACAGTTTTGGTGTGTTTTGATGATTTATGGATATATTTACTTCTAGCATAGTAAAATACCTGTAGTCACACTAACATTTTATGCAGTTGTGATTAGTTTTGTGTGTCACAAAATCACCTTCAGCTTTTTTTTAAGCATCAATGAAGAAAAACACAATATATACTGTTATGAAGCAGAGGTCGACACCTCTCTGATAACTAAAACTGAAAGCCCCCATAGAAGCTCGCCTCACCTTGTAATCTGTTAAAGTAAATGTGACAAGTGGTATAACCTGCCTCTCACCTCACAATCTGTTATAAAGGAGAGGTGAAATAAAATGAACTCCTGACAGTCACTCTACAATCAACAAATAACAATTTATTTATCTAACAAATAACAATTTATGTACCTAACTCTAACAGTTAACAAATGAACAGAACTACTAACAAACTGAATAACTTCTCCCCACTAACTACTAACTATTCCCAAATGAAACAAAATTCCAATGGCATGCTGTTCCAATAAATACAAGTCCTACTTATATAAACCAAAGTAATAAGAAAAATAATTTAAAACTTAGTCTCGTAAAATTACAGCCAGGATAAGTCTTCTGGAATGTTCTTTGCCTTCTTCGCTGTTGTCCAGTCAGGAATGCCTTTCTTTGTCAAATTCTTGTGTCAGGAATATTAGCTAAGAGTGCTGCTGTATCTTTAGTTTAGAAGATGGTTTTCAGAGAGCTTAGAGAATTCTAATAGAGTCAGTGATTCTTTGTTTTATAGCTGAGAGCTGTTCTCTTGGCAGATGACAGTTGACTCTCACACTGATTTTCAAATGCCCTCTTCTTTTATTCTCTTGATGACCTATTAATTTCTTACAATAGGATTGGCCCTAGGTTGTCAAAACCATCAGATTTAAATTTAGTTGGGTTTTGGTATCTAGGGACTGATTTAAATTAATCGGTTAAGTTCAAAAACCTGTCGTCTTAGTAAAAATGCTGCTTTGCCTGCTAACAGTATAGCCTTTTGATACAATGTTTCAATTTCAAGAACTCTGTGCATCTATTGCTGCCTGCAGACATTTTTTTAACCTCCAAGCTTTAAAAATTATATTTTTAAGGGACAATGCGCTCTTCCCCCTATCATTTTACAAACATCAAATTCTAAAATTCTGCCTTCCAATCCACAAATACTCTACCCAACTTCACAATAATATACCAGGAAGAACTTTCACAAAATAGTTTTCCAGATTTGCAGGTGAAGGGTCAACTTCCACAGATGCAAAGCATGATGTTTTCTCAAGTGAGATATACACACATGTCCTCAACATGACAGACTTTACATGGCTTTTACTGGATATACTAGCATGTGTACATTTTACTGAGCAGAACAATGATGCCTGAAACCAACTCTATTTGCATTGTAAAGAGGGCACTCCTGTTAATTATTCATTTTTGCACAGTTTAACTGCGCTTTGAATCCAATTTTGCACATTTTGCAGCAGACTTTAGCTTAAAATTATTAAATGTGAATTGTGGGAGGCATTGGGATTCTTTACTAAAGAAGAATTTTAAGAACCCACTGAGTCTTCACATTTACTGACCTGTAAAGCGGATTCTGCACTCTTAATAATTGTATGTCAAATTTAAAGCAACTTCCAGCAATTTATTTTAGAAATACATATGGCTTATTTAATAATTATACCCTTTTTAAAAGAACTGTTATCAGATTTGCAACAAACAGCACAATATTTTAATAGCCATGCTTCATGTCATCAAAACATTGTATGTGAATGAAAAACATATTTGACTTGTAGTTTCTGATTTCACGGTGAATTATTACATGAGCTGACACTTTCTCATTTAATATGGTACGGTACTTTGCCAGTTCAACACTGCAAATAAATTAGTGTCACAGGCCAAGAGCTGAAAGTGTTTCAGTGATTTACATCAATACTGGAATGAATATAATTTAGCATGCCAGAAATGAAAGCTATGTGGAGCACTCTCATATTTAGTGCAGCATTAGGTGAAAAACCATTGAATAAAATAACAGTTAAGTGCACTGAATTCATGATTCATACACTGTTTTATCCAATGTAGGAAGTCCCCAGCTTAGTTCTAGTCACATGCTGAATACTGTTAAAGCCAAAATGTTTGTGTGGTAATTTTTTTTAACTATGTTACTTTTGACATATCAAATAAAAGCTATGAAGTTATATTCATTTCTCAATTAGGTAGTCAATTATTGTGGGTATTTTGATTTTATTTTCTTGAATCATTTGGGGTGATTTGTGCTCAAATTGAGAGCTGTCACTAAAAGACAATGGAACAGGTTTCAACTTGATCCTGCTGAGTTTTATCATCAAGTCAGTTTGGACGCAGAGTGAAACTGCCTTCTACATTACTCTGGTATCTGTCTATACGTGAAGCTATTTTCCACATCAAAATTAATTTAGAGGCAGCTTTGTATCATCAGTTACCTCTCACTAAGTGGAGTCAGACTGTCTAACTGATCATAAAGCCTAAGGTGTTAGCAATTTTGGTGCAAAAATACAATAGTAACTTAAGATCAGAAACTTGCAGTTTTTGAAAATTAACATTACAGTAATCTTTTCCCCAAGAAGCAATTAGGTGGCACATTCCACGTGGATTCTTTATGGCACTAACTGTAAACTGTTGGGTACTCTATCTACTTTGGGTACTATTCTTTAAAAATAATAAACTTGTACGCAGACTTCGGAAAACCTGCACGTCTCAATGTCTCAACTGTACGAAAAAATATATTTTATGGAAGTTATGAAAATATTTATCAAAATATTATATATTTCGTAAAATGCAATGTTTGTGTCTACGGAATTGAGATATGCAGGCTTTTGAAAGTGAACTTTTTTTAAAGAAAGGAACAAGTCATTTTCTATCTTGCTTTAATATGTTAGCTAAGTTGTTTTGTTCTTGCACTTATCAACCTTAGATGTTCCATTAAAATTAGTGGGATGGAGAAGACAATCATACAAAATTGGAAGACCATAAACTCAAACTCTTAATATTGAGTATGAATGATCTAATTTTCACTGAAATTCTTAATGGGTATTTGTACATTAAAAATTCAAATACAATACACAGAATTACGTAATAGGCATTCTCCACATATAATACAAAGGTGAATCAAAATTTAATCTAGCTTCATGGATATCTAAAAAATAGCTCATGTGTCGGCAATGGACTTTTTTATGTATTAATTCAGAACTTTGCTAAATATGTTTGGAAAATTGACCCTTTTTGAAGTGGTTTTTAAGTGTGCAAGGGACTTCACTCCCATGTGGAACAAAACAATTGGACTGGTGAATTCATGCAAGACAAAACCAAAGGGAGGGAGAACAATAAAAGAGGAACCATGCTTGGTTCACCTTTGTCCTGACTATACAACTCATCTGCCTGTTGAACTGTGGCACTGGGGAGTGTACTAGTGGCAGTCCATTGTGAACTGAATAAAGGATGCTCATAGTACTCCTCATCAGAATTGTAAGGCTCTTCGTCGTGAACAGAAACAGAAATGGAGGGGGCTAGGAGTTTGCGCTTCTCCTGAGTGGTGGCAGGCTGATAGCTTGAGCACCTTTGGAGAGGTTTTGCCTTAACCTCAATCCCTACATCTACAAATAGACACAGGGGTAATTCGACAAACAGACACAGGTTCACAACAAATACATCAGCTAAGTAAGTGTGATGAAACTAGCCATGAAGCAAATACTCAAGTCCTCATGAAATAAGTAGATCAGTGCTTACCTAGGAAGACAGCACTGTCAAATTATGCATTTAAAAATTCAAGGCCATAACAAGACTTAAACAAATACTGACCTCAGCAAAGCTCCAATAGTCATCTAATGCGTAAGCCTATGCTACACACATCTGTATGTAAAGAACAGTGGTGAACTATTGACACCAAACTTGGAAATACTGTGAACTTTGAGGGTAATAATAGACAGAAGCAGGCTGGTGGTATGAGCAGATGCATGCAGAGTGAAGTTCAGTGCAAAGAATCATGAAATGAACCACTTTGGTAGGAAGAATGAGAAGTAATCTAATATAAAGAATACATTTCTAAAAATCATTCAACGCATGAGAGACCTGGAGTTTTAACTGCACAAACATTTGAAGGTGGCAGGGTAGCAAGACAGTGTTAATAAGGCACTTGGGATCCTTGGTTATATAAATAAAGGCATTGGGAAGGATGGTATTCAGGCTTTATGGTCCCAATAACATCCCAAATTCATACCTGCCAACAAGGCAACTTTTTTTTTACTTTTCTGGAAACATCCAGCAGGATCACTGTCCAATTAAGGTAGTGAGCTCCTGAGAAGTAGGTTCTGCTGAGGCAGGTCAGGGATCAAGAGGGCATCCCCAACATGGAAGCATCCACAGAGAGTAAGTAAAAGGTTAACAGTGGGCCAAGCAGGCAGCCTACTCTGGATGGCTCCTTTGGACTGTGATGGACAGCATTCCTTGCCTGCAGCGTCCTTTATCTTAACATGATTCCACCAGCTCAAACTGCCTCCTGCACAGCTACAGGGACATGTCTAATACTGCATCTAAGAAATGTCTAATCTAAATGACTGCCCAATTCTGTCTGGCACTTAGCCACTCTGAATACGATTTGATTGGTAATGCACGCGACATTTTGACAATAGTACCAGGGTGAGAGATTTCAGTTACGTGGATAGATTGGCTGGGCCTATTGTATTTCAAGAAAAGAAGTTTGCAAAAAGATTTCACAGTCATGCTCAAAATCATGAGAGCTCGACTCAGGGTGTGTAAAGAGAATTCGGCCCCATTGGCAGAAAGGTCAAGAACTGGACAACAGTGAGGTGAGGCACATGGCAAAAAGATAATGGTGACACAAGGACAATTCTTACAGAGCAAGAGTTTCAGATCGGAAGTGTACAGCCTGAAAGTGCAGCAGAATCACATTCAATTGTGATTTGCAGAGGGAGCTGGAAATTCTCTGGAGAAAATTTTAGGGCAACAGGGGAAGGGCAGGGGAGTGTGAAGAGCTGAGTTGCTCTTTTGGAGAGCCAGTAAAGAATCTGAAAAGCCAACTGGCCAGCAAATAAGCTGTAACCAATTTGTAATTCTGTGTTTCTAGACTGTAATGGATTACTTTCCAGTGCATCATTTACTTGTTAACCACAAATATTTTACTTTCTAGTATAATTTTATGTTCCTTCTAGATGTGAAACTTGAACTTGCCTCTATGAATACCAATTGTTTTCAACTGTTTTCTGTTTTTTGTTACAGCATTCAAAATCCTATTTAGCAGCACACGAGAAGTACAAATTGTCACAGAGATATCTTCTAATAGTTGACTTTCTATTTTGAACAGTGAACAAATTTAACAGCATGGGAGTCAAATTCAGAAATCAGAAACAGGTGGTTTGAAACATTGCCCCATAGTTTAACTTTATTTAATCAAAACCTATTCGGTCTAATTGACTTTTTCTAGCAGTGAAAACAAATCATAAAAGATAACTGCCTAAAATGCAGTTTTGGCAAGACGGTAACAGGGCAGAGCGCTCCTCCTGTTCTTTCCGTTTCGTTTCTTCTCTCTCTTTTTAGCAGTCCTGCAGCAGCACGCAGGGGAGCTTGAGTCCCGGAGCAGTGCCAGGGGAACAAGTCCTGGAGCTACGCGAGGGGAAACAAGTCCCGGAGCAATGCAATGCAACTTTGGTGCAGCTGAGTACCAGTGCAGAGTGGACTGGAGGCTTGGAGCAGAACGGAACAGTTGTTGGACTCAGGCATGGCACGGGTGGTCAGATCATGTGCTGAGCTGCTGCTGTTTGAAATTCTTTACCAGACTGTCATGTCAATCCTTTAGCTATGTTATAACTATCTTAATTTTAACTTATTTTTTAGACACTAAGTAATGCTACTCCTTTTCCTCTTATTGTTCTTTGGTTTCTAAGATTTGTACCTAGGTAATGGTACCTAAAATGGTGCCATTAAAGGCAACCACTGTAAAAACTTTTCACTGTACTCCTGTGCTGGATTACATGTGACAATAAAGGATATTCTATTCTAAGATGCTAAGGAAACAAAAAAAAATAACAAAAGGATTTAAAAGAGCTTGCATAGTCTTTCATTCCCTGACAAAAGAACAAAACCTGCAACTAGCCCTCCTCACACTTGAATTTATCATCAAAATTAAACAAATCCCCAAATTTATCTTAAAAGGTGATAACTGCATGTTCTGTTGATATATTACTCTCAATACAAAAGTAGTATTCCAAATCACACGTGATAAAAAAAAACAGTATTTTCTCAAGGAAGTTTTGAACTGAAGTGATTGCACTGAAACGTTATTGTTTTGCCTTGCACATCCCAGGTATTATTGTTATTCAATTACTGCATGGCCAGTTTCATCCACTGATGTAGGTCAAATGCCAATATGTTAATCCTTGCAAACCATCAAAATGTTTCAATGAAAACATGGAAACATTGAAAAATTCAGTGGTTAGAACAAAAAACACATTTTATTTTAAAATTGGATTAGAATTGCTTCTAATCAACAATTTATTCACACTCATGCATAAAAACAAAAATATTTTTCAACAGTCAAAAAGAATTTATTGATTTCAGTGCTCAGAGGTATGACCACACTATTCTCTTACCTTTCTCTGCTGGTCCAAAGTGCTCGGATGCTGGAGAAGGTGGTGGGGACGGTGGTAAGTTGGCAGAGTCTTCTACTGTTTAATTAAAAAGAACAAAATGAGGAACAGATGCTTTAGTAGGAAACCAATAATAATTTGACCATCACTATATAACTTTTTAATCCGCGTGATAAAAACTCTTTATAAACTAAACAGATTTTATCAGAGCCAGCATGAAGCAAGATAGAAAAAAGTGAAGTTGACGGCCTGTATCACAAAGTTGAATTTTGTTTTTTGTGGGACATGGACACTGCTGGCTGGCCAGCATTTACGGCTTGTCCCTAGTTACCCTTGAGAAAATGGTGCAGAGCTGCCTTCTTGAACCGCTTCTGTCCACCTTGTTGCTGATAGTAAAGTCCCACCAGTGGCAAGGAAAGCAGGATGAGATCCCACTTGGGCTGTTTGCTGGACGCCTCGATAAACTTTTACCAGAACTGGGGGTCAGTTAAAGATGACAGCCACAATAGATGGTCAGCAGCACTCTAGCTAGTTGCAACTGGGCTGGAGCATCTCAGTGGCAGGGCATCCTGAGTGACAGGTCAGTGTGGTTGGGTGAAGGCAGCGACTAAGAATGGTTAGGGCATAAGGCTCAGTGAGCCATAGAGCACCCATTAACGTCAGCACCTTGAGGAACCCACTGGGTCTTTCCTGGATCTCCTCATGAGGTGGTGGGTAGAGGCCCTCAATTGAGCATTGAATTGAGCATTCAAGTAGCTCAAGTGACTGCGCAGTGGTCAGGTGAATCACTAGATTCCCCATCATTGGGAATAAAACTTAGCAGTGGCAAGACATTGGGTTTCCCTACTGAAGCCTCCTTCTACCTTTCAATCAGTGAACAGGGAAAGTTCTGCCATAATGTGCTGACAAATGGCCATCAATCCAGGATATGAACTTTGTTTTGCTCTCCACACGTACATCTCCAGCATTTCCTGATTTTATGAAGAGGTGGTAAGGAATGACATTGACCAATATATTTGCCGGCAGTCAAGGGAATAATATTGGTGACCTTGATGTTACGCTCCTGCTTAATACTGTAATATTTGTTTGTTTCCTTCTGGTGTCTCAAGTTGGGAATACCTCTACAGGAAACAAATGGACATGATTCCAGGCATATCTGGCTAGAAGTTGGTGGGGGGGGGGGGGGGGGGGGGGGGGGGGGGGGGGGGGGGGGGGG
>NC_063338.1:23330676-23343661 GCF_021869965.1 Rhincodon typus
AAAATTATTTTGTCTGGAACAGTCTTATCCTGTAAACAAACTGAGCAGTATAATGGACGTACTGATAACTGAAAATGGTTACACGATCATGGTTCTATCTCCCACATAATTATGCTGGTGCTTAATCAGGAAATTAAATGATGGTAAATTTATCTAATTGTCCTGATTATACAATATGCTCAAAAGTCATGTAATTGTTTAAAATTGCCTCGGGGTGGTTAGCAAAGAAGACAGTTACACAAATACACATTAAATCATTCAAAGGTATAGTTTAATTAATTCATACGTTTTATGCTTAAGTCTCAATAGGGAGGATTTTTCTTTCCCCTCCAAGCATAGTGAGTCTATGGAATTCTTTACCACAGAGGCCTGTAGAAGCTGAATAGTTAAGTATATTCAAAGTGGAGATGGATAGATTTTTAATCAGTAAGGGAAAGAAGGGTTGTGGGGAAAAGGCAGAAAAGTAGAATTTGGATTATCAGACTAATTATGATCTCATTGAATGTTAGAACAGACTTGACAGTTTGAATGGCCTACTTCTAATCCAACATCTTATGTTCTTCATAAATACATAATACATTACAAAATAATCCTTATATTTCAGTTAAGATAGATATGAATTTTTGGGAAGAGAGAAAATGACAGCGACAACACATTACTTTCCCCAGTACACCAGTAGAAGACAAATTATCTACTAGAAAAGAAGATAATCGAAGAGCTAATGAGAGTGAGGACCCCAAGATTATTAATACTAGAGAAAAAGCATTGGAGATATTGAACAGACTAAAACTTAACAAATCTCAAGACTTGGAGTCGTTTAAGGTGTAGAAGGTGGCCATTCAGTCCATTGAGTCCATGCTATTCTCAGCAGATCAAAACAGCCAAGTCCACTGCCCTACTCAATTCCTGTAGCCCTGCAAATTTACTCAAATCAAGTGCCTATCTGTGCACTCTTGTCTTTCAGTTCCTTTTCTCAGGTTTTCTGTATCTATCTCTTCCAATTTGTCTTAACTCTGTGATCAGTGGAAGTCCCTCAATTCGTGGGTGATATCGACTCAGGACAGGGAACTCTTGTCATGGGTATTCATGTGGCTAAACAGGCCAATTCCTGACCTCCTGATCTTTGGGCACATGTGTTGTGCAGCCCATGAGGTTGTAGGAGCCAAAATGTAGGATTTGTTTTCTTTGCTTTTCTTCTCTGTCACTGCTCTGCCTCATCATTAGGATATTGTCACTCAAACCATGGTTAACTAGACAGGTTAAAAATAGCATCAAAACTAAAAGAAAAAGTACATAATTACTCAGGCACAGGTTCCAGGTCTGAGAACTGAACAGAATATAAAAAGAAACCAAAGAATGACTAATAATTAATGTGGGGATAAAGTCAGAGAACAAGATAAAGCTAGCCAGTAATATAAAAACAGAGTTTCCATAAATAAAGAAAAAAAAAGTGACTCTTGAGAATTAATAATGGGAAATGAGGAGATGACAAATGAATTAAAACATATGTTGTACAAGTCTTCTCTTTAGACAACACAACTAACATCCCAGAAGTAGCGATAAATCAAGAAATGGAAGGGAAGGATAAACTCATAAATTACAACCACCAGAGAAGTGGTGCTGAATGAATTGCTGGAGCCATAGACTAGCATGTGCCAAGTCCTTATGGACTTCATCCTAGAGCCTGAAAGAAGTGTCCAGAGTTCATTGATGTAATGATTTTCATTTTCAAAACTGTTGATTTAGGGATGGTCTCTTTCATTGGAAGGGAATGTAACTCCTTTCATCCAAAATGAGGAGACGACAGAAAGTGGGAAATTGCAAGCAAGTTAGCTTAACATCTGCCAAAGGGAAAATGTTAAAAACTGTTGTAGTGATAGCAAGGCACTTAAATCTGTTCAACAGGGAGATTTGGAAGGATAAATCCAAAGGCCAAAGATGTGCAAGTTAAGTGGATTGGCCATGCTAAATTACCCATAATGATCAGGAATGTGTAGGTTAGGTGCATTAGCCATAGGAAATGCAGGGTTAAAAGGGTAGGAAAATGGATCTGGGTGGGATGTTCTGCGGAGGGTTGGTGTGGACTTATTGGGCCAAATGGCCCGTTTCCATGCTGTGGGGATTCTAATCTATTAGAGGTCTTTGAGGAAGTGATGTGCTGTGGATAAAGGGAAACAGATGAAGGTACTGTAATTGGATTTCCAGAAGGCATCTGACAAAATTGCAACTTCAAATGTTATTACAGAAAGTAAAAATGAATGGTGTAGAGGTAGTGTCTTGGGGTAGATGGAAGATTATCTAATGGGAAGCACAGAGTAGACATATATGGCTCTTTTTCAGGTTAGCAAGATGTAACGAGCGGTATACCAGAGGGACCAGTGTTGGTACTTCACTATTTATAATTTATCCAAATGGATTCAGATGAAGCTGCAGTTGCCAGGTTTGCTAATTACTCAAATATATTTAGGAAAGTAAGTCTGAAGTTGGCCTGAGGAAATGACCAGGGACACACAGCAGTTCAATGAGTGAACAAAAACATGGAAAATGGAGAATGGGGAAAAGTATGAAATTGTCCATTTTGGCAAGGATGAGAAAGCATTGTCTAAGTGGAGAGAGATTGCAGAACTGTGATTCAGTGAGTTCTGGGTATCCTCATGCATTAACTGCAGGCACAGTAAATAATTAGGAAAGCTAATAAAACATTAACATTTATCATAATAGGAACCGAATAGAAAAGTAGGCAGGCTATGCTCAAGTTAAACAGGACGCTGGTGAGACGGTCTACTTCTGCTCTTTGTTCATATGTAATGAATGACATAACTGTTACCAGTCTTCATAATTCACAGAAAGCTTTTCCTAGTCATTAATTTCAATGTTATACTGTTTCAAGGAGAACTTCAGCATGTCTTTGGAACCTTTTCTCTGCCTGTTCCTGAAATAATGGCCATTTAAGAAATGCAGAACAGGACATCCAGATAACAGCATCAAGTTCATTGAATTTGATTTTTTAAGTGAGTTGTCTGATTGATTGTGGCACTGGCTTCATGAAGGATGCACACATTTGTTCAATAGCACTCCCTCATTGAATCTGAAGCATGTAGAAAAGTATTGCTGAAAAAATTAGTCTAGCTCTTTTACAAGTTGCTAATACACTATCCTGGTGTTGCTGCAGTACACGAGTGTAGTGACAGCAACTGCACTGCACTCCAGGTCTTTCTACGACTTACAGGAGTCTTGCACGTCAAATACTGATTGCTGTAGTTTGAAGAGGTGTTGGCATAGCTGATCAACATCATCAATGGCGGCTACCAAGGGAAGTGTTCAACATATACTAGAGTCTGCCTTTCAACATTAAAGGTAGTCAAATGTTTTTCCTGACCAGGAGTAGGTGGACATGAGTTTTGATTTGGCACCATTCAAGGACAAGCCAAGTTTGTTGTACGCAAAATTGAAGAGATTGAGAGTGGTCTTCGTGTTGGGTACAGTAACTAATGGCACTGCAGTTATCCGCAGTACATTGCAGATCATATATTTTTAACTTGGACAAATTAGCTTTGGCATGAAAACAAGCGAGGTCAAAACGATTTCCATCTAGACAGTTTTAGAACCGACACCACAGAGTCATAGAGATATACAGCACGGAAAAAGACCCTTTGGTCCATCTCATCCATGTCGACCAGCTATCCCATATAAATCTAGTCCCATTTGCCAGTATTTGGCCCATATCACTCTAAACCCCTCCTACTTAGGTACCCATCCAGATGGCTTTTAAATGTTGTTATCAGACCAGCCTCCACCACCTCATTCCATACACGTACCACCCTCTGCGTGAAAAAAACTGTCCCTTATGTCCCTTTTAAATCTTTTCCCCTCTCACCTTAAATCTATGCCCTCCAATTTTGGACTCCCCCACCCCGGTGAAAAGACCTTGGCTGTTTACCCTATCTATGCCCTTCATTAATTTATAAACCTCAATTAGGTCACCCCTCAGCCTCCAACGCTCCAGGGAAAATAGCCCCAGTCTATTCAGCCTCTCCCTTTAGCTCAAACCCTGGCTACGTCCTTTTTGAACCCTTTCAAGTTTCACAACATCCTTCCTATAGCAGGGAGACCAGAATTGCACACAATATTCCGATAGCAGCCTAACCAATGTCTTGTACAGCCACAACATGACCTCCCAACTTGTATACTCATTGCACTGATCAATAAAAGAAAGCATACCAAACACCTTCTTCACTATCCTATCTACCTGCGACTCCACTTTCAAGGAACTATGAACCTGCACTCCAAGGTCTCTTTGTTCAGCAACACTTCCCAGGGCCTTACCACTAAAAGTCCTGCCCTGACATGCCTTTCCAAAATGCAGCACCTCACATTTATCTAAATTAAACAACATCTGCCAATCCTCAGCCCATTGGCCCACCTGATCAAGGTCCTGTTGTACTCCGAGTTAATCTCAAACAAACTTGTATACCTTTAACAAACCTCCCTACTATCTATTTTGTGCTAAGGAAGACAATCCCAGCCTTTTCTAATGTCATCACCATATTCCATAACAGAACTATTGCGGAAAATTTCCTCTATACCGTCTCAACGACATTCACATCCTTCTTGTAGTGATCAAAACTGGATGCAAAACTTCACCTGATGTCTAACCAGGGCATTACAGAAGTTAAGCATAACTTCTCTGCTTCTGTATTCAATGTTTTTAGACATGAAGCTTGAAAACACACAAGTTTTGTGAAGCTCTCGCTCAGTAGATCCTATCACCTTCAAAAGTCAATATGTCCATCCAGGTTCCTTGTGCACACTTTAGAAGTATTTTATTTACTCTGTATTATCTCTGCTTATCCCTTCTGTCAAAAAGCATTACTTTGCACTTCTCCTTGTTGAATTTCCTGTTACTTGTCTACCCATTCTGATAGTCTGTGTCTTGTTGCAGGCAATTCATGCCATGCTCATTGTTGTCTACTTCATGATATTTGGTATTATTTGCAAAGATTAAAATTTTTCTCATTATTCAAAGATCCAAGTCATTCACATACTGCAAAAAGGAAGCAGTGGTCCTAGCACTACTCTTTGGGGAGCTCAACTATCAATCAGTCTCCAGTCTGAAAAATGAACATCTACCACAACTTGCTGTATTGTCATGAAGACTATTTTTAATTCAGTAGCAGGTTGGCCCTCTTATTTCATGAGACTCAATTTGGTTATGCAGCCTTTTCTTCCTGCTTTACCGTTTTGTACTTATGTTGTGCCTTCCTCAAATCCATATAGACAACAATCACCGCAATCTCCTCTTCAACTTGCTGTTACTCCAACACTAAAATCATTTAGGTTGGACAGGCGTGACCTGCTTTTCACAAATCCATGCTGCTTCTCCTTTATCAACTCAAAACCTCGCCAAGTACCTGTTAATAATTTTCCCCTCCAAAACCATTCCCACCACACATTTCACTAAACAGCCTGAAACAGAAGTAAACTGAAGATAGTGCTGCACTATACTGATTCATTGTTATGCACTGCTCATCATTTCAGTCTACTTTATCCCATTTCTTAAAAAAAACAGGTTTTTAATGTTTCTTCTGACAGATCAGGATATCAGTGCTTTCATGAAGATGTCCTTGAAACTTGTGACTGTTATTTTGGTTTGTGGGTTGACTCTTCTTGTCAATTTACCATCTGTGAACTCCTTCGATTACGGCAAGAGGCTTAAACCTGGAGGAACCACAGCCTTGCAATCCACACCTATAAAATTGCCCAGAGTCAACCAACAAATGACCTCCAGACCAATACTAAGGTGGCTGCAACTCAGAGCTAAATGAAGCATTGTGAAATAGACAGACGTAAAAGGACGGCGATATTTACCACTTCCAGCCACTACTCTCCAGTAATATAAGGTCAGTGAGAAATAAGATTGACGATATGCACACTTGTGGAAGATTTTTGTTAGAATTCAAGGATATGAGTATGCTCTGTTTCACTGAAACCTGGCTAAGTTCAGACATTGCGGACAGTCCAATTTATGTTGATAGATTTGATCTATTATGCCAAGATAAGTCTATTATTGCTACAAACAAATACTGGGGGGCGGGGGTCTCTCTGCACATATGTGAACAAATGATGGTACTGAAATTTCCACATTAAGGACCATTTTTGCTCAATTTCTCAAACCTATATTTCCTCTTTTTCTATCTATAAAACTAAGACTGATATGTGCAATACTTGTAGACTGGAACTGAAAATGCCATACAGTATTCAATATGACAACTGCGATACCGAAATAATTAGCATACTAATGGATTTAATTGGATTGCAATGTTGCAGCGTCCTGATATTTCATAATTTTAATATGCATTTACAACAATATTCATTTCCCATTTTCTGCATTTTCCATTTTCTTTCCACTTTTCTCTGTTTCTTCATCTCTCATAACAGCTTTCTCCCTGTTCTCCTTTTCACTATTCCCTCGCCTTCACGGACAGATTTATGATGTTACATTGTCCAGGCAGTTGATTTTGAAAGTACTGCAGGCTTTCAATAGTTTAATTGAGAAAATCTTTTTATGGAATAACGAAATTGCTGAACAAAGGATATATACGATAACATGCTGTGCACAATTGGAAGTATATCAGCTTTCTCAAATCTTCCTTTCAAATCCTATCTACCTCCAGCACTCTTTACTTCTTCCTTGTTTCTCATAGTTGTCGTTTTTGTGGAACGTGATTATTGTTTTTCTTGGGAGTGACATACTTTCTGAATTTTGGTAAGGATATTAGGGTAAGTGGTATAGTAACGTATGGAAAGTGGGCTTCAATTCTAGGGATCTTGTGGATTTTTATCAAGTACCTGTTCATTTTATTTTTTTTTAAATTTCTTTCTTGCCTCTGACTGCAGAGGATGATATCATGGATGGTAGGAGGATCGATTAGTTTAATGGGTCCTGTATTTACTACAGTTTACAAGGATGAGTGGGGGTCTGGTTTAAACACAAGATTCTAAGTGGGCTGGACAGACCAGATGCATGGAGGATGTTTTCTGTGGTTGAGGAGCCTGGAACCAGGGTGACAGTTTCAGGATACAGGATGGGCTGTTTAGGACTGAGACGAGGAAGCATTGCTTCACTCAGAGGGTGGTCAACCGGCAGAATTATCTAATAGAGAAGTCGGTGCGGGCCACGTCATTGAATATATTCAAGAAAGTGATGTTTTTTAAGATTGTATAGGCTTGAGGAGGTATGGGGAAAAAGTGGAGATATGGCATTGAGATAGCCATGATCATATTGAATGGTGGTGCAGGCTTGAAGTGCCAAATGGCCTACACCTGGTCATAGCTTCTATGCTTTACATTAAACAGTGAAATAATTTTAAACATATTTGATCAGAGGCAGATTTTTGTGATGTGATTTTGCTTTTTCATTATTAACTGTTCATTTTTGTGAATTTTACACGAATAATCAAAGTACTTAGAATCCCTACAGTGTGGAAGGAGGCCATTTGGGCCATCAAGTCTAAACCGACCTTCAGAAGAGCATCCCACCCAGACATCCCCATCCCTGTAAATCCACATTTACCATGGATAATCCACCTAGCTTACACACTTCTGGTGTCTGATTTAGTACGGCTAATCCACCTAACTTGTACATCTTTAGACTGTGGGGAAAAAAAAAACACTCAGAGGAAACCCACACAGACACAGGGAGAACGTGCAAACTCCACACAGACAGTCGCCCGAGGCTGGAATCGAACATGGGCCTTGGTGCTGTGAGGTAGCAGTGCTAGCCACTGAGCCACTGTGCTGCCCCAATTGCAATAAATTTTTCATTGTCTATTCAGAAATTAAAACAGTTGCCAGGACTTCTTTACACTCTTGAGTAAGAGTGCAACATTTTGTGTTTGAAAGTGCCTGATTTTGTGTTTGAAAGATGTACCAGATATAGTGGCTACCGTTTTCATGATCTCTCAGATTCGACAATGGTCACAGGGGATTGCAGTTTAGCATATGTAACACTATTATTCAAGAAAGGAGGCAGCGAGAGGTCTGAGAAATACAGCTCAGTTAGCCAGAATTCTGTCATTAGGAAAATGCCAAAATTGATTACTAAAGGAAGGCTTAATGATGCAATTAGAAAATCACAATTTGATCAGGAAAACTGATTTATGGTTTTACAAAAGGGAAATAGCATTTGGCAAATATATTGAAACTTTTATAAATGTAACTAGTAAAACAAAATTGAAGGAGAACCATTCGATGGCATATATTTGGATTTCCCAAAGCAATTGAATAAGGTGCCATAGAAAGGGCTAATTAACAAGATAAAGGGTGCACAGAATTGGAATTAAGTATGGTTAGGGAATTAGCTAACAGACAAGAAGCAGATGTTACGGATGAATGCAGCATTTTTGAGTCGAAAAACTTTAAGTGATAGTGCTGCAAGAATCAGTGCTGTGGCCTCACATATTTACAAGTTACATTATTCTTAGATGGAGACCAAGAATAATCTAGGATGCTGACAATACAAAGTCAAGTAGGGATGAAAACTGTGAGGACAACACAAAGACTGCAAAGAAAAATGCACAGGTTAAGTGAATGGGAAACAGCTGGCAGTATAATATGCATAAGTATGAGGGTTATTAATTTTGGTTCTAAGAATTAAAAAAGTAGACTAATTTTTAAAAGGTATTAATTTTTAATCATGGATGTTCAAAGCGACTTGGGTGTACTTATGGACCCATGGATACTGTTAATATACAGATACAGCAAGTAATTAGGAAGGCAAGTGTCACGTTGGCCTTTGTTGCAAGAATACAAAACAAGCATGTCTTGCTACAATTTTACAGATCTTTTCTAAGACCATACTTGTGAAAATTTGGTCTCCATTCATAAAGAAGATAAACTTACATTAGAGGCAATGCAACAATGTTTCATTAAATTGGTTGCTAGGATGAGAAAGTTATCCTATTGAGAGACTGAGTAACTTGGTCCTATAATCTCAAAACTGCAGAGCGTGTGACAGATGATATCATTTAAACATTCAAGATTCTGAAGGCACTCGACAAAGTGGACTCGGAGATTGTTTTCGCTGGCTTAGGAAACTAGAACATAAGCACAGTCTCAGGGTAAGAGGCCAATCATTTTGGACCGAGATAAGGAATTTTTTTTAATCTCAAACAATTATGAATCTTTGGCAATATCTATCTCAGGGGGTTGTGGATAGTCCAATCATTGGGTCTATTTAAGAATGGGATCGATTTTTAGAATCAAACAAAAACAGTAATGTGCTGGAAAGTGGAGTTGAAGTAGAAGATTAATTGCAACGTTATTGTGTGACGGAGCAGGCTAGAGAGTCCACATGGTTACTCCTGCTCCTAGTTCCTAAATTCTTGTATTCCTATACAGCCTAGGGGTTCCAACTCATTCCTAAGTACCAACCACTTGTTCACCGTGGCTACTGATGCTCTTGTGCTTCCTCCCAAACCTCTTCCCAGCTTCTGCCGGCAACTAAGTTAACCTATTTTAAACTTATTTTGTGTCGTGTTGTAATGGCTTTCAAAACAAGATTCAGCAGCATCAATCTACACCAGGTCAAATCAAAAGTAAAAAGATGATTCAATCTTCTCTCTTGATGAAATCATTTACAGTTTTAAAGGTACAGGAAGAGGTTTCCAAGTTCCTATTTTCAACAAAGCAATGCCACTGTCTCATTATAAATGACATTATCAAGAATATAGCTTCTGTACCTGAAGTTTGCTCTCTTGGTACAGTGTCTTTCACTTGTTCTCCTTTCAGTACTGCCACTGCCTCAGCTGTGACCTCCTGTACAATCCTGGCAGAGATCACTTCTGCTGGACAGATATGAGGAAAGTTAGTTTGTGAATGTGATCAAGTTTGTTTTGACACTTAAGCCTCCCAAATAAACATGAATAAATACAAAGTAGTGTTGATAAGTCAAAGTAAATTCAATTCAATTGACCAAATAAGATCAGGAGAATTAGATGCACAAGTTGGGCATTGAATCAATTAAGCCCACTCTGCCAATAACATAATCTGATATTGGCCTTAACTTCACTTCCCTTTCTAGCTCTTCCTGCTACTGGAGTTGGACGTGAAACAATCTGCTCTCTGAATTTGCCTTTTGTCAAGGATGTGTTTATGGGATGTTAATATATTGGAACAATTGATTTGTAATAGTTACTATCACTAGTTTTATTCTATTAAGTTACATAACATTATTCTATTAAGTTTTCCAACCGATTTAAGTTATTCCAATGCCTTCCTTCTTTAGTTGCGTTTAACTATTGTGGATGAATGAAGTGTGCTTTTCTTAAAACACAGTAGTTTGACCAACTGAATTGTATCTGGAACATAACACCTTACATTTACCTTGAAAATAAAAGTTACAGTCGAGACTATCTTCTGAATATTTTGAGGGGGTTTGATCTGATCCATAATACCTGTCTATTCATGTTCAAACATTTGACAAGAACAATTTGTACAGATTTCAGATGGTTGTAGATAACTTGATAAAGCTATAAAGGAGAGACTAGATAGACTTGGATCTTTTTCTTTACAGCAGGGAAGACTGAGGGGGTGACATGAGTGAGGTGTATAAGAAAATGAGGAGTATGGACAGTGTAAATAGACAGCAGAAGTTCTCCTTTGCTAAGGGATCAATTACCTGAGGGCATAGTTTTGGGGTAAGGGGCAGGAGATTCAGGGGGGATTGGGAGGGGAAGAAAAAAACCTTATTCACTCAGCGGCTGGTGGGAATCTGGAATGCACTGCCTGGGAAGGCAGAGGATGCTTTTGATGTTATTATGAAATGCAAATATGCTCGATTTAGGGCTGTGGCAAGGATTTTTTGATGGGTACCAGGAGTCCAGGTACACGCTCAGAGTGGCAACATGAAAGACTGCGCGTGCCCTATGCTTCGATTATTATCTGGGTCATTAGGAGAGAAATTGCACAATTATGAAATTTGCAAATGGAGTCCATGGAACCAGGACTGGTGTGAAAACCAGACGCATTTGATCCAGAACAGCCGTGGAAGGCAAGGCAACTGCCAGGATTAAGAGTTACATGGTCAGCTGGAGGTAGAAGAAGTCCATTGTGAAAAAGGTGCTGCTGTTGCAGACTCGCAGCAGTTAGGATTCAGCAACACCTACTGACACTTAGGACTTGGCTAACTTGTTGCGGTTGGGACTTCAGAAAAGCCTCTAAACCATTAATTGTTTACTGCAGTTGTGAATGAGGAAGATACTCACTGCTTGGTGCAGCCGCAAGAGAAACTCAGGCTAAATTAGTAAAGTTAGCTGTCTGCAGGAAAGTTAGAAATGTTCCTATGACTAGGTGTTGGAAGGCAGTTTCCAGAATTTACAGGAGCATAATCCCAGAAAAGAAGAGTGAACAACCAGGAAGTGAGTAGTCATTGAGGTAGTCCATGGAGGAGCAGTTTATAAGGAATTCCAAAGCAGTTACCTCGACTGCTTGAATAGTTCGTGTGGGATGCAGAGTGAATCCAACAGTGCAGGGTCAATTCCCATACCAGCTGAGCTCAACATGAAGTCCTTGCCTTCTCAACATAGTCTCTTGCCTGAAGCATGGTAACCCTCGTGTTAAATTCATGAGCCTCTGTGATTATGACAACTTTCACTTCATTTCACCCATAGTTATTCATGTTAATTCTGTATTTCTAGAGTAGCAGTTATATATGTATATACTTACTCTTCTAAATTTATACAGTAAAGCTCATCACTGTTCATTCCGAACTACAAATAGAAAACAAAGCCACAAGAGTACAAGTACCTGGAATCTCATACTTGACAACTTCTAAAACAGTAATAATCTCTAACAAACCATAACACAAATTTGACAGCCTGGTCTGGGGATCTAAACAATATTCTACAAGTTATAAATAATTATTTGTTCCCTTTTAAACTCTCAATAAAAAGGAACCTAAACATAATCCACAAACTTCTCACGGAATTCAACTCCACCTAATTGAAGAAATACCTTCTCTATTTGACACTGTTGTCTTATGGAGGGCTTCTGTGAAAATAAATGTTCGCTGATTGTAAAGAAGACATTTCTCATTTAACGCTATTTCCTATTTTTGCCACTTTGAGGTTTTCCTAAACTGTCACCAATGAACTCTGTCTGAATGCGGGACACACAAAGGTACATTGAGACAATTTTCTGACCAACATTTCCTCTCTCGCTCCTCTTGGCAATTATCTAGTTTTTGTTCAGTATCTGTTTGTATTAGAATAGGCAGGACTGCAAAAACGGTGCAGTGGAGCAATAGCATCTCTTCACTGATGTGAAAATGAACATCAAACCGTTAGCAAACATGCTCGATGTTGTAACTGTGGTCAAACAGTTAATGACAATTTGTTTTACACTCTACCTTCTCTGGTGATATCAATTCAAACTTGCTGCTGGATGTTATTTTGAAACAGAAAGCACTGGATTGGGCCAAGCAGTGAATTAAGAGCATTGTTCACACCATTTTCTCCCCCCCGTGGGGTTCAATCAAAGTTCAAGAGTGGAAAGGGATGAAGTCATGAGAACTAACAGCAGTCCAGAATGAAACTTTTTTTAAACAGAAAAAGATCATTGTGGGCATTAGAGGCAAATCTGACATTTATTACCTATCCTCATAATGGAGTTATTTGTTAGGTTATTTATGAGGACAGTGAGTGGGGATTAGTCACAAAGAGATCAGGCCAGCTGAGCGAAGCAGGTTCCGTCCTTTATGAACAAGTTGCTTTTTAAATGACATTTTGACAACTTCATAGTCATTTTTATGTGCTAGAAAAGTACTTCTGTCCATTAAGCTGATGCCAGCTCTTTAGTTTCAGAGATAGTAGGAACTGCGGATGCTGGAGAATCTGAGATAACAAGGGTGTAGAGCTGGATGAACACACCAGGCCAAGCAGCATCAGAGGAGCAGGAAGGCTGACGTTTCGGGCCTAGACCCTTCTTC
>NC_063338.1:23344061-23381580 GCF_021869965.1 Rhincodon typus
GGACCCTTTTCTGAAGAAGGGTCTAGGCCCGAAACGTCAGCCTTCCTGCTCGGCCTGCTGTGTTCATTCAGCTCTACACCTTGTTATGCCAGCTTTTTAGTTGCAGATTTTTAACAATATACCCAACTAAAAGTAGGATTTGAACTGCCTGCTATGGATGACCAGTCCAGACATAGGACAGCCTTTAACGTCTATTCTGAAGTTACTGTAGAGGTGGAAGATACGGCATTTAATCGCATGGCCATGGTGCTGGGTTGGGACTCCACCACCTTCTTGCCTCTGCCCGAGTTAGCCTGGGGCAGAAAGGCTGATGGACGGTCTACCTGTCCACGTGCTAGTTGAGGGCTTTATGTGGGCAACTGATGGTCTGGAGCCCTGCGGCTAGTTACTGAAGTGTCTCATGGCACTTCCCCTTTGAAAGTAATGTGGGGGTCCTGCTGATACTTCAGGCAGTGGGTAGCAACGCCATTGCATTCTGTCCAAAAATGTTACACTACCACACATCTATGTAAATTAAGAGGTTCAGTCAGTTTCAGGCCGACTGTATTTGCCTGTATGCTAATTTTAAGAACATAAATTAAAATGCAAAAATAACATTAGTACATATAAGAATGGGACTTTTCATCCATTAACAGAGCGACTAACTTTTAGTTTCCATACTAAAATCCGAGGCTAACTGTTAAAGTCTGACACTGTTAGATAAAGATGATGAAATATAAACCGGAAGCAAATTCTGAATGTACAATCAGAATTCATATCAGCTACGATCAGGACTATTTTTTAAAATACAACATAATGGAAAATACAATGGAAAAGTTTAAAAAGCTGTACTGGACAATTGAATTTGCATGTCTTCACTAGCATTAATCCTTCAGGTTACATAAAATAATCAGCCTGATCTTTCAGTCTATTTTCCATAAACAGGTCATGGAGAACAGAAGCAAGATCACATTCAGCATTTCAGCTGCATCGTGAAACCATATTGCCCACTTGCAGATGTGTAGTTTTGACTACCAGTAAATCAAATAAACTGGTTTGTATGAGATGCATGACATTCCTAAGTTATAACTACAAGACACACGTTATAAAGATACATTACTACAACACAGTGTTTCAACAAAAAATGGCCAAAAATTTGCAAGGATCTGGGTCACCAAAATATATTTAATTGAGGGACTGGATATATAACTTAAATCTATGTTCCCAATTTGCTGACGCTAACAGCCCTTGATGTTTACTTTGTTAGTGAATATGTTTAATGTTCCATTCTGAACCATCAGCAAATTCAAACAGGACCAATGAACAAATAATTGCCTGGACTTTGAAGTGAACAGTCAATGTCTCATTCATGGTAACATCAGGTTCACATCTGCATTTTTCTCATTTAACTTGTTCTGCCTTGGAGACATTCTTCATAGACAGGATTTACAAAAACGTTTCCATAGCCCGTTATTATGTAATATAGCCTCTCCACCACCTTCAACTCTATCACCATCTCACTGTTGAGATTGCATGTGAAACATCAAGTCATCATTAAGCCAGATCATCCTTCAAATGAACACAGAAAATGTTGATAATATCCAATTTTTTTTCAGCTAAATTATATACGTCGTTACATAGATGCTATCCTGGCTTCTCTCCAAAGCTGAACTAACTTACGTATATTGTCAGTATCCTAAATGATCCCAAGTTGAACATTATGTCTCATGATCTTATCCACAGAAAAGAATTTGTACTTCTGTCTTTGCAAAATTGGCCTTCATTTTTACATCATCCTAACAGCTCTAAAGACACCTAAAAACTTTGAGTAATGCTCCCCGTCTCAATGTTTCCGAATTTCTCCATGATAACGGCCTGAAATTTATCCTTCAGAAATTCCACTCATGCAGCACTTACATTATCTTCAAAGTATATTATGAACGTCAATTCTATACATCTCCGTACATGCAAAGGAAAGACGCACTGCCTGTTCTAAAGCCAGTAATATATCAGTAACAATTTGTGGATGTAACATGAAAAAATAAGATCCTGAATTAATTTTAAAATTTGAGCAACATATCAACTCTTTTCATCATGAACATAATGGAAGCCAGATAATCTTACCTTCTGGTGCAGGAATTGGTTTAATGTCAAAATTTCTTCCAGATGCTACAAGAAGAAAATTAGAACAGAGTCAAAGGATAAAGGTTGAGTTCAAGGCACATGAATACCACCTTGATAAGATTAAATGCTACGAATCCAATGCTATTTTGAAGAATTTCTATTTTGGTACAGTGAAAGACAAGAGATCCATCCTGTAAAAATACAAAGTTGTTCTGGAGCATATTTTCCAAGAACTTCTCTTTCTCTGAGAGTTATTATTATATTTCCCGTTATTCCAGTTGCCATTTTATTCACAACACATTGAAATCCAAAAGGTCACAACACATACATACATGTATTACCAGTCAAGATGAACTAGCTAACCTTTTACAGTTTAGCATATCTTTTGACCCACTGCAAGCATTGCATGGAAGATTTCGTGGCATCATAAGCGAAGGTAAGCAAGCAGTGCCCCAGGCTTTCACATTATAACAAAATAAGTAAAATACAATGATACAAAAATACACTTCATTCAGTACATTTATCAGGTAACCTGTAGTAGCCTCTAAATGCTAAGTTAGGTACTATGTGATTTTAATGCTAACTCATCTTTTTATTCCCTGGTCTTTTCTTTCATCAGTTGCAGATATACAACAGAAGTGTACAGCAGAGGCTTGATCCTTGATAACCCATAGGCACACATTTACTAGTTGTTGAAACAGAGTGTCACAAATAGGGAGAAAGATAATCTAATCACAAGGTAAATACAGGTGATGATTCTGAATGCAAGAATTATGATGGACACTGACCCATTATTTCTTAAATAATATCAAGATTTTCACCTAAGTATTCAGAAAGACAACTCATCAAGGATGACAAAGACAAATTTTGGAGACTAAATTTGACAAAGTATAACAGCAAAAGTTAAAACTGACAATTATATCCTTAAAAAGTTTCAAACTTCAAGACAGTAGACATTTCATGACCAAGAAATTAAAGTAAATTAAAATCAAAGCTATTAATCAGTTAGACAGGATTGATTTCTTAACCATTTTTATGAACATTATTATATTTCTATTTATCCACTGTTCGCTTCATATGAAATGGAGGAACTAAAGTGGCCATCAGCCGTGCAATAAATCAAACTGTAAGAGTCACAGAGTCAAACAGAATGGAAACAGACCCTGCAGTCCAACCAGTCCATGCCAAACAATCCCAAACTAAACCAGTCCCACCTTCCCAACTCCTGGCCCATATCCAAACCTTTCCTATTTATGTACTTACCTAAGTGTCTTTTAAAAGTTGTAACTATGTCCGCATTCATCACTTCCTCAGGAAGTTCAGGCCACACGCGAACTACCCTCTGTACAAAAATTCGTTCCTTATATCTTTAAATCTCTCTGCTTTCAACTTAAAAATATGCCCTCTATTCTTGAAATTCCCCCAGCTTAGGGAAAAGACACCTACATTAACCTTATCTATAACTGTTATGATGTTATAAACCTCTAATCTTATAAAGTCATCGCTCAAACTCCTACCCTCCAGGGAAAGACGTCCCAGCCTATCCAGCCTTTCTCTTTAACTCAAACATTCCATACCTGGCAACATCCTGGTGAATCTCTTCTGAATCCTCTCCAGCTTAATAATATCATTCCTATAACAGGACAGCCAGAACTGGACACAGTACTCCAGAAGAGACCTCACTAATGTCTCGTATAACATCAACGTGACTTCCCAACCCCTATCCTCAAGGGTCTCAGCAATGAAGGCAAATGTGATAAATGCCTTTTTAACCACCCTGTCTACGTATGTGACGCAAACTTCAAAGAATCATGTGCCTGAACCCCTAGGTTCCTTTGTTCTCCACCACTACCCAAGGCCCCACCATTAATTGTATAAGTCCTGCTCCTGTTTGGTGTACTAAAATGCAATACCTTGCGTTTATCCAAATTGAACTTCATCTGCCACTTTTCAGCCCATTGGCCCATTTGATCAAGGTCCCTTTGTAATCTTAGAAAACCTTCTTGTCTACAATGCCACCAATTTCGATGTCATCTGCAAACTTACTAACCATGCCTTCTATATTCTCATCCAGATCATTTTTATATAAATAACAAAAAAAAGTCTTCAGGGATACATCCAAAAACAAGACTCAAAACTTTTTTTTTTTGAAACTAGAGATTGGCCAAAGAAAGATAAAAACAAATCACATTCAAAGTGTGCATCTGAAAAACAGAATCTACATCAAGCTTGCTACAACATCAAATTTGATCTGTTGTAACTTTGCATAAAGAATGCTGATCATTCTTTTGCAGACATCTCCAGTTATGCTGAAAATAATTAATACATTACACCTTAAGAATAGTAACTTAGAGAATTTATGAAGTATGAGTAGAAGCACACAAGGCATTGATCTATTTGTCTCTTCATCAGTAAATTAAGTGTGTGTATTAATAAACAGCAAACTCTCAGACCAGTTTATTAAGCTGTATCCCTTTAAATACTGTTGTAAAAGTATCAGAGATTAGTAGCTGTATAAGGACACATCTTGTGTTGTATTCTTCACAGCAAAGAACAGGTTTGCTTCTGCACATTGTGACACAAGTTGTGTGATATATATATTTTTTAATATATTTTATTATAGAGTTTAAATTTTTAATTAGTGCCATGTGGGTTTTGGTCTGTGTGTATGAAGGGGTATAATGATTAACTTGTCAGCACTTCTAGAGCCTTTTTAATTCAAAATAAACAACAGTATGAGCAAGGGACTTCCTGGAGTGCTGAATGAATTTGTTTGTATTGGGAAAGTTTTTAACTAAAGAACAGACGAAACATTGAAGAGCATTTGTTTGTTTTTGGTTAGAGGAATCAGCAATTGACTTTTTTTGCTTAAGGGAAACAACATCTTGGAAAGCTTTTTATTTCAGTTTGCAGATTTTCTGGTTCAGGTCTGATGTATGAAACACTTTCTCCTGGAGCAGGGAGTTATTGCAGAAAAGTTGGGCAACAGGTTGCTTCATTGTAAGGGATTTAGTTTGAAAGTGCCAGACTAGAGTGTTTGGTTAGAACCTGAAATGTGATGTTCATAAGATGAGAAAGTTTAAGCTCAGTTGTGTGAATATTCAAGAAAGAGTCTGTCAAGCTCCCAAGGTAGGGAAATGAAAGTAATAGTTCAGTCAAACCTATAGATGTGATAAGAGGAGGAAATCTTTTCTGATGTTTGAGTTCTGTAAAATGATGCTGTTGAGATCGACAGAATATTATATTTTTACTGCATTTTGAAACTTTTCGAATCGTGCTATGCTTAGTGGCTTGGTTTATCCTAATTTTGCTTTTGTGCAATAAACTTCTGTTTCATTGTTACATTCAGATCTGCAGCATTGTGCACTTCAGCTTCATTAAAAGGCCATTTTGATAAATGGAAAACAAGAAAAAAATGATTTATCAAGTCGGATTTCAGTCTATGAGATAACAAGGTGTAGAGCTAGATGAACAGGACAGGCCAGGCAGCATCAGCGGAGCAGGAAAACTGACTTTTCGGGTCTGGACCCTTCTTCTGAACGTAGCTCTCTATCTTATTGTGCAAGTGAAACAGATTACTGTAAAGAATGACCTTACAAACCCACTCTCTAGTTTTACTCTGGTATAGTTTAGTCTTAGTATTTTGGATGTGTCATTGGTTATGACTCATATTGGAAATCAAGCCCCACTACTCCCGAAGTTGTC
Organism: Rhincodon typus; assembly: GCF_021869965.1. Classification (NCBI taxonomy): domain Eukaryota; kingdom Metazoa; phylum Chordata; class Chondrichthyes; order Orectolobiformes; family Rhincodontidae; genus Rhincodon; species Rhincodon typus. Next base: position 23,349,870 of record NC_063338.1, read on the forward strand.
ATAATAGTTACAGATTTTATGCAAAGACGCAAAATGCCCCAATTTACCAGATTTTCAGATCAGGTTGACATAAAGCACTAGTCAGGTTGTGTACTTACTTAATGAATAGTAATTCTTGTTAATATATCTCCAGAAACAGGTAAATAATGATGAACCATTGGCATATAGATCTACTTACTCAGGTCACTTGCTTTAAAAACACGCACTAATCCTTTAGCAATCTGTTTTTTTTAAAAAACAAATTTTTTAAATTATTTCAGTCCACAATCAAAACAACAGAAAAATAGAGACACAGTCCTCACATATTCACAGAAATCACTCATAAATAAGTTACATGTACCTGATGTGTTCATGTTAAAATTAGTTGGCATAGGTTTGAAATTCTTACAGCTACACACTGCTGCCACTAAGATGAAGGAGCATTTATATGCTGATGAGCCAGACATTGAAAATGTGCTCCGCAAAATCCAAGTCCATTATTAATGAAATTATCTTATTCATAAGAGACTGTTTTCAACTGGAGGAACAGTAGTGCCAATCCAAGGGTAGCACCAAGGATTTCTCCTTTTATTCATTTATGGCTCGGCCAGCATTTATTGCCTATTCCTAAACACATAAGAATGAACCACATTGTTGTGGGGCTGGAGTCAAATGTAGGCCAGACCAGGTAAGAATGGCAATTTCCTTCCCAAAAGAACATTAGTGAACCAGGCTGCTTTTATGACAGTTGACAATGGATTAATAATGATAATTGATGATCATAATCCACACAGGATCCCAGAGTTGATGTATAAATTTCACATAGATATACTGAAATTTTTTTTAAAAAGACTACTGCAATATAATAAAGCCATGGCCTTGAATGGCATATTGTCCAATATTTATAAAGCAATAAAACAGCTCTCACCCCTCACACACTCCCCATGCCACATTATATGCCACAATATGCTCTCTACACAAATCCCATGGCTCCTCATATCAACCAATACCCACTCACCTATCCCCTTAACCCTTTACAGTCCCAATACCAACTTAGGCCCAACTCATGCCAATGTATACTCCATCGACAACCTCTGGCTTGCACCTACAGTGGCACCTTTGCAGAAAGCAAGGAGGCATGGGATAGGGGGAAATGTGGCAGATTGGATTCAGAATTGGCTGACCCTTAGAAGACAAAGGGTGGTAGTGGATGGAAAATATTCAACATGGTGCTCAGTTACGAGTGGTGTACCACAAGGATCAGTTCTGGGTCCTCTTCTATTTGTGACTTTTGTAAATGATTTGGATGTAGGAGTGGAAGGGTGGATTAGTAAGTTCGCAGACGATACGAAGGTGGGTCGAGTTGTGGGTAGTGCGGAGGGCTGTTCTAGGTTACAAAGGGACATTGATAAGATGCAGAGCTGGGCTGAGAAGTGGCAGATGGAGTTTAACCCTGAAAAGTGAGAGGTGACTCATTTTGGAAGGACAAACTTGAAAGCAGAATACAAGGTTAACGGAAAGATTCTTGGCAGTGTGGAGGAGCACAGGGATCTTGGGGTTCATGTCCACAGTTCCCTGAAAGCTGCCACCCAGGTGGATAGAGTTGTTAAGAAGGCGTATGGTGTGTTAGCTTTCATTAATAGAGGGATTGAGTTCAAGAGCCGTGAAGTTATGCTCCAGCTATACAAAACCCTGGTTCGGCCACATCTGGAGTATTATGTCCAGTTCTGATTGCCTCATTACAAGAAAGATGTGGAACCGTAGGAAAAGGTGCAGAGGAGATTTACCAGGATGTTGCCTGGAATGGAGGGAAGGTCTTACGAGGAAAGATTGAGAGAGCTAGGGCTTTTCTCTTTAGAACAACGAAGGATGAGAGGTGACTTGATAGAGGTGCACAAAATGATCAGAGGTATAGATAGAGTGGACAGCCAGAGACTTTTTTTCCTAGGGTGGAGGTAGCTATAACGAGGGGGCATAGATTTAAAGTGAGTGGAGGTAGATTGAGGGGAGACATCAGAGGTAGGTTCTTTACTCAGAGTGGTAGGGGCATGGAATGCATTGCTGGAGCGGGTAGTGGAGTCGGCCTCATCAGGGGCATTTAAAAATCTTTTAGATAGGCATATGGATGATAGTATAAGGTAGGGGTGGAGGTTAGATAGACCTTAGGTTTAGGGTAAAAGTTCGGCATAACATCGTAGGCCGAAGGGCCTGTACTGTGCTGTACTGTTCTATGTTCTATGTGACAATACCCAATATCTACCAGAGGTAAGCTTCAGGAATCATGCTAATATGCAATAAAATAAACTTAATTGCCTTTGAAGAACTGACTATCATAAAAACGCACACTGATAAAAACCCATTCACTACATGTTCCCTCAAACCCTTATAAAGCGGGACTATATTGTATGTCCCACGAGGAAGCTATAAATACTTAGAACTGTTAAATAAGGTGTGAACAAATTACTGCAGATGCTGGAATCTACATTTCAAGTCTAGATGCGTAATAAAGCCATGTCATGAATTCATTCATGTGATACTAGTCCAGTCGTCACAGACTTCGGGCCTGGGTTAATAGTGAAGTAGAAGTCATTGTGTCAAACATTTCAGACAGTTCCTTCACATATTTAAAGGGCAGGAGTTTCAAATGTCTCAAAAGTTCTGTTTGACAGCTCTACCAATACTTCCAATAAACTTGACGATTCTAAAGAGTTTATGAACTTTTTACACAGATTTAACTCTACGTTTAACAATCCCAAAGGGCAGCTGAGCAGCACCGAAAGTGTCCAAAAGCCATATTCAAAAGGGTACCCTAGCTGTCTGAGCAACTCCACAAAGCTTAGATCTGTGCCTATCAAAACAAAATCTGCCACGCATGCTTTCCACTCCTGGCTAATGAATATCAGATATGACTGGAGGCAGTTTTTGTTTTATATGGGTTGCTGCCTCTATGAACCAGAGACGTGGGATTTGGAAGTCATTTCCACTCTTCCTAATGTGAACATAATGACGGCTGCGTTTGGGGGCAGAACTTATCAATTTTGACCTCTGCATCACTTTTACAATGGACTCTCCATCATCACAAAACTTTAGGTGGTCACATCTACAGAAGCAGACATTGCACTCTCCACATGAACACCGCATAATATTACACACTTCTGAGCTGGATCTCAAAACTGGCAAGGTCACTACACATTGCAAAGTTTTCCATCAACAATTATACTCTGAACATTTGAGCTTTGTGCACAAAAGCGAACGTAGATTCACGTTCCCAGGAGAATAATATTGTTCAAGGCACAAGTATAACACTCCTGACCTTATAATGCAGCCCATTCCAGGATTTGGAAGACGACATTTTTGCTCCTTGTGATCCACAGAAAACTGACACTTCTGAAATCAGCAACCCCACCTTTTATTTCATTGCCAGGGTTCCCAAATAGTTTAAGATAAAATCTGCCGTAATATGCTAATTAATTTCATTTTGTTTGATTTATTGTTGTCACATATACTGAGGTACAGTGAAAGGCATTATTTTGAGTGCTCTAAAGGCAGATTATACCATACACAGTGCATCAGGGTAGCAGAACAGAATGTAGAACACAACTGCAGAGAAGGTGCAGAAAGAGATCAGAACTAACATTTGAGGTCCATTCAAAAGTTTGATAACAGTAGGGAAGAAGCTGATCTTGAATCTGTTTGTATGTGCATTCAAACTTTTATACCTTCTGCCCAATGAAAGAGGGTTGAAGAGAATATAACCGGTGTGGGAGGGGTCTTTGAGTATGTTAGTTGCTTTCCCAAGGCAGCAAGAAGTACAGCTGGAGTCAATGAATGGAAAGCTGGTTTGCGTGATGGACTGGGCTGCATTCATGACTCTCTGTAGTTTCCTGGGGTCTTGCAAGGAACAGTTACCATACCATGCTATCATGCATCCAGATGGGATGCTTTCTATGGTGCATCTATAAAAATTGGTAAGTGTCTTTTTGGACATGCTGTATTTCCTTAGCCTCCTGAGGAAATACAGCATTGGGTAGTCAAGAATGCACAACAATGTGGGTGGACCAGGGCAGATAGTTGGTCATTACTCCTAGGAACTTGACACCCTTCACTATCTCCACCTTAGCACCATTGATGCAAACAGGAGCATGCCCTCCACTCTGCTCTTTCGTTTTGCTGGCATTCATAGAGACAGTGTCATCTTTACACCATGCTACTGAGCACTAATCTGAATTAAGTGGCCATCTCTCCATAAAAGTACAACTCACACATTACACTACTTGCCACTATGAAAACAGCAGCAGACAAGTATTGGGTGGATCGCATTGTGGGCTTTTAGGGTTAACCAACCCATCAACTGACTTCACCTTACTCATCAAAGCAGCGTGGCAATATTGACTGACCCAGACTTGGTTCCTCCAGTCCTTGCGTGGGGGAGTGGGAACCCAAGACATCACCATCGGTCCTGGTCTACTGCAATCTCTTTTGCTTAAGCCCAGGTAGTAACCCTGTTCTTCGTGGTCTTCATTAAATGTACTATATCAGGGGAGCTGAGTTGGTGAATAGAGACCATTATTTATTTTCAGAGTCTACAGGAATGTGTGTTTAATTCATTTTCCAAACAATTTGATGGGAAAATTAGGGAACACGTCACAAGTCTTATTCAAGAAATTTAAGAATTTAATTTTCAAAAGAGAAAACACCAATTCAAGTGGGAGAATGAGACTAGGGGATTCAAATAATACCAGGCAAAGGGTATATTTATTTTCTGATTTTGGAACAAAAGCATATATAAGTCCAGAGTTGTATGGAATTGCACCAAATTGGGAGTATTTTAAAAATAGCAGGTGGGGCTGAATTTCTGGATTAACGACCCCAGTTAAATTTCAAGTAATCTTTGCCAACGTAGAATAAATTCTTGTTAAAGAGCCTGCACAAAGCAGTCCTGGTTATTCCACCTGTGTTATGGGCACCATTTCAAATTCCTCAGCGCAGTTCTCTCAAAAAATTGGGCTGTATTTATTAGTAAAAATGTGGCTCCCAACACTAAGAGTCATGAGGCATAGCATAGCAGGTGCGTGTGTATATCTGTGCGCCTGTGTCTGTGTGTGGAAACTAGCCTCAAGACTAAAACAAGAGCCTTCACAAATCCCTCCAAAAAGCATTGCTCCCTTTTACCTTCTTACAAAGTGAGAAATCACACACCCTATTTACAGTATTATAACAAAATGCTTTAATCTTTTGGTCTTTTTGCACCTCAATCTTGTGTAAATAAACAAACAAGCACTGAAAAAAATCTTCAAAGATCAATGTATTACAAGGTAATAAAGGTCAATAAGACAAAGGAAGCATTTCCCAGCAAACTGTGTCAACATTACCTACAGGGCTGAGTCTATTAGCAATTCTCGGAGCTCAAACAGGCATTCACAATGAGGCCATCAGAAAAAAAAAGGCCTGGTCATCCATTCAAACTGCACTTGTTGATATAGATGCAAGATGACCTCAGATGGATTTGCAGGCTCCTCTTGGATAGTGAGGTTGAAAAAATTCCCAATTCCTGATATCCATCTCCTCGACAAAATTTCCACACACAGATTAGATTCATCACCTTGATTTAGCCAGCTATTTGCTTACAAGAGAAAAACAAAAATGCTCTTGTATTTCACAAAACAATGTAAAAATGATTCCATAAGTCCAGCAATCTCTGAGAAACTGCTGATGTCATACCTGGACCCTGTCCCCAATGCTGACAGCCCCTGGGAATCCATCAATGAGTTAACTCCTTCACTCTGCCACCTCCCCCAACAACAAATAATCCCGCAAAACCTCTAGGTTGATTTCTCCATGATTTTGGCTTGATTTACTTTATTGTCATATGTACTTAGGTATAGGGAAAATGTTTGTTTTGCCTGCAGTACAGGCAGATCATACCAAAGTATGTAAGGATAGTAGAACAGAGCGAGGAATACAATGCTACAGCTGCAGAGCAGGTGCACAAAGAGCGAAGCCAACATTAAATTTGAAATTGGAGAGGTCCCTTCATTAGTCCCCGTAAGTGGGGAAGAGAATTTTCTTGAATCTGTTGGTACGCGTGTTCGTGCTTTTGTATCTTCTGCCCAACGGAAGAGGTTAGAAGAGATTATAACTGGGATGGGAGGGGTCTTTGATTATGTTGGCTGCCTTTCCGAAATAGGTCCCATGTTGCTAAACTGAAGAGCACTTTTACAATGCTACCAAAGCCCTGCACATCCACCCTTATACCAAGCAGTACCAATCCCACTTCCTAAACTAGCAGAACAGCATCTGTTTAAATTCTGAGTTTCTCACTCTCATGACACACAGAGGTTAGTTATTTAGGTGAATGTGGCTCTTCTTAAAGATCAGACCAAATACAAGATTGATAAAAAAATCACGTCAGAGGAAAAGTGCACTGCAGCTCTCCAAATTGCCATGATCAACTGCTTATGAGTATTACAAATTCACAACATAGCTTATGCATACAAGGTTCTGCCTTAGAATTTGCTGTGCGTCGTTTCAGTCAATAGTTACATGGAACAATTCTTTTGACAAAGGTCATTAGGTGCAGCATTAATAGTTGCAAGCGTTTCTTAATGTCCAGCTAACGGCTCAACAAATGCCATAACTTTACAGATGTCTGTGGAAATCTTCATGTGTCCTGATGGAAAACAGTGATCAGCAAAATTATAAAAACCGAAAGAACTGCAGATGCTGTAAATCAAGAACAAAAACAGAAGTTGCTGGAAAACCTCAACAGATCTGAAGCATCTGTGAAGAAAAAAACAGAGTTAACATTTCGGGTCTGGTGACCCTTCCTTAGAACTGTTCGGAGGTAGGATCACTGGACCCGAAACATTCACTGTTTTATTATTCACAGATGCTGCCAGGCCTGCTGAGCTTTTCCAGCAACTTCTGTTTTTGTATCAGCAAAATGATATTTGTTTATAAATTAATGCTACATTTTTATAACATTTGAAATAGATTACTATTTTAGGTCACCTTTAGAGGGAAACAAAGTTTTAAGCACAATTGCAGGACTGACTAAACATTAATATAAAGTACTAATCAATACCAAATTGTTTTTGGTGCAAACAGATAATTGGTCTGAACAATTTAACCAGCCTTTGTAAAATTGCAATTATGTTCATGTAAAATCTTCTTCCTTTGACATGTTATTTTTAAGAAAAAACATGGCCACACCCAGAACATGCTAATGTTCCATCAGTAAATATTGTTTCACAATGAGTGCATAACAAATATTGTTAATTTCTGTCTCCATGGAATGTGATAATCACATTGACATACGTCACTGAATCGCTTTCTACATCATTTAAACCTAATACTAAAGGAAGTTAGTTAATTTTTTTTTTAAAACTCAAATTGAGCCAAAAGCTTGGACAATGCAAATGGCTGTTGAAGAAGTAACAATGTGGTAAGAGCTCCGAGAAAGGATCCATGAAAGGGATGAGAATTCAGCAAGTGAAGGAGCAAACATTCAATGCGAGGTGCTGGCTTCCTTTGCCCTGGATCCCTGGTTATTTGGGCTGAAACGTTGCAAATGTTGAATCCTTGTTTAGATATAAAGTAGAGAAAAGACCAACTAGTCTCTAACTATCAGGGTGGGGGGGGGGGTTGGGGATGGGTTGGGGGGAAAGTGGGGTAAAGTGGGGTAAAGAAGTGGGGTTTTGGAGCTTCTAGAAACAATAACCGGGGACAAATTTAATAGCCACAAATGATGGGCTAATTAAAGAAAATCAGCTTGAAACTTTCAGGGAATATCATGTTACCCTGACTCACTGGACCTTTTTAAAAGATGCAGCAGAGAGGTTGAACAAGACCAACGTGTTGATATGGTGTACATTGATTTCCAAAGATTTGACGCAGTGTCAAACAGACACATTATAGCTACAGAAAAAAATGGGATGGTGACTACGTAGATGTGGAGCAGACAGTAGTCATTAATAGATGTTTTTGTAGTAGAGTTTGCCAGGGGTCAGTGCTGGGAGCCTTAATGATCTTGATTTGTATTAATGACCTTGACTTTGGTGTAGAGAGCACAATTTCAAGGTTTGTAAATGATACAACACTTGGAAATAGGATAATGATGGTCAGTAGGATAATGTAGAATTTGAAAGGGTCAGGGGCAAGTTGGAATGGGTGATCATGTGACACACAATGCTCAACGTGGAGAAATGTGATTCATTTTGGTAGAAAGAACATAGACATACAGTATAAACTAAACGGCATAATCCTAAAGGCTCACAGCAGCAGGCAGAACTGGTGAAGGCAGTAGCACAGGTTGAGAGTGGCTCAAAGTGTATGGTATCCAAGGCTTTATCAATAGGGATAGGGAGCAAGGAGGTTATGTTGAACTTTCATAGGACATTAATTCAGCTTCAGCTGGAGTACTGTGTCCAGCTCTGCATGATGCACTTTAGTGAGTATGAGAGGGTGCAGAAAATATTCACAAGGTTCCAGGGTTGAGGAACTTCAGGTGTCAAGGTAGATTGGAGAAGTTAGGATTGCTTCCTTTGGAGAAGATTGAGAGGAGATATTATTGTGTTATTCAAAATCTTTGGGGAGTCGAGGTGGGTTGGGAGGTTCAAGACACAGTAGACAGCCTTTTCCATTAATGAACAGATGAAGGATTAGACAAAGTAATTGGTAAAAAGAGCAAAAGCAATATGAGAAGAAACATTTTCATGCAGCGAGTGGTTATGGTCTAGAATACACTGTGTTGTGGGTCAATTGAAGCATTCAGACAGGAGTTAGACTATTATAGAATCATAAGACCAGCAGCATGGAAGCAGGCTTTTCGGCCCATCGAGTCCATACCGATCCTCCGAACAGCATCCTTCCCAGACCCACAACCTACCCTTTCCTTGTAACGCTGCATTTTTCCCCATGGCCAATCCACCTAGCCTGCACATCCCTGGACACTATGGGCAATTTAGCACCGTCAATACACCTAACCTGAACATCTTTGGACTATGGGAGGAAACTGGAGCACCCGGAGGAAATGGGGAGAAGACATGGGGAGAACGTGCAAACTCCACAGAGACCTGGAGGTAGATTTGAACACGGGTCCCTGGTGCTGTGAGGCAACAGTGCTAATCACTGAGTTGCCGTGCTGGCTTGTTATCCGAAAAGCATAAGTATATAAGGTTACAGGGACAATGCAGCAAATGGCACTCAGTCAGACAGCCAGTGCAGACCCAATGGGCTAAATGACCTTCTTCTGTGTTGCAGCATTTTTGCAATGCCAGGGAAACCCGAAGACCATTTCTGTGCCAGCGATGCTTTGTGTGCACAATTATTTTACCATAGGAGAGCGCCACAATGAACTATTTTGGTTTGCTTTTCATCCTGCTTCGAAATACTTAAAAATAGGTGATATTGAACTGCAACCATTTGAAACATTTTTGCTTTGTGTTGCAGACTGCAACTCGTGGGAAATTTCTAGAATTTTGACCATCTGAGATTTCTTCAAAAACAGCTTGTTACCTGGGAAAATATTAAGCCTCATATTTAAATGTCATATGCCTATAGGCTAGTAGGTTTCTAAATAAAGACTGATTTATACTTTAAAATGCTATATTAAAAGAGAAAACTATATCAGGGCAAAAACAAAAGATTTTGAATGTGCCATCAAATTTTATGACAGACAACAAAATGTTCACCTAGATCTAATGTGAGATTGGTTTCTAACTTATAGTTTCCTTCTTAGAATGCAAATGAATTTTGACCTATGCTATCAAATATTAATAAGTACAATTTGAAATATTTCTGTACCAAAATTAACAAACAACTGTAATTTCAGCCTATTAGAAACAATGGCAATGAACCTGCTGGTTTCCCTATATTTATCTAAGTCTAGACAAAATGATAAAACTGTGTCTTTTGTACTGACACTGCATGTATGTGACAAAACCAGCTCTGGAAATGCTATGGACACTAACATGTATTTGGAACATAAGGCAATTAACTTCATTTTTCTATTGGCTATGTTTAGACGTCTATTGTTTCAGAGAGAATTTGCTAAATGTTTGCACAAGAAAAACATTGAATGGTTACAAGGATAAAGTAAGGAGATGGTATTAGACGAGGTAGCTCAATTGTAGCTGGTACCATAGAGCCATATTGAATCATATGGCCAGATCCATGCTGAAATGTCCGATTCATTTTCTTTGTCCGTTCTAATCCTTCACTTCACCCCTGGTAAATTTTATTCACTGTAAATTCACCAGCATCATTCCACTTAAAACAAAAACACCCCATCATCAAAATATAGTTTTATTTTAAAGAATGACTGTGCTGATCAGGACAAATAGACCATTCAAAATTGAAATGATTAAAGCCTTTTTCTTTCCCAAAGAAACAGTATGCAACAGACTAAGTAACCTTGTATCACATATATCAAATCAGAATAATAACTTGCATATAAATCATGAGTATTCTTTTTTAAAAAAGCATATTACGCTAAAAAGAACCTTGCAGCAATAATGGCACTATAAACCAACTCAGTATACAATTCTCGTACAAGATAGAAAATGATGTTTTACTTACTTCGCAGAATATGGCTAAAATACATTGAGGGAAAAGAAATCAACAGCTGCACAGGCCGATACAGCAGTAATGAAACTCACGAAGACGCCATTGTAATGGACGATTTTAAAAAAGGCAGAATCAGGGCTGTTTTGTACATACAAAAACCTGAATATTAATGAGTCAATCCGAGTACGCTTTCTTTCTCTTCGCCCTACTGTAGCTGTGCCAAGAATCTGCAATACATGCTGTAGTCATGGAAACATTGAGGCAGAACTGAAAATAATATTGCAGTATGAAGTAAGCTATGACTATATCAAGTAGTTTATTTATTTCCATTTATCAAATTTTCATTGGAGCATATTATAATAAGCCATGATAACAGAACATTTGGAAAGCATTAACGAGATTGGACAAAATCAGCAGAGGTTTATGAAAGGCAAATCATGCTTAACGAATTTACTAGCGTTTTTTGAGGGTGTAACTAGTAGAATCAATAAGGGAAAACCACTGGATGCAGTGTAGTTGCATTTTCAAAAGGCTTTTGGTAAGGTCCCTCATAAGAGGCTTGTGGACAAAGTTAAAGCACGTGGGTTAGGGGTAATACAGGTACATGCATGCCTTCTTTTTATAATAGTTTGCATAGATGGGGAGAACTAGGTGGACGAAATGGCCTTCGTCGTATTCCGTGTGCATTGAATCCTTCATTGTTTGGTGTGCATTATATTTTGCCTTTAAGGCAGCTTAAAAACCAACTACCATTTTACCTCATGAATTTGGTCTATCATCCGATGAACAAAAGGATTACATGGATTTCAGACAAGGAAATCTGCACCACACTAAACTTCTGGGTTGGATCCTACTACTACACTAGAAAATACATGCAGCAGGGGTAACCAGTTTACTCATACAAATGAGTGACACCACACACATCACTGAACAAGGGGAGCAGATTCAATTTGTAATAAGGAGCAGAGATACAAGATGTGAACGTGCATGAAAGAGAAGCAGGAAATGGGGTTGGGATCGTGGTGGGGAGGGTTGGCGGCGGGAGGATTGGCGGCGGGGGGGGGGGGGGGGGGTACAGGAGGGGGTTGCTTGCTTGTTTGCTCTGTTTCTACCTCTTCATGGTATTCTCAACTAAGCCTGCAATCAGGAAGTATTGAAGCAGCCTTAGGCTTCTATGCTCAGATATCACATAATTGTAACTTAAAACATGAATTGGTTTCCTTTTGTGGCATGCTGCACTTCTGCAAATGAATGTTGAAAGCATTTAGCATCTCAGTAAGTTTAAAACAGAACGTCCACTTAATATGCAACTCCTGAGAATAGCGCATTTCTTAGCACAGGTTTCTAAGCCAGCAATTCCAAGGTTGCCCAAGAGCCAGTGTATACACGTTTCTAATTGACCCTGGATTATGAGCTATGGCCAGATTAACTATAAACCCAGTAAAACTATCCCTGCATCCCACTTACTGGCATCCTAGCACCCTATCCCCTCCCCAGCTGTCACTCTACCTTTCCAGTCAGTGGCTTGAACAGCCTAATGACATTATTGCAGTTGTACACAGGAAATCTCCAGTAAAGAATTCCGCAATTGGTTACAGGGCAATTGCAGGAAAAGAGAGATCAAACTGTTGCCGCAGAAATGGTGAGGTTGCTCAGCAAGGTATACTTTGAGATCAGTGATGAACATCTCTTGCTTCACCACTGAATGAACATCCATGTCAATACTGTGCTATATAGGTATGCCCCAGTTGTAATGTAATACCCTTCAACAGATTCCATACTCCAGTCATTGATGTGTAAACATAATGACGGCTAGTTAATGTGTGTACTTCCCAATTAAGAACACTGTACTTCAATAAAAGGAGATGCCTCATTGTTTCTGTATTGCTGATAACAGGGCACCGTATTATTTATTATACATTATAGAAGATGAAAGGAACGGAACTTGTTTTACCTGCTGTTGCTCCATCTTTAGCAGTCAATTTCCCATTGACCCCATTAGCTTGTGACACTGTGTAGGCTGCCTGACCTCCATCCTGTGCCTCTGCGAGGTTGTCTCTGAACGAGTAGCCATTCTCTGTTCTGGATATACATTCACCTGAAGCACTCTGCTCTTCAAAATCTGTAGCAAACTGATGTGAAGCAGCCTCGAGGACAGTGCCTGACGTCCACTGTGCTGCACTTCCTTCAGACTTCCCGTCATCTGCCATTCTTCTTCGTTAAACTCTCAGCTGGAATTAAAATAATGGTATTGATTATTATAGCTGACTGCTAACCGTACAAAACCACATAAATGGCATGCTGGGATTTATTGAAAGAGGATGAGAGTAAAGACACCTTGCTGCAACTGCACGGTATCTTAATGAGACTGCACTATTGTGTGCAATTCTACAATTCAAGGGAGGATTTCCTGGGCAGAGAGGGAGTGCAGCAAAGATTCACCAGACTGCTTTCTGCGATAGCAGGCTCGTCCTAGGAGGAGAGTTCGCGGACACCAGCCTATGCTCACTAAAACTTAGGAAGAATGAGAAGTTATCCAATTGAAACATTCTATTTTACAGAACTGGACAGAGTTGACGCAGACATACTTTCTTGACTAGCAGTTTTGAACCAGGGACACAATCAGCAAATGAGGGGTAGACCATTTTGGACTAAAGTCAGGAGGAATTTCTCCATTCAGAAGGTGGAGTGTCTTTGGAATTCTCTTCCCCACGGTACTTTGGAAACTCATCGAACACAAAGACAGACATCAATACATTTCTAGGTATTAAAGATATCAAATGATCTGGGGATACGGCATAAAAATGGTGATGAGATAACAGATTAGCCAAGATCTAGCTGAATGGTGGAGTAGGCTTGAGGAGCCAAATGGCCTACTCCTTCCATTTCCCATGTTCCACAACACTCCTCTTTCAATTTCACTTTCACACAAATTTCAGTGACTGAGTATTAAATGATCAAAAAAAAAAGGCAAAACCTTTTGTGACAATTTAGAATCATAGAATCCCAAGGGTGTGGAAGCAAATCAAGCAAATTAAGCAAATCAGGTCCACACCACCCATCTGAAGAGCATCCAGACCCACTCCCACCCTATCCCTGTAACCCTACATTTCGGACTGTTAATCCATCTAAACTGTACATCTATGGGAGGAAACGAGAGCACCTGGAGGAAAACCACACAGACACGGGGAGAATGTGCAAACTCCGTACAGATCGTTGCCTGATAATGGGATCAAACCCAGGTCCCTAGCACTGTGAGGTAGCAGTGCTAACCACAGAGCCACTGTGCCACCCCAGTCACCAGCTTCATAGGCTATTTATTCCCACATTGGAAACACATGATTTCTACAATGTCATTGTCAGGTGTACACCATTCTTCATAGCTCATACATTGTTTAAGTTATTTTTCAAATTTTAAGCAGGGTACTGTCTACCTAAAATTAAGTTTTTTTTTTATTAGGAGGTAACTAGCTAAACACTAGCTCATGCAGTTTTTTGTTTAAAAGGCAATAATTCATCCAAGTTTTCCCTTTAGCTATACTGGCAATCTCGGGGTTAGAGTAATTTTCATATGAATCAAATGAAATAAAAAAAACTGGAAATAATCTGATAAGGGTGCATCTGTTTTATTTCAGACCTCCAGCATCTGCAATATTTTGCATTTGCTTTTTTTAAAACATTCAGTCATTATACCTCTGGTCTGTCTGTACTAAATTGCAATATATTATAAAAGATTATTTGGTTGAATAATGTAGTTACAAAAGTAGAATTGTAGCATTCTCACAACAAGAAACAATCCTTTGAAATGTGCTTTATGCTGACATCTTCTGTTTTTAAACAAATGGCTTGAGAGGTTCCTCCAGGTCTGCCAAAGTTTACTTATTCCAACTAAATTTATAATGAAATATAATTATAATGAAATTTATAATGCTGTTTCTTCTTCTTAATTTCAGATCGCCTGAAGCTCAATTCCTTCAGGGTATTTTAGGAAAACTGGGAACCTGCTTCTTGCTCTGGATTTTTTTTTCCCTGCAGTTGGAGGGAGAGGAGAGTCATACCCAGATTTGCTGGAAAGGATATGCATAAATTGCAAAAGCCCAGTATCACACTTTCACTCCACCACAGAACAGTAGAGAGAAGCCAGGGAGGATGGTGCTATATGAATAGCTTTTGCTGGAACAGGATGTGCACAATTGGTTGGAAACGCGCATGCAAGGTTTCATTTTACTATCTTTTACCACTAGGTTGATGGCTGTGCACGATAACGGTACAACAACGACCGTAACTAGGCATCTGGATCGTCGGTGAATGACAACTTGAATTACGCAGAATCTTTCAACATAATGAGTTGTTTCAAGATGCTCCACAGGGGAATTAAAAGTTAAAATATACCATTGATTCTGTAAAGGGAAACCTTTGGACATAAAGATCAATTGTAAACTGAACTATAAAAAAAAATAAAGTGAGGTAAAGAAGTGGGGAGGTTTATGGAGGATATACCAGAGCCTGGTGCCTAGGCAGCTGAAGGCATGTCCACCAAAGGCAGTGTGATTAAAATTTTGGATGTTCAAATAGTCAGAACTAGAGGAAAAAATATCAGAGGATTGTGGGCAGGATGACATAAGAAACGAAGAGGGACAAGACCATACATATAATGATGTAAGGCGTTGATTACTCAGAATGGGTTTTGTTTCCAGAAAATCTGAGCGTAATCTTTAAAATGATGTATAACATATCACCACCTGCTGGTGAGAAATACTACTGCTGTAACACCCCACAGCAATGATGGAAAATGGCAAATGAAAAGTCAAGGAAAAAATGTCAGATTTCAGCATCAAACAAACTGGCCCAAATTTAGTGGGTAGCAAAACTAAACAGATTTGCAGTAGGAAATTCTCAAATATATTGACAGATTGAATGCAAAGTAGATATAGTCTAATAAAGCAAACTAGTACTTCGAAGAATAGGACTGCTCTCTCATTAGACAGAGACAACAGGTGGTGGTTTAACCTGAGGGTTGCCATACCTCAGGCGAGGGGGAGAGGCTGAGAAGGACAATCCTTCACGGTAACCTCAGTTACTGCAGGAATTGAACCCACATTCTGGGTTGGCATCACACTGCATCACAAACCAGCTAACTAGCCGACTGAGAATAGAACTCCATGGATAAATGGACAGATTAAAACTTCAAAAAGGAGGCATATGAAGTGCAGGCTAACAACAATAAAGAACATGTTGCAGACCACGGAAATTTTAATAAGACCAAAAGGAGCTAAAATTGAATAGGAAGGTTGATTAATAAGCTTTTAGATACTAGTGTAAAGCAAAATAATAGTTAAATATAAGGCTCAGAGATGAAAAAGGGAGCTAACTTGTGCAGGCTTAAAGGCATGGCAGAAATATTAAATTTATTTTTTGTTAGCTGTTACAACTTGTGGTGGAATTGAGTGTGCAGGTCCACTAATGGAAGATACACAGCAATTGATAGATTATGGCAGAAAAATAACTGGTTCTTTAAAAGAAAAGCATAACTCAAGATGAGTGAGTCACCTGGCACCAACAGCAGGGATACTAGACTGCTGAAAGTTGTCAAGAGAGGAGATAAAGGTCACCATTTTTCAATTCTCTTTAAATACATCAAATGTATCAGTTGCCATGGGAACAGCTAATGTAACAGATTTTAAAAGAAGTGACAGAAGGACAAACTGGGTACTGGCAGACCAGTTAATGAAAATGGGCATTTGGTATTTGTGGCCAACTATTAGAATCATCAACTGATCGAAACTTCAGAAGTTACAAATTCCATATGTGTTTTCAGCAAGTAGCAGGGCATTCTTTCCTTCCCTTGTTCCATTCCTTTTTAAATCCAACTCAGCTATAGTTATTTCAATTCTGATGGATGGTCTATAGCTCAAATGTTAAGTGTTTCAGGCATATAACTGTTCCTTGAATGATGGAGGTTTGAAAGTGCAGTACTGCAAGATTTAGTGCTGGGTCACTTAGCACACTTTCAACGTTAGCATTTGGTGAACCAGGAATCAAGTACAGGACCATTATACGAATTTTAATAGCAAGTTCTTTTATGTTGTATTTTCTGCTGAAGGTTCTGTTACTGCCACTACTGAACTCCCAATGAAGTGCATAAGTCTCCAAGTTGGTGGATATTGGAATAGCCGAATTATTCATTACCCATGAATAAGTCATTCTATGTTAGTATATGTTGTATAGTTACTCATAGCATAACACATGCCCGAGCAGCTAATGACTCTGCCTTTACACTTTTTAAGCAATTTGACTTCTCTCAATTACTTGATGCGCCAGCATCATGATCCACACACAATACTCCACAGTTGGCTCAAAATTCTTAAGGCTAATGTAGATACTCATCCTGATGTAAAACTGAAGGCTGACATTTACCCAAATTAAACATGCTATTTAATTATTATGAAATCTAATGCACACGACATACTTTGTGAATGTTTGAGACTTTTGAGTCCAATTTGATTGATTGATTGATTTATTGTCACATGTACCGAAGTATCGTGAAAAGCTTTGTTTACGAGCAGTACAGGCAGATCATAGTAAGCAAGGATGCACAGATCAAAAAAAAAACTTATTCAGAGGCATTAGGTCACATTGCACAGGGTGTGCGCTAGGTGAGATCAACGTTAGCCAGATCAGCATTATTTCAGACTAGGGAGTTCATTCATCAGTTTAATAACAGCTGGAAAGAACCTGTTCCTGAACCTGCTCGTGCAGGTATTCAGGCTTCTGTATTTTCTGCCTGACAGAAGAGTTGTAGAAGATCATTACTGGGCTGCGATGGGTTTTTGATGATGTTGACTGCCTTTCCACAGCAGTGAGTAGTGTAAATGGAGTCCATGAATGGAAGGTTGGCTTCCGTGATGGTTTGGGCTGTGCACACCACCTTCTGTAGTTTCTTACCGTACTGGGCAGAGCAGTTGCCATACCAGGCCGTTATGCACCCAGACTGTATGCTTTCAATGGCGCATCTGTAGAAGTTGGTGAGGGACTTTATGGGCACGCCAAATTTCCTGAGCTGCCTGAGGAAGAGGCAGCGTTGTGGTGCATCCTTGACTGTTGCATCTATGTGAGAAGTCCAGGAAAGGCTGTTGGTTATCTTTCCTCCAAGGAACTTGACGTTCTCCACTCTCGCAACCTCAGTTCCACTGATGCAGATGGGGTAAGTGTTCTCCTTTTTATGAAGTCCATGATCAGTTCTTTAGTTTTGCCAATGTTGAGAGAGAGTTTGTTTTCATTGCACCACGTAATCAAGCCCTCTATCTCCCTTCTGTACTTTGACTCGTTGTTGTTAGATATCCGTCCTACTACAGTGGTGTCATCGGCGAACTTGTAGATGACGTTTGTTCGGAATTTGGCAACACAGTTGTGGGTGTAGAGGAAGTACAGTAGGGGCTGAGGACGCATCCTGTTGGGGGGGGGAATGGCTCCAGTTTTGAAGGTTATTGTACAGGAGGTGCAGTTACTTTTCCTCACCGATTGCGGTCTGTGGGTCAAAAAGTTGAGGATCCAGTTGCAGAGGGCGGAGCTGAATCCAAGGTCACGCAGTCTTGAGATCAGCCTGGAGGGGATAACGGTGTTGAAGGCAGAGCTCTAGTCAATGAGCAGGAGTCTAACACAGGAGTCTTTGATGTCCAGATGTTCCAGGGATGACAGCAATTTGTGTAACTGATATTTAGAATAAAACCTGACAACAATTGCAACTTAATGTATATCTGTTCCCCTTATTTGTCTTGTTACTGAACTGCAGTCAACTTTGCTTGTCCCCAGCATTCTCTTTAATTCATAGATAAATCTGATTTTGTTACAAACCCTCAATGTCTGTTAACAGTTAGAGTTAGAACCACAAAGTAAGAATACTTACTTTGAGTCAAAGCCTGCATACAGTAGCTACAAAAAGCAATTCAAAATATTGTGAATATTTTCATCACATACCAACAAATATGTGCTATTGTACAGATAGGTCAACCTCTGATGCTTAAATTAGGCATCACACAAAGATACATGATCTGGTCCAAACTGGCAATCTAGTATATGCAACTCCATTAATTTTTGAAATGAAAAACAACACTGTTGACAAGGAACCTTAGCGTGTTACTCTGCTGACATACAAGAGGGGATACTGTGAAACTACTGACCTTGCACAAAGGGAGCGGAAAACATTCAAATCAGTTACTGTTCTCTTTCAGAATCAAGAACCATTTTCTAAGGAAGTTTCATACGGATTAATAGCTGTAAAAATTTTCATGCATAAGTAAAACATTACAAATTAAGACCACATTAAAAGCACTTCATTCTACTGCACTGATATTGGGCTCAACACATCAACTAAAAAATGTCTCTTTAGGGATAATGTGCCTCAGATAATGTTTTCATTTTAAACAGTTGGCATATCCTGAGTAGAGGGGTATTTAGGGAGTATTGGTATAAAAATTTAAAAAAAAATTACATGCTGAAGTGACAAGCCAAGAAATGTTCAATCTACTGAACAATAGGCATTAACATTTAGTGTAATTGACTCTGCACAGCTCCAAGATGCAATCTGCCTGGTCAATTTAATTGGATTGCAATAAAAGTAAAGTGCGTTCAATACCCATTATTCTGTACTCAAACTTGTGAGAAATTTATGTTACTGAGGAGACCATTTTATATACAAGATTAAACATCTGATGAGAAGGGCCAATTGATTTACCTCAATTCTGAAAGACCCTGTATTTTTCCCATTAAATTGATTGTTATTGCAAGAGCTCACATATTGAGTTTTCACTAGATGCTCTACAATTAAGTTCATTCTGTGTACTGAAGGTGTGTAACAGAATCGGTTAGATATTAGAAACACAAAGTGCTGCAGAAACTCAACGTCAGGCAGCACCAGTGGAGAGAGTAACAGAGGGGTAGCTCCGAGTCAAATATGATTCTTCTTGCTTTTTTTAAAAATTCATGCATGAGATGTGGGTGTCACTGGCTGGAAAAGCATTTATTGCACAATCCTAATTACCCTTGAACTGAGCGACTTGCTAGGCCACCACAGAGGACAGTTAACGATCAACTGCATTGCTGTGGGCTAGAGTTACATATAGGTCAGACCAGGTAAAGGAGGCGGATAGCCTCCTGTAAAGGACATTAGTGACCAATTAGATTGCTGGGAGAGTGCCGATGCAGAAATGGCTCCAGCCAGTACACATGTTGCTGTTAGCAGGCCCCGGTTAGGACTCGGAAGTCATCCTAGGAAGTGGTGGCACCACATCGTGGCAAAAGTTAGGGTTTTGCAGCAGCACCTCCCCTCTGCCCCACAGCTTTAGTCTGTAGGATAATGCTGAAAGTAGGGTACAGTAAGCATGCAAGCTAGTGACACTAGATACTTGATAAAAGCCAAAAGAGTGACACTTGGAAGTAATCTCAGAAATCCTGGGGAGCTTTTGGTCTCCGCAGAAAAGATTGAATTACCAAGATGTGAGTACTGGATGAGGTAGTCTGAGTCAAAGAGGCATCCAAGTCTAGATCTTCAAAAGAGAAGGATTGGAGTCCTTGCAGAGAAGACATTACAATGAGACTTGGCAAGCCACAACATCACTAGAATCTGAACGAGAGCTGGCTTGATCATAGTGATCATCTGAAACATAATCCGTATGTGCCTGACCATAGTTTATCTATTATCTCATATTTACTTCATGTTAGTCATGACCATTAGAGTCTCAATTGTATATAACAGTCTAAGTGGTTTAACATCATGAATTTCCCTGTTTAGTCTTTGCTTTGTGACTTTGTTTTGTTCAATTTTACACTGCAAGGATTCTTTTGGTGTTTCAATTTAATTCTAGAGATCCTGTTTATTTGCCTACTTTTGATTTTTCCACATTCTGTTCTTTAAAAATTACAGTCTATCAAGTCAGATCATAACAACAATCCAGTTTATTCAGCCTTCTCATAACTAGGGTCATAACATTTTGCCAAGATATTTTCACTGCTCTGCCCTAAGCCTCTGTACCAAATGTCTTGTCGTCCTTCATAATTCTAAACTCCATTCAAAATCATGTCTCTCCCTGCTCTCTTATCCTGTCTAAATTTCTCCTGCCACTCCCAACCCATATGACTATACCCTTGGACTTGCAATCTCACAGTCTCACTCCTCCCATTGTACCAATCCATAATGAAACCATCTTTAATCTTTTCCTTATATCATACACCACCTCATATCCTTCTTCCACACCCTAATCCCGTCTCTTCTGTAAACCCATTTGAACCAACACACTATGCATGAAAAAGTTTTCTTTCTGTTGTCTTTTTTTTGCTAAGTACTATTAATTGGTGTACTCATGTTCTCAATTGTTCCATAAATGTGATCAACTTTTCCCCATCTATTGTGCCCAAACTCTTCATAATTTTGGACATCTTTATCAAATCTTCTCTTCAAAGGAGAACAGTGCCAGTTTCTCCCATCCTATCGACGTAATCGAACTTCTTCATCCCTAGAACCTTGCTCATCATCTTTTCTGCACTCTGTCTACTGCCCAATATGAGGCACAATACGGTTGAGACTAAACCTGTGTCTTATACAGGCGTTACATAACTTCCTTGCCCTTTTACTCTCTGCCTCTGCTTAGAAAACACAGTTCCTTAACTTGACCTGCCCCTTTCAATGATTTGTGTGGGGACACATGTAGGCCCCCGATCCTGTACCCAATTTAGAATTTTGCTCTTTATTTTGTCTCTCTGCATTCTTCCTAACAAAATGAGTCAACGCATGCTTCTTGCATCAGTCATTTCCCACTTGTCCACCCATCCCATTTGTCTATGTCCTTTTGAAATTCACAGTTTGTAATGCCTCAAAACTAAGGACTAAGATCATCAACATTTGCCACTCAATTTCTCCTGCATTCCCATATTATAGACCTCCACGAGCCCATCAGATTGAGAATGATGACAGGAGGTAATGTTGTGGAAAACATCATTCCTGTCTTGGAAGGGTGCACTAGTGTATTGTGGACTGTTGTCAGAGAAAATTTATTGAGAAAAATCAATTTTACTATTGGGTGGTTAACGTGTTATCAATCATTGTACTCGTGGCATCCTTGATTTGTTTTAGCAAAGGCAATGTGGTGAAATAGTCAGTCACCAAAATGTATTCATATCCTTGGGCAAGGAAAATACTAGCTGCAGTCTTGCAACAGCTCTGAAGGAAAATTGTACGGGATGAGAAGTTTTTGATTGTTGATGTTGAAGTTGACATGTTTCACATGGCTTAATCAGTTGATCCATGTCCTTATTAATGATGGATCAATAGATAGATTCACACGTTAATTGCTTGTTTTCTTTCTGTACCGATGTGCCTTATGTACCTGTAGTTAAGCACAGTTTGATGTAGAGCTTATGGAATAATCACTTGTTTGCCTTTATAAATGACACTCCTAGAGAGTCCTAGTTTGTCTCTGAATGACCAGAAAAAACATTCTTCCAGAGACACACTGAATGTAATTGGGCTGCTTACCAATGATCTTCTGGAGTTGTTGCAGTTGGGTATCATCGGTCATAACTTGCTGAACCTGCTCTGCTCTTTTATGACCAAAACAAACTATCGCTTAACTGAAACTTGACAATCTCTATCTGTAGATCCAGAGGCATATTTTTATACTTAACAAGATTTGGAAGCTGAATAAGAATATTAAGAATTGTCATTCGGTGGTCTGGTTTGTATTTTACTTCAAAATTGTACTGTTGGACCTCCACAAGTTGACGTTGGGGTTATGGAGGTGCACATGAGAGGTTTTTGACTGATGGTTTCTTACAATTTCTGGTGGGTACAAACAATGAAATCTTTGCTAAGGGGGAGTGTGTGTGGAACATTTGTATTCCAAAACCTAAGTGAAAGTTTCTCTTTCTAAGTTGGAGTAGTTGCCGAGCTGCTGTGAGGGCTTCAAACAAAATAGGCTTGTCATCCTGTAATAGACATGATCCGATATCTTTCTGGGACATATCTATTTCCAGCCTGGTAAGGTTGGAGGGATTATTATATGGTGAACTGATTGACAATGCATTTTTGAGAGACTGAATAAGACGTTGATGTTCGTCTTGCCATTGACTGGCTAACAGACTGGGGTGTTTGGTTAACTGTAGACAGAGTAATATAGAGACCTTTTACACTGGAAGGGCATGTCATAATGTCATCAGGATGTCTTCAAGATACAGTGCCTTTTTGACATCCTACAATAATACACCACATAGAACATCTGTGGAACTAGTACACGGTTTCAAAAAATAATTTAAGGCCAATGGAATATTGATCCTTATCTCAAGGATGTTAGAATACAAGGGAGTAGAAGTTTTAATGCATGTTGTGTAAAATTCTCATGGATCCCATCTTAATACTGCATTCAATTCTCAGCATCATTGGCCTTCAAAAGGGGCACAGTGCAATATCATCAGAATGATACCCAAGGCCACAAGGGTAACTTACGAAGACAGATTGCATTGGCCAGAGTCAATACAGTGTGGAGCTGGAGGTACACAGCAGGTCAGGCAGCATCAGAGGAGTAGGAAAGTCGATGTTTCGGGTCGGGATGCTTCATCAGTACTATCCTGATGAAGGGTGTAAACCTGAAACATCAACTTTCCTGCTCCGCTGATGCTGCCTGACCTGCTATGTTCCTCCAGCTCCACACTGTATTGACTCTGAATCCAGCATGTGCAGTTCTTGCTATCTCCTTGCATTGAGCAGAATTGTATTCCCGCTGAATACAGAAAATTCAGGCATAATCTAATTTAAGTAATGAAGGTAATTAAATGGTTTGATAGTGTAGAAGGAGAGAAGGGATTTCCTCTGGTGGAAATATCCAGAGCAAGGGACAAGACCTTAAAATTAGTGTAAGGCCACTAAGGGGAATGTCAGAAAACAGTTCCCAAGTAAACTGTGCAGGCTAGGTTAATTATAAATTTGAAAATTGAGATGGATTTTATTTTTTCCTCAAAAGGGTATTACAGGATATAGAATCAAAGCAGGTAATTGCAGTGAGGATGCAAAACTGAATGTTGAAACAAATGCCAGGAGTTAAATGGCCCATTCTTGTTTAAATGTTCCTGGCATAGTTATAATTAAACGTATGCCTAGAACCAACAAACATGGATTTTCAAAAGAAATACTGGCTTTAAATAGAGGAACTGGAAGATTAGAAGTGAAAAAAGAAAACTACCATTTAGAAATTATAAAAGATTCAGTTGGTTGGATATGGGAACTTACAGGGATCAGTTAGAAGGATAATCAGAAAGACATGGAAAAACACAGCTGCAGGTATACGACTGTAGAATTTTTTCATAGAATATATGGAGATAGAATGAAAAGTAAAGAAACTACACTAAACTTACATTAAACCTTGACTAGAATATACTTGGAGTAAGGTGTAAGAGATAATACAGTGTGGAGCTGGAGGAACACAGGTCAGGCAGCATCAGCGGAGCAGGAAAGTTGATGTTTCGGTTCGGGACCCTTCTTCAGAAAAAGTGTTCCTCCAGCTCTACACTTTGTTATCTCCGACTCCAGCATCTGCAGTTCTTGCTAGCTCGATGAAGAGTCAGCTTGTTTTCTTTGGAAAACAAGAGTCTGAGGGGTGACCGAATAAAGGCCTTTTCAATTACGGAAGTTAGATGAGAACATGTCTACTTGTGGAAGAGAATAAACTAGCCACTAATATGTCACCGAGAGAATTCAGAAGAAATTTCTTTACCAAGAGAATTCTGACACTGTGGAGCTTGCTATCGTAGGGAATAGCTGCAGTGACTTATAGATGCATTTATAAGGGAAGCTAGATAGCGTATAAGGGAGAAAGAAAACAATTGGCCAGTTAGCATAATAACCGATATTGGAAAAATGCTAGAGTCCATTGTGAAGGAAGAAATAGCAGGACATTTAGGTAGCCTTAACACTTTACTGAGTTAACACTTAACAGAGTCAACATAGTTTTTTGAAAGGGAAATCATGTCTGACAAATTTGCTGGAGCTCTTTTAGGATGTAACAAGCTGAGTTAATAAAGGGGAACCAGTTGGTATATTGCATTTGGATTCCCAGAAGGCATTCAACAAGGTGCCATTTAAAAGTTTATTGTACAAGAAAGGAGCTCATGGTAACAGAGGTAATGTTTTAGCATGGATTAAGGATTGGTTTACATATAGAAGAGAGTAGGAATTAATAGGTCTTTTTCAGGTTGGAAAGACAACTATTGGAGTGCTGCAAAGGACTTCAATTACTTATCATCCATATTAATGATTTGGAGGAGGGGGGCAGAATGTAATGTATATAAATTTGCTGATAATACAAAAACAGGTGGGAGGCCACGCTCTGCTGAGGACTTAAGGAATCTGCAAGGGGATGTCAATAGGCGGAGAGAGTGGGCAAAACCTGGCAGAAGGAGTTTAAGTAGGGAAGTGTGAAGTCTCTTTGGTAGCAACAAATCAAAAGACAGATTATTATTTAAATGGAGAGCGACTCCATGCAGGGCAGAGAGATCTGGTTGTTCTTATGAAACAGAAAGCTAGCTTGCAGATGCAGCAACTAATTAAGAGAGCAAATGGAATTGCAGACTTTATTGCTAGGGGGTTCAAGTTTAAAAATAGAAAAGTCTTCTTATAACCGTACAGGGTGTTGAAGAGACCATACCTGGAGTACTGTGTGCAGTTTTGGTCCCTGCACTTAAAGGATATCCAGGCAGTTCAAAATAGATTCATTATGTTCACTCCTGGGTTGAAAGGGTTGACTTATCAAGATCAGCTGAACAGGTCAGGCCTTTATTCATTAGAATTTAGTAGAATGATGGATGATCTTCTTGAGTCTTAGAAGATTTTGAGGGGCCTCGACATATTTGATGTTGAGAAGATGTTTCAACCAGCAGGGCAATGCGGAGTTTGGGGTCAAAGGTATGATATAAGGAGACATTCGTTCAAAACTAAGAGGTAATGGAATTTCTTCTTTCAGAGGATAAGGAGCGCCTGGAATTGTCTACTCCAGAGGGCCATGGAGATCATTGAATGTCTTTCAAGTTGTAGACAAACTGATAAAATAGCAAAGAGCTATGAGAAGCTGGTACAACAGAGGAGTTCAGGCCTGGAGCAGATCAGCCATATTCCTATAAAATGATGGGACGAACTTTCTGCTCCAGCTCTTGTTTCTTATACAACACAGGGTTATGCAAATAAGAGTTGGATGAAGTGAAATAGAAATACCAGCATAAACCTTTTAAACTTTAAAAAAATCTGTTCATGAAATATGGGCAGCCCTACTAAGAACAACATCTATTTCTCATCCCTAATTGCCAAAGATGGGACAGCACCTTGAACTAAACTCAATGTGGTATAAACATGTGAATGTGCACAAGCGGACGCATGGGCGCGCGCGCACGCACACACACAGACACACAAAACAGTGATGCATTTCCAAATTGGTTTAGTGTGTGACTTAGAAGGGACTGTGCAGGTGTTCCCATTCCCAAGTGTTTAGGATTCTTGGTCTAATGTTAGAGTTCGTGGAGTCAGAAGGTACTATCAGAGGTGTCTTAGAAAGCTGATACAGTGCCTCACTGTTCAGTGGGTTGGAGGGCTGGTCTGCGATGCAGAGTGATACGTACGGGCTCAATTATCACATCCGTCATCTCTCTCTCTAATGAGACAGACAGGAGGAGAGATTGGTAGGACTATAGTAACTTTTTAATCACTGTACAATTGCTGCAGTGCTATACTGTGCCATGTTGCACATGTGGTGGGAAAGAGGGGAGTAAATGATTAAGGTAGTAGATGGAGTACAAGCAAATGAGTTATCTTGTTGAGGATAACTTTAAGCTTGCTGAATATTGGAGCTGCACTTATCCAGGCAATCAGGAAATATTTTACTTCACTGTTGACTTGTGCTTTATAGACGATAGGAACACTCTGGGGGAGTCCAGGAGTGAGATCATTTTCTGAACAAGGGTCACTGGACCCAAAACGCTAACTATGCTTTCTCTTCACAGATGCTGCCAGACCTGCTGAATTTTTCCAGCAATTTCTGATTTTTTTCTGATTTCAACATTCGCAGTTCTTTTTTTTTATATACATGTCTGATCCACTTATGTTTCCAGTCAGTGGTTACTCCAAAGGTGTTGATAGTGGGGTTCAGCGATAGGTATAGGCCTGAATGACACGGCTCAATGGTGAGATTCTCTTTTGTTGAACATAGCCATGGTAAAAGCATTAGCAGACTGTTAATGCTATTCAAGACTTATTCAAAATTAAACCTGAATGTTGTCCATTTCTGACGACATGCAGACAAGGCTGTAATTGAGCCGTTGCAAATAGAACTGAACATTGTAGAAACAGCCCCACTTCTGACCTTATGACAGAGGAAACAGCATTGATGAAGCAGCTGAAGACGGTTGGGCCTAGGATACTAGCCTGAGGAACGCCAGGTGCTAGGCTGAGATGAATGTTTTCCAACAGCCACAACTATCTTCTTTTGGATTAACTTTGACTCCAAACACTGGAGAATTCTCCCTCTGATTTCCCTTGGCTTCAAATTTTACTACTTGATTTCCGTGTTCCAACAGTTAATTGCTGCCTTGATGTCAAGGACAGTCACTTTCATCTCACCTCTGTACAATCTGTGGCACATGCAAAGTGTAAAATCTATCGCTTTATTTGGCCCAAATAGGTGACTGCCTCATGTGAAAGTGTAAATCAAATCGTTAAAATTATATTAGATTCTCATTACTGTGTTACATTAATGTTTAATGAACTGAGTAAGCAGGTGATGGTATTAATAACACGTAGTTCAGCGTAAAATATAAACAAGTGTTAACTGTGTGTAGAGCTGGATGAACACTGCAGGCCAAGCAGCATCAGAGGAGCAGGAAGGCTGATGTTTCGGACCTAGCTGCTTGGCCTGCTGTGTTCAGTTCATCCAGCTCTACACCTTGTTATCTCAGATTCTCCAGCATCTGCAGTTCCTACTATCTCTGTTAACTGTGTGTGTTGTAATGAAAATGGAACAACTTGGAATCGGGAGTTGGAGGAGAATGCTTCTGAATTCAATAAAGTTTGTCAAGGTGAAGCACGGTACCACCATTTCTCATTCACCTACAAGTATGGATCCAATTAATATGCTACATCTCTCAACTATTCACATTATACTGTGCAAGCCACAGGTCATTTGTTCTGAGGTTAGAACTGATAATTTTAAAAAGCGCTTGTCTAAAGTACTAATCACTATGCCATGGAAACACAGACATTGACAGCATTTTAAGAAAATAAAATGACTTTTCACCTCACCATGCCTGTGCCAACAGAAATTTTATTCTAAATTTTGCCTTGGCATTTTCTTGTATAAATTTATTACTTCTTTGCTTCCATTTTCCACAGCTTCAATTTATGAAATTTCATATTATGTCTTTTTCAAGGTATTAATCACTTCCAGTCACACTTTAATCTCCAAGTTTTCTGTACATTTACACCCTTTAGCCTTTGTCATTGATTCATATGACCATTGATTTCCTCCCACAAAATGCATCAACTCTAACTATTCTGCATTAAATTGTTTGCGTCAGCTTTTTGTCCATTCACTGTCTACGTCCTCCTGTGGTCCTCCTTCTATAATCAGCTCAGTATTGGTCAAAGCCTTTGCTTTTTATGCAGTTAGAAATTCTGTGTTTTGTGCTCCATATTTTCAAGTCCACATTATATATGTAAAAGAATGACTCACTCCTAGTATTCTTTAATTAAGATAATGCATTATAAAGGGCACTACCTTTATCAAAATATTATCATCTTTTGTTCATTCGATGTAGTAAGTGTAAGCTTCAGTACATTGTTTTCCAATATACAAAGAATCATTGATTGCAGAAATTTTATGTCTTCAGTGAAAAAGGCAATGGCCCCTCAAATTGTACAAGAACAATAAAATATTGTCAACAGCAGTGATCTGGGCTGACCATACCTGAAAGCCTGCACCAATGATCTTTAAAAACATATTCAATCATAAGACGCTGCCTAAAATATGAAGGGATATTAAGAAAAAACTGAACACAGCAGTAATACCAAATGTTTAATTAGCTACCAAAATTCACTGTCAGTGAATAATAGACTTTGGGTAACATATTGGAGGTCTCATGCTTTCCATTAAATCTTACAGTAGCAAGCAGCATCAGTTTCCCCAGAGGAAGGCTAATATATTCTTTAGCATCTAGTTCAATAATTTTGCGAAATTCTATCACATTCGAGTGTTATAAATTTATATTAATTTAGCTTTGAAAATATTCCTCTCTTTGCAGTGTTCAAACCTTAATCTTCAAACCTTAATCTTCAAATTATTAAGCCCCACCCCCCTTCCACCTTCAGAGACAACTTGAACTGTAATTTAAATTGACAGACAGGTTATCAATTCCATATTATAACCATTCTTCATGTACTAAGATGTGACTAGGAATTAGCTAGCATTATTCAAAAAACCCTGAAAATATAATTTAGTGGTTTGGGTGCAATGTTTAATTACAGAGAGCTATTTCTGCTTAGAAAGTAGAAATGAATGTAATTTATTTTTAATAATAGACTTTGTACAACTGTTAGTAGAAGAGCAATAGTGCTCTTTTGTAATGATTGAAGCTATTTGAATGCATTAAATCTGACATGCATTCTAGAAAGCTTTTGCCTTCCACCTAAGTTAATGTTGTCAGTTTTGAAAGAATATTCATCAGATGTCATTGTACTTCCTTCACACAAGAGCAATGATTTGCTGGGACACAGCTCACTGGGACGAAAAAGAATTCAAAGCATATTTGAACAAACAAAATTAATGTAACACTTTCAAGAAGATTAGGTCAGCTATTGGACTTAAATGATATATTTTGTCATAAAAAAAGATGTCTCCCTCAAAACCTCCAGAATATTTTTGTATGTATAATTATACCTAAAGGTCGACTTCAATTCTGTTGTAAATACAAGGGAATGTGGACATGAACGATTTCCATGGGGCACATCAGGATCACTCACAGCAAATTAAATGGGACATATTTATGTCATTTCTCCAAGGTTTCTGACATTATGGTGGGATCCACTTGGGAGTGATTCTAAACAATTCAAGAAACTTATTAATGTGCTCTTACTATATTGCAGCATGCCACTGATTGCAAAAGCTCCACAGGCTGTTTGTTCTGATAAGGATTATAAACAAACTGATAACTTCATAAAAGCTTTGGGGCTTCTGGAGACCAATGCATGAAAGTAAACTGGGACCATTACTAGATCTGGTTTTGGAAAAGTCCCCCTAATTCTGTTCATGAAAGCAACAGCTGCTTTGAATTTCAGTTCCTGCCACAGGATAGTTCCAAACTCCTTCCACAAATTATGATGTGTAGAGAGCACAATATCCAGTTCTATTAACACAATAATCAAGGCAGATTATGATCTACACCTATTGCAAGATATGCACGCATGCATATAAATAAATAGGCACAGTGCGAAAGCTGTCTGCTAAACATCCACAGTAAAAGGGTTGCATTTCCAAAAGACACATTGATAAAATTTCATGGATCAATGTTGGAGAAAGCTAACCCTATGCAGAGATGGTTTTGGGGCCTGTAATTACAGACTAAAATGTTATAATGTTATAATGGCTTAACATGAAATTGTTACAGACAACGACAAACCCTAGGGTACCATTTTCTGGCAATGCCAACCTATTACATGATGTAAAATGTCTCCATGCCAACCCATTGAATTTTTGAAAAACTATTATTCTTGTGCCATTTATTAAAATTACACTGTTCATAATGATAGATAATAAATGTGCTTTAATAAATATGAAGCATTTTTGTCTTATATTTCTTAGATTTATTCATGCTGAACACAACACACAGAGTCAAGATTAGTCACTGATTTGAATACATATTAAAGTCTGGCTAATTTTATACCTCAGAGACATGAATAGTTCAGCAAGGCATTTGTGTGGTTTTGAATTATCTTTAGACTTGGATAGGGGCCCAAGAGTACTGCTGATATGTTTAATTGAACAAATCAGTTCATTCAAATATACCCAAGTATTTTTCCAGGGGAGTGTCTGATAGAGAACAATTGCAAGCCTAGTATGTCCTTTGTCAAACTACTCCTTATAGAGAGGCATGTACAGTAGGTAGTTACAGACATTGATTCTACTCTCACATCAAACAGTGAATTCATTTAATAGAAAATGCAATTTATCCATTGGCTTCTGGGGCTGTAGTACTTGAAGTAAACTCACCAAAGCCAAATGAATAATATATCCAAGCATTCAATCTGCGATGTATAAAGATTGGTTATGTTTGAACTGCAAAGACTTCTAGATTAGGTGGATTGGCCATGTAAATTGTCTGTACTGTCTAGGACTGTATAGGCTAGGTGGATTAGCTACTGTAAATGCGGGATTACGATGATAGGATGGGGGAGCCGGGTTTGGGTGGGATGCTGTTCGGAGGGTCAGTGCAGACTTGATGGGCTGAATGGCCTCTTATCCACACTGTAGGGGTTCTATAAAAGTGGCCAACCATCTGCAATAGCTCTGTCAATGTTCTGTGCAATTTTCTCCATTAACCAATACATTCTGAGATCCGCCAGGCATTCCTTCAGAATGGATGCCATTGGGTCAACACTGCAATCCAAGTTCAGTGCCACTGGTATTGTTACTCCTTAGGCACAAGACCATAACAATCACAGGCCACTCAGTTCTCTAGCTAGTTTATTACGTTATTCCCGATCTGTCCTTCAACTTTATTTACCCAACTTTAAAGGTATGTCAGAGATAGTAGGAACTGCAGATGCTGGAGACTCTGAGATAACAAGGTGTAGAGCTGGATGAACACAGCAGGCCAAGCAGCATCAGAGAAGCAGGAAAGCTGACGTTTCGGGTCTAGACCCTTCTTCAGAAATGGGGGAGGGGAAGGGGGTTCTGAAATAAATAGGGAGAGAGGGGGAGGCGGATAGAAGATGCTTAGAGGAGAAGATAGGTAGAGAGGAAACAGACAGGTCAAAGAGGCAGGGATGGAGCCAGTAAAGGGGAGGTAGGGAGGAGATAGGTCAGTCCAGGGAGGATGGACAGGTCAAGGGGGCGGGATGAGGTTAGTAGGTAGGAGATGGGGG
>NC_063338.1:23381980-23423678 GCF_021869965.1 Rhincodon typus
TCTTCCTCCCACCTATCCCCTCCTCCCACCTCAAGCCGCACCCCCATTTCCTACCTACTAACCTCATCCCGCCCCCTTGACCTGTCCGTCCTCCCTGGACTGACCTATCTCCTCCCTACCTCCCCTTTACTGGCTCCATCCCTGCCTCTTTGACCTGTCTGTTTCCTCTCCACTTATCTTCTCCTCTATCCATCTTCTATCTGCCTCCCCCTCTCTCCCTATTTATTTCATAACCCCCTTCCCCTCCCCCATTTCTCAAGAAGGGTCTAGGCCCGAAACGTCAGCCTTCCTGCTCGGCCTGCTGTGTTCATCCAGCTCTACACCTTGTTATCTCAGATTTTCCAGCATCTGCAGTTCCTACTATCTCTTGAGCAAGTCTAGCTGCTTCTGTGGAGAAGGGAAGAGAACAAACATTCCAGGACTGTGGCTTTTCATAAAACTTGGAAAACTTAGAAATATGACCAACTTTGAGTAGGTGAAAGAAGGACAGGATGTGAAATAGACAAAAAGGGAGGGTATGTAAGAGGGTAGAGGACAAGAGAGATTAAATGGCAAAGGTTTTCACAAAGCAAGGTCAAAGGAAGTGCTAATGGAATGAGAAAAGAAATAAAAGATGATGTGATGAGAGGATAATAGCAAAATATTGCAGGGGCTGGAGATCTGAAATAAATACAAAGTGCTGGAGAAGCTCCAGCTGGATGCAAAAGGTTAACTTGGTTTCTTCCTCCACAGATGCTACCAGATCTGCTGAGTTTTTGGAACATTTTCTGGTTTTATTGTGTGATAAGAAATGGTATGAGTGTCATGATCTGGCAATAGCAGCCCATTTGAGTGCAAATTAGATTAAGAAAAGAAAATAGATCAATAAAAAGAACTTTAAAAAATGGAGCAGTCACAATTTCAAGTTGTTAATTCAATGCTGAGTCCTCAACAATATAAGTGCCAGGTGAAAGATGATGTGTTGTTCCTCAAGCTTCAGAGTGCTTCACCAGAACACTGCAGATGTACTGAGAAGTCAAGGTGGAAAATTACAATGACAGCTGCCTATACAGTTACGAATAAAAGGAGGTATTCCTCAAAGCAGTGCAGAGATCGTGGTCGGTGAATACTGAAGAGAAACTGAAGCTCACCTTGGAGGAGTTTTGGGAGCTGTGGACAGTGAGGGGACAGTGTTGCATCTCTTGTGCGCATAAGGAAAGGAGGCTTAGGAAATGGAGAAGGGTATTATTGAAGAGATGGAAGGGACAGTGCCTTCAGAACACTTAAAGTGGAGAGGACTGGAGGCAAAGATGTTCTTGGTGACACCATGATGTGGAGGTGCTGGTGTTGGACAGGGTTGGACAAAGTCAGAAGTCACACAACACCAGATTATAGTCCAACAGGTTTATTTGAAATCACAAGCTTTTGGAGCACTGCTCCTTCGTCAGGCGAAGTGATTTCAAATAAATCTGTTGGACTATACCCTGGTGTCATGTGACTTCTGACCACAATGTAGGTGGCAGAAATGGCCAAAAAAAATAGCAAGATGCTGAATAGCTGCAGACTTGAGTCCAATGGAAGTAGAAGAACAAATAAACCAAACAGGAACTTTAAAAAGTGGAGCACAGGTTACAATCTCTATTATTATGGACACACCCAATTTACAGACAAATGGGGTGAAAGATAGCGTCAGGGGGAGTGTAGTTATTGGAACCAGCTGGATCTTATTGACAATAAGATCCTAGATTGGGGTTGTTAACTTGGGTCAATCAGGAAGCCCTAGCTGATCAATAAAACCATGACATTTTGAATCTTCTCAGCTCAGGCGACTGATGCCAAGCTGGCTGGCCAGAGCCAGTGTAATGTGCACAAGTAAATAAAGGGTGGGAGAGAGCAAGAACTGCAGATGCTGGAATTCAGTGTCAAAACAGTCTGGTGCTGGAGGAACACAGCAGGTCAGGCAGCATCACAGGAGCAGGCAAGTAGACCTGATGAAGGGTCCCGACCCGAAACTTTGACTTTCCTGCTCCTCTGATGCTGCCTGACCTGCTGTGTTCCTCCAGCTCCACACTAAATAAAGGGTGACTTGGTGACGGGACCCGGCCTCTGGGTGGGTATGTCACAAATGATCTGGGGAGTGGGCAGTAAAGTGGAGTTAAAGTGCTACAAATGGCATACTGAACAGTCTTACATAGAACATAGGGAAACAGTACAGCACAGTACAGGCCCTTCGGCCCATGATGTTGTGCCGACCTATCGTCCTTCTAAGATCAACTACTCTGCATACCCTACACTTTACTATCCTCCATGTGCCTATCCAAGAGTCGCTTAAAAGTCTCACGTATCTGACTCCACTCCACTGCTGGCAGTACATTCCACATGCCCACCATTCTCTGTGTAAAGAAGCTACCTCTGACATCACCCCTACACCTTCCTCCAATCACCTTAAAATTATGCCCCCTCGTAATAGTAACTTCCGCCCTGGGAAAAAGTCTTGTTGAGTCTATACTTGCTCCTATTTCTTATGAACCCACAGCCATTCAAACTCAGGAGTTTAAAGCACTCAGCAACCAGTCAAATGAAAAAATGGTTCCGCTGAAATCTCAGGCTCCTTGATCATCTCTGCTTGCTTCAGAAGAAGGGGGAAAAAAGGGAAAAGTAAAGCCATGAGATTTAGAATCTCCTCAGTTCAGGGGACAGACTCTGAGCTGGCTGGTCACGGCCAGTGTACTATGTACAAATAAATAAAAGGTGGTGATTTGGTGATGGAATACCAGCCTCTGTGCAGCTATTTCACTGGTGATGGAAGAAAACAGGACATGCCTGAAAAAACATTCGCTTGCAACAGTCATCTTGGAGTTGGGGAAAGCATTTCTAGCATCATGCCTTTATTAGGGAAGCTTGACTTGTTTCACCCTGCTGTCAAAGACTGGTCCAGTATGTGGAAAGAATGATTTTTTTTTTTCACTGGGCGAAACACATTGGGGCAGATGAAAAGCAACAAGTAATCGTTTTGACTGCTTGTGGACCCATAGTATTTTCGGTTACAAGGGATTTAACTTTCCCAGTGGCAACAGACATTAAAACCTTCCAAGAGTAGGTTGAGAAGTATTTTGACCCCAAAACTCCTCTAATTCTGAGATGCTATGGGTTTTATTTGGCTGTTAGAGAATTGGGTGAATCCATATCAGGATTTTTGATGAGGATGAGACAACTAGAAGAGGCATGTGATTCTGGCTTAATCCTGAATGAGATGCTGAGAGACGGTTTGCTATGTGGGATTAATTAAGTAACCGTGCAGAATCGCCTGCTAACTTAAGGCCAACTGGACTTCAGACAGGCACCACAGGTTCAATGTTCCTGGTCATTATGGACACCAATTAAAGCGATTGGACATGCATAAAGTTCATTCGGCAAACTCAGGAATGACGATTCTGAAGCAGCAAACATCGTTCATGATACACAATTTCATTCAGGGTACGAAGTTTGGTGCTGGAACCATGGGAATGGCCCTGTATGGGTACCAGGCGAGGAAGACGCGAGGTCAGTTCCTGTGAAAGTTCGGGTAGGTGATACAGGGATGCAAACGGGGCAGGAGCAAAACATACCTGGCCCCTCAGAACAGTCAGAAGGCCTGTCAGAAACCACAGGTCCTCCACCTACGTCTAGTTTGGAGGAAATCTGAGTCCAAGATGGATGCAGCCTCGATATCATTACTGTCAGAAGAGGAGGAGAAAACTCTCCCAAGATGCTCTGGAAATAAGCCATTGGTTACATGCTGCCTGCGTCAGAGTCAGAGAAGCGGGACCTGGAGCGAAAAGCTACAAGAGAAAGACCTGGCCTATATCCCTGGACTTGGGGAGGTTGGAGGGGTGCTGGATCTTGTTGACTGCGAGATCCTCGATTGGCCCAGATTAACAACCCCAATCAGGAAAGCCTTGGCTGACCAATATAACCAGGAGATTTGGAATCTCCTCAGTTCAGACTGACTGAGAGCTGGCTGGCCACATGTAAATAAGGGGTGACTTGGTGACAGGATATTGGCCTCTGTGCAGTTATTTCAGGGGGGATCCCTATTGTAGTTCTGAGGAGGGATAAGAGCATAAGTGCTTGAAATTGAATGGAAGCTTCCTGCCATCCATACTGGAAGTAATCCATAGTTGAGGAAAAAGGAAGAAGATGTATTGAAACACCCATATCATATCAGAGCTGATGAGATGGAGATGTAAAGTCAAATGACCAAAGCAACTTTCTGAAGTTACCAAGATCTTTAGGAAAAAGAAAAGATTTGCATTTATTTAGCACCTTTCATAACCTTAGGATAATCCAAAGCCCTTGCTGTTAGTGTGCATTAAAGCATATTGGCCAGGACATCAGGTTCAGATCTCCAGCACTTCTTTAAATAGTAACAAGGGATCTTTAACTTCCACCTGAGAGGGTAATTTCTCATCCAAACGATGAGACTTCCTACAGTTGTTACAACTGTGATGGGAGGAGTGTACTGTCTTTCTCGCAATCCACTGTTCCATGAGTGAACTTAAAATGAATTCAGTTTCTAATATGGCCAATCGTATGATGCCTCTGAATTAGACTTAACATAAAAAGCTTCATCAACCAAGTTTTTTTTAAAACAAAAAAAGTTTTGTTTAATGATAACAAGTGTATTCCACAAAGGTGCAGAATTGATTAACACAGTTTGCATTGTAAAAATGTACCAGATATGGGAAAAATAATATTTCTCTCTACAGAGATTCACTTTAGGGAAAAAAATACACTTGGCCAATAATGGTTAGTTCTTGAAGATTACATAAGTATAAGGTGTGGAACGTTCCAACGATTGTCAACTTGGCATTCTAGCACACACAGATAGGGTACGAGACATGAAAGTTGCCTCTGCAATCTTGACAGCTTGCTCAGAAAACACAGTATCATGATGGTTTCCTCAGACAACAATCAAGTTTCATACTGCATTCACAATAAGGATTCTACAGAAACAGGAGAGATGAACTGAGCATCCTGGGCTTCCTCCAACTGAATGACAAAAAACTTTTAAGTGTAACAGTTACAAAACCCAGTGGGTGACCTACAGCAATCCATGTGGTTTCCAAGAATGCCTTGTTAAAGTTCTGGTGCTATTTTTAAAAATACAGATTAATTCAAGAAAACATGAGATGAATTAACCTTTCCACAGTCCTTCAAAACTGAAGTCCTCAAATAGTATGACATCTGTATAACAACACAGAACACCTTCAATTCCACACTGGAGTGTCAGCTTAGATTTTGAATTTTTTTTTCATTCATTCACAGGAGCCACCATCTGTAGCTCATCCCTAATTGGCCCAGAATAGGTAATGCTAAGCTGCCTCCTTGAAATACTAAAGTTTATGAAGTGTAGGCACAGTAACAGTGCTGTTAGAAAGGATGTTTCAGGATTTTGACCAAGCTATAATGAAGGAACGGCAAAAGAGTTCCAAGTCAAAATGGCACAAAGTTTGCAGAGTGACATGCCTGTGGTGATGATGTGATTTATCTGCTGCCCTTGTCATTTTACGTGACAGAGACTACAAGTTTGGAAGTTACTGCGATGAGTTGCTGCAGTGTATTTTACATATGGTACACAGTGTTGCTACTCTAACTGACTTGTGCCTTGTAGGTGTTAAACGGGTTTTGGGAAATCATGAAACGAGCTAGTCACTGCAGAATTCCTTGCCGCTGACCAGCACTTGCAGTTCCAATAGTGGGGCCTGAGTCCTTGACCTTTTAATTTGGCTACTGTTCCACACTATTTGTGAAGAATAGTTTGACTATTTTGGGTTATAATTGAAACTGCACTTAAACATTCAAGTGATACAAGATTTACCTTCAGTTGAAAATATGTTTCTGCTATAGGCTGATCTCCCTTTCCCTCACAAAACTAGAATGAATATCTACTATTTCTAAGCATTATGAACTTGTAAATTAATAACATTCTTCTAGACTTTACAGTAAATTCAGGGAATTTCGAGCTAACTGTATTAACGTACATGTTGCTGCAATGTCTGTGAAAGTCTTGAAGTATCTAGTGTTCAATTTTTCTGAAGTTATAGACATTTCTTCAGAAATGTCTCTTCACAACCTCAAATATATGTTAATCCAGTTGAGGTTTCATAATATATTTAATAATTACAATATTGTAAAGTGGCAGTGTTTTTAATATTCCTTGTCACTTCCCATCACTGCACTTGCTGTGTCATTTAAGGGGGTTATGCCTTGAGTCCATATAAATGTCCAGTTACATTATCACATTGTCTCCTAACATCATCTTTCCTGTGAAAACAGAATATGGTGATGTATTTAATTATATATTGCAAATGCTTTAAATATTAATGACTAAAGTGCCAGAAATTGGAGAGCAAAGAGGACTGCAAGGTTGCAACAGCACTCATGGTCAGCAGTTTGAATGAAAGGGAAGACAAAAGGGCTGACAGCTTGTGAATGAATAATGCTGGGTCGAAAATGGAAAGAAGTCACAACTTTCAATGAGGACAACTTTGGGAGAAGGGTCACTGGACCTGGAACATTAACTCTGTTTTCTCTCCACAAATGCTGCCAAACTACGAAGTTTTCCCAGCAATGTCTGTTTGTGATTTTGACTTCATACCATTACTTGTCATTGGATCTACAAATCAAGAATTCCTAACAACGTGACAACCGTAAGTCTAGAGCTCTGATTGGTGTGAGGTTGATTACCTGTATCTCAAAACAAAATAAGCAACAAAATTTTCCATTTTGCAACTTCCATATTTAGCTGATTTGATACAAAGTCAAGGATTTTAGCAGTTTGACGGGCTTTGATACCTTTCTGTATGCATGGGTTTTAATTAATGAAAATTACCAAACATTGCATCACAGTATAGATCATTGCAGTTGTTTTCTGTTTTGTTTGACTTTAACTACTCTGTTACATCCAGGAGCAACTACTTTCTTCAGGTATGTTCTACTCTGGAAACACATGACAATGGAACTTGGTAAAAGCAATAGGTACACTTTCCCTTTGAGCATGCGAATATATTTTCCCTTTGACACTACACAAGTCCACTGACCTCCTGAATTATTTACTTTGCCACATCAATGTTTCCCCGATTGAACATTTTCAATGAAGCTGCAAGGTGCTGCTTTAAAGTAGTGAAATAACAAACTCCTACCACATACCTACCAAGAATGCAATATTAAAAAAATGCATTAGTTGGTACTGTATCTGAACGAATGACCACAAGAAATGGAAACAGTATTCTGAATTAGAAACATTTTAAAAGTAGCATTCAAATGGCATATATTGCGTCATTTTTGTGGTCATGAAATTAGATTCAATTCAATGGCATACTGCAGCTTTTACTCAACAAATGCTATAATTTCAACATTAAATTTAGGATACACAGCTGATCTTTAACTGGGTTAAATAAAAATCAATTTAATTATAATAGAAAAAAGGGGGAAAGCTCGACATACTTGTAGCAAGTATGGCACAGTATCCATGGTGATGGCTGAAGATGCCGAAATCCAGAACTCCAGAAATCTCAGACATGGCACCAACCATTTTCCTTGGTGGGGAAGAGGGAATTAGGGTGGCAGTTCCAAACTACACTCCTTCGTTGCACGGAGGCCTTCATGTCTGATTTGCATTAACCAGGAATATGAACAGAACGTATGGAACTAAAAGAGGCCTAAACTTTGCAGGATTGCTCGAATAGCTTGGTATCTTTTTGGATAAGACACAGAGGGATGTCTGTCAGTTCCAAGCCTTCATAAATGTTTTGAAGTGGTACTACAATTTCAAACATGTGTTTTATTTTTGAGGGATTCAAGGAAGTTAAATGTCATGAACCAGTTTTTTAATCAATGACTATATTTTTCTAAAACAGTGTGTGCTTGAACAGTCACTGAGCAGTTATGTTTTAATCCCATCTCAGCCTGGGTCCTAAGGTCTGTGCTAATAAATAGTGGGTAAATTGGACAAATTAGAAAACGTTTGCAGAGGTAATCACACTACACTTTTGTAGCATGCAGGCAGCTAGTGCAGGAGGACCCGAGATGATCTTGCTCACAAATCTGTTTTCTGCTTTGGATACTCGTGAGGGTAATGGTTCCCTCAGAACAGTGCAGTCAAAGCCAGTGACACTAGGGGCATCTCAGCTGTACAGAAGCAGAGGGAAGAGAATGAAACAGCAATGCTGACAGGGAATCCTTTAGTTAGGGGAACAGACCCAAG
Organism: Rhincodon typus; assembly: GCF_021869965.1. NCBI lineage: Eukaryota > Metazoa > Chordata > Chondrichthyes > Orectolobiformes > Rhincodontidae > Rhincodon > Rhincodon typus. Next base: position 23,390,208 of record NC_063338.1, read on the forward strand.
TATTTCTGTATCTTTAAACATGACTCCAGGATGTTGCGTTTCCTCAGGGTTAAGGATGTCACAGTACGGTTGCAGGATACTCTTCTCGGAAAGGGTGAACAGCCAGGGATTATGGTTCACGTTGGTACCATTATTGAAAGGGAATTGATGTCCTGAAAGCATATTATAGGAGCTAGGAAAGAGATGGAAAACAAGACCTCCAAACTTGTAATCTCAGCGTTACCCCCAGTTCCTCAAACTAATGAGCACAGAATCAAGGAAAGTGTGGTTGGAAAACTGGTGCAGGAGGAAGGTTATTGGATTTGGGACTGGTTCTGGGGCCGGTAAAAGCTACAAATGATGGACAGCTTGCATCTTGCAGGGAGACTTGCTGTGTTTGTGGGGAGGTTTAAATTAGGTTGGCAGGGGTAAGTGAATCTAAAAGCGATGCAGATTCATGGAAAGCAAAACTAGTAAGAGGAAATAGAAAATGAGTAAGCAAATCTAGAAGACAAAGGCTCAATTAAAGGCAGTCTATTTAAATGCACATCACATTCCTCAAAAGACTAATGATTTGAATGTACAAATTGGGCGAAACAGATATCATTTAATTGCCGTTACTGAGACATGGCAACAGGGTTACTAAGGCTGGAAGTTGGATAGCCAAGGATACGTACTTTTAGGAGAGACAAACAAAAAGGAAAAGGAAGGTGGACTGGCATTCCTAATAGGGGATGACATTAGCATATTAGTAAGAAAAGGGTCTTCAATCGAAGAGACAGTACTGAAAAATTAGCTGGATTAAGGGCTGTATACCTCCTAGAACAGCTTCATTACAATGTTAAAAGGAAGACAATGGATGAAGTTGTTGTTATCTTTCCTCCTATAGGTTCTGAAAAGATTTCTATTGACTGTAAGGTGGCAAATGTAAACCCACTACTTTAAGAAAATAGGAAGAGGAGAACAGACTTGTTGGCTTGACTGTTGGGAAAATGTTAGAATCTATTTGAGATGAACATTTAGAAAAGAATGGTAAAATTGGGCATCGTCAGTATGTATTTATGAAGGGAAAACTAACTTTGATAAACTGGAGTTTTTTTGAGGATATTTCTTCCAGAATAGAAAGACAAAATAGTGCATGTTGTGTAGAAGATTTCTGATAAGGGTCCCCACGCAGGTTAGGATATAAAATTAGAGCAATTCAATACGACTGAGAATTAGATAATTGACAGAAATCAAAGAACAGTAATAAGTTATTCTTCTCAGAATGGCCGACCATGATGAGTGGGGGTACCAACAGGGTCAGTGCTTCATACACAACTGTTCAAAATGTATATAAACAAGTTGGATGTGGGGGCAAATTGTAATGTTATCAAGTTTACTAATGGCACCAAACAGATTGGGAATGCAAGTTGTGTGGAAGGTGCAAAGAGTCTTCAAGAGGAATTGGCAGGCTAAGTGAATGAGATAGAATGTGGTTGATTGAATGTAATCTAAATTAGTGTGAAGTTATTCAAAAATTTTAAAAAGTTATTCACTGTGTTTGGAAAAAAAAAAGGAGGAATATTTCTTAAATGGGGAGATGTTGGAATGTGCAGGTGTCCTTGTCCCTGAGTCATTAAGTCCTAGCATTCAGGTACAGCAAGCGACTAGGAAGCCATATGGAACGCTGGCTTTCATTTCAAGCGGATTTGAAGATAGAAATGATGATGTACAGGGTGTTGGTGAGGCCACACCTGGAGTACTGTTTAAGCTTTGGTCTCCTTATCTAAAGAAGAATAGGGAAAACCATGGAGGATGTTCAACTGAAGTTCACCAGATTAATCCTGGAGATAGGAGGATTGTTTTAAAAGGACAGATTGAGAAAATTGGGTCTTAATTCTTAGAGGTTTCTAAGAATGAGGAGTGATTTTGTTGAAACTTATTGAATTTGTACAGGGCATGACAGGGTCAATATAGACAGGATGTCTCCTCTGGTTGGTGACTCTAGAACCTGGCAACATGATCTCAGGATACTGGGTAGGCATTTCAAACTGAAATGAGGTGGTATTTCTTCAAAGGTGGGTAAATCATTAGAATTCTCTACCCCAAGGGAGTGTGGAAGCTGAATAATTCAGTATGGTCAAAGCAGAATTAGTTTCTGGAAACTAATGACATTTAGGGATTTGGAGAGTGTGAGAAACTGGCATCGAGGATGTGATCAGCCATGATCTGGTGTAGTAGGGCTGGCTTGATGGGCTGAAGGGGTTACCCTTGTTCCTTTATTCCTATTCCAATGTTGTGAAAGGAGAAACAGTGAAAAGTAATAAAAGCACAGTTAATCTTTTGTAGCCCCAGCGATGTTTTCTGACATCAGCCCAAATGGGATATGGTACTCATATTAGCTCTGTTGACACAGAGCTGAAGATGTAGCAAAGTGAAGTTTTAACATCAAGTAGCAATAGTGGTTTCCCATCACATGATTCAGTTAACAAAAGTTCAAACCGTTATTACATAGAATTGTTTTATTGATAGGATCTTAAATTTTTTGCAAGCAGGACTTTAAAACAAGAAATGGGAATGAGAAAAGAGAGATAGTAAAAAGAATAAGTGGAGTAAGAAGGGGTGGTTAAGTAGGAGAGGGGGAGAGAAAGGGGGAAAAAATGGGAAAGGCAGGTTGCGGGGGTAGGTGGATGGAAAGGAGGAGAAGAACAACTACGGACAGAGTATTGATTTAAATCTGGGAAACACTCGCAGGACTTTCTCTCAGCTGGCAGTCTCTCACTCAGAGCTAGCTAACAAAACACCACAAACTATTTTACTCCATCTATTCCAGGATTCTTTCTGACTAAATAGCAGAATCACAAGTGGACATATATGCGAAGCTACATCAGTTGATGGGGCATACACAAACATTAGACCTTGTTTGCTTTTGTTATGTGAAGTGATTCCAATACTATCGCTACCCACCTCTTCCTTCTAATGTTTTGAGTCCTGGGATTTGTAATTAGAAGTTACAGAATGCCACTACAAAAACATTTGAGAATGCCACTGAGCAGAATTCATGCAGTCTATGATTTGAAATTTTTAGCTTTGATCAGCTTCAAATTCTTTTCAGAGCAACGTAACTGGGTTCCTTTGGCTAGACCCTTCGACATGATAAACTCCTGTGTTTGCTTTCATGTTGGAATGCTGGGAGCTTGAACTAAATGCGGTCATGTCTGCAAACTTCAAATAAACTTCCACAAATCAATTGCTTCAGTTCGTCTCCTTTGTGCAAGATTGCACATTTGAAGTGAACATAAATCTCAAAATAGGTAAGTTGCGTGGGATATTAAGCTACTTTGTGCTTAAAAATTCAGTTCACAAAATTCTTCAGTAGCAGCGAATGAAAGCATTTAACACGTAATTGCAACAAGTCAGGGTTGGTTTAAAACTTCAGCAATGTATGTTTTAAGGAGTTAGAAAATTGCAACCAATTGTTAACTAGTGAAATTGGTAATTAAGAATGATCCCCTCATAGCACGGTCGAACAAAAACCTGAGATTTTATATCAGCATCTTCCATATTTAAACATATTGCCTTCCAGGAGACTAATATTTGGTGTATTTTTTATTTTCCTCATTGCAAGGGGAGTACATGATAACAATTAGGAGATCTATAATTATTAAAATGAACACAAAAACCATTTCTGAAGGAGGGTCTAGGCCCGAAACGTCAGCTTTCCTGCTCGGCCTGCTGTGTTCATCCAGCTCTATACCTTGTTATCACAAAAATGATGCACTTTCAGATTTCTTCTATTGGTTGGATTGGCTTCAGTTTTGTGAACCCAGCAATTGCTCCTCATATTCCACAGTTTATTGAGCACGGGAACACCAAAGAATGGCCATTTGGATTATAAAAACTGTTCCTTTTACAATCTGACCCGTGACATACTGAACACAACCTATCCAGTGCTCCCCAGTCAGATATTGCAAAGATGCTCCCTTCCTTGAAATATAAACAAGTAAAAAACAGAATATCTAAAACTTAAATTTTCACCCGTGACCAGTTATTTTTCCTTCAATATTTCTGTCAGTTCAGCAATCATCGCACTGCTTAGCTGTTTACAAACTGCAATTGCAAAGCACTCTCACAAAAAGCAGATCTTTCTTCAACTATTGCTGAAAGTGAATAAAAAAAAGAGACCTGCTAGAAACATCAAACTTCAGACACACAAGTCTGATTATACCAGTTCCCAGCTGTAAGTACAAACGTTCAGTGGTGCACTGATTTCCAAGAATAACATGTTTAAAATGAGAACTTTAAAACAAATTCATTGTGTGAAGCATATCAAAATTTTTCATCAAAACCTTAATAACCTAAATTTCCTAGACAGTGCTCAGTCACTTGTAAACTTGTGACTGGTTCAAGACTAAAATCACCACTGTTACTCAAGCCAAGAATAAAGATCCAACTGAGAAAACTCTCAATATGCCTACAGCCTCTCGAAATACAGTCCTACAAGCCGTTCGATGGTGTACTAATGACTAAACCTTTGCGAGAATATTCAGATGTCCCTCGACACAGAGAATGTGGGCAGCAATGAAGGAATCATCATGCTAATGGGCCCACCAGCAAACAAAATGGCTCCAGCGAAAACAAAAGTGCCGAAGTCATCACCAACTACAATACACAGTTGGAGAGTTGGTGAATCACTTTGACTTGTACTTAAGGGAGATCACCATCACTGAGGAATCTCAGCAACGTAGTAAACTTGCCTGATGGAGCAGAGCTATATACTCATACCCAGAGTGGAGAAGCTTAGGAGAATTACCACAGGCAAAGTTCTTGGTGCAGATACTCTGCCACCCAAACCCTTCAAGCTCAGGACGCTGGCAGTTCTACATCACCTGCACAAGCTTCTTCATCCCTGCTAGAGGAAGGGTGCAGTGCCCCAGAACGTGCATGATTGACATTGCAACTTTCTACAAGATCAACATATACTAACTTCATCGATTTCACTATGGCAGTGCACCATGAGCAGGGACTGTCTGCCTAAAGATGCTGGAGAAAAGTGGCTACCGTAACCAAACCAGATTTGACAGAAAAGCTGTTCTTTTTCTTGGATACCAGACAAATTTGAAGTGTTAAATCGTCAACAGTTTTGCTACACTGATGCTGGTGAGTTAGCATTTCATACTGAGGAAAACTTATAGGATAGACTCTCACATACATAAAACTGATTTGACCATCAGCTCAGGAACACAAGTGCCATAGGATAAGTTGTTGCTATCTTGTGCTAGTTCTGCAATATTTGCATTGTCCACAAAACTGCATGAAAACATAACATTCTTCCTCTTTGCAAAAATGATTCAGCAAACCTTTAAATAATTAACTTTTTCTTCCTTTATAGAAATAAGTTTAATTTTAACTATGAGCTATCAAAATTACAAACCATCATATAGACAACTCAATTACATGAGCGTTATCCAGTTCACTTTTACATTTTAGGGATGGTCCATTGTCTAGTCAACCTGGTGCGTTGTGCCAACATGATGCCCTGTTTTATATAAAACTAATACTTTTTCAAGGCAATGAAATACTTAATATGGAATGCATGACTCGTACCAGATTATCACCACTACATAAAATCAGGATTTTGGACTCCAATATTCACTAGATTCTACATCCACTTCTAGCAGGTACCTGAACCTCTCAGATCTGAATCAGCAAACAGTTTTATTCAGAAGTCTCAGCCAGGATCCCATCACAATTAAGACCATGAAATGCGTGAACAACTGAAGTATACCAGGTCTTGTTTTATGATGTTAAACCATCAGATGCCAAACGTTGGGGAAACAATAGTACATCCTTAAAATTCTTTGTGAGATTTTGCTAATCTTAGCAGGAAAATCAACATATATTTGCCCAGCAAGCTTAAATAAATGGTTACAGATTGAAATATCTGTAGTTACAAGGAACAGTCACCTAACACAAAGACATTCTACTTTAGCCCCGAGCATTTAAGCACAGTACTCTTGACTGACAATGGGTTATCACAAAATCCATTACCAACATTGTACTCAGTTCTTCAACAAATTATTGATCTATTCCTGGCCATCTCCCACTTCTTTTGAGTTCTTACTTGCAATTCCCTATATAGTCATTCTGTAAGTTTCACAGTGGCACCAGGGAAACTACTGTGCACAGACAATACTGGCACCATGTATTAAAGCAGAACAATAACAGGCAGACAGACGTAAGACAGGGTGGTATCATGACTATCAGCAATACTGTATAGTCTTTACTGCTGACTAAAGTTCCACAGAAAACATTAACTGGAAAAAATAGGTTCGCTTAGACATGTCCAGGTTGGCTAATTAAAGAACTAGAACTGTCGAGTCCAAAATTCAAATGCATGTGGAAGAGATATGTCACCTTGGGTTGTTGTGCAACTTCCTGCAACAGTCACATGTGGAGGCTTGAATGTCATGGAGCATATCTGCCTACCTTGGTGACAAAATTATGCAGAGAGTCGACCAGCTTTACAGGTTGGAAAATAAATTAGAGGAATGTGATTCTTGAGAGGTAGTTTTAAACAAGTCAAGAGGATAAATGAAAGAAGAAATGAAAGGAATAAACTTTATAAACATTTGCTTTTGTTCCTTTTAAATAACAAAGAAACCCTGAGCTTTTGAGGACCTTCTTTACTACTGCAATTTTGTTTGTGATAAAGTTTTCAAAATGACACTGTAAAAGTGTTCAGTGCACCAATTTGTTACTCACTTAAACACAGCTTCACTATAAATGATAAGTAAACATTATACAGCATTGAAGATAACTATTTAAAGAACTGATTGAAAAGGAAGATGATGCTGAGGCCTTCATTTCAAGCTCAATGACATTGTATTTGCACAGGTACACAGTATATGAACATTTTCAATGAATTTGAAACAAACCTGGTTGTACAAAAATTAATTTGTAAATTGTCTGTTGCGAAATAGTAAATGAGCAGATTTCAAACTGGGAAACAGAAAATGGTACACGTTAAGCAAAGCCAAACAATTACAGGAAGAAATGATGACAACTTGCTTGCATCAATAAAGTGCTTTCAATATTGAAACCAATGTGTTTCTTAAAGATGCAAGGAGAAAACATGAAGGATAACTAAATGCTTTGACAAAGAGTTGTGTTTTGTGCTGAGTTTTAATGAAGATGAAAGTAGTGGTGCACATGATATCCACTTGTAATCAAATATATATGAGAATTGGGGGTTGAAATTTTAATTATTTGGTGGACCATTTACACAAAATAAAATCCCACTTATGTTCTCCATCACTCTGGCACTCATTCAAACTTGTGCTGTTTATACCAGCCAACAGTTTGGATTGAATCCAAATCCCAATTTACCATAGTTAGGGAGGGGCAAACTTAAATTTTCAAATTATACTTGCAAATGGCTCTTAGGATACAAACGCAATTCTCAAATGTCGAGTAGTCAATGCAAAATTAAGTAAAAATATGAAATTCTAATTGGCCTTCATGAATTATTTTACACAACCATTTGCACACATGAACAGGAAGTTTAATTACACTTGGTTATTGCAATATAATCTTGGCAGAGAAAACACTTCAATTAGTATTAAGTTTGCAATTTCACCTGCAGTTTTAGCTGTTCAATTGGTAAGCAATATTATTGTGCTGACATACAAAACCAAATGAACTTTTACAGTTACAGTTATTTTAATGGCAAACAAATGTACCATTTTAGTAATTCTCCCTGAAGACTAACCAATTTTCCTAACACTTATATCAAAATGCATTACAAATTTATTGGCTGCACATGACTAAGTTTTAAAAGGACTAAAATAGCAGCTGTGAAGATCGTCATTAATTCAGATGGCTTTTGTAATTTCTGCAGAGATTCAGAATTATATCATGCCTCCAAAATTTGTAAACTGAATAGCCATAGCTGGGATTTGTTCACTACTTTCAATATTCTCTCCCTTTGCTATTGATGCAAAATGGCAGTATGTACGGTCTACAAATTGCTCTGCAACAATTCAGCAAGACTCCAACAAAAGTACCTTTGAAACTCTACCTCTACCGCTTAGATGGAGAAGGACAGTGGATGCATGGGAACATGTTGGAGTTTCTCTCCAAGCTACACATCATCCTGTAGGGCCTACTGAAAATATTGAGCCTTCTTTCAAGATGGTGTGAATACCCATCTAGTTAAAGCAGCAGCTCCAGTATCATCTTACAGGGGTTTAAAATGCTCATTCTTGCAATGGAGCTGGCAAGAGAGGAACTGCTGCATAAAGACCCTAGCGCCCACACCTGTAAAAATGGCTGGAAATAGGAATAGTGACAAGAATCCCAGAATTGGGTTCCACACGTCTTTGTTACACCCAGCCTGACTGGGTGAAAACCTGAGCTTTCATCCTCCATTAAGAAAACTGACTGCCTACCACCCAATACTTTCACACAATAATGCATCTAAGAAAAATGTAAAACAAGGATGCTTCTTCAACATCAGTATTTTCTATAGAATTTACAACATCAAGCTATAACAATACACAGATACTACAGAATCTCTAAGTGTAGATTGTGGGCCAAATGGCCCACTGAGTCTGCACTGACCCATCAAAGAGCATTCCTCCCCACTGTGACCCTATACCCAGAACCCCACATTTCCCATGGCTAACCCACCTAGCCTGCAGATCTTTGGACTGTGGGAGGAGATCAGAGCACCTGGTGGAAACCAGGGGAGAATGTGCAATCTTCCACACAGACAGTCACCCGAGGCTGGAATCATACCCGGGTCCCTGGTGCTGAAAAGCAGCACTATTAACCACTGTGTTGCCTTGAACAATTTGTTGCTGTTATTACTGCCAGTGCAAAAATTCAAAAGAACAAATGCTCAGCAGACAATCTAATCTGACTAGACCTCCTTCATAGTCTCGTACAGAATTAAGCTGCTGGGAAAGTAGTACAGTACATCAAATAGAAATATTAGCCCCATCAGTCTTCTAATGTTAAAAACAATTTTTAAATCAGTTCAGTGTTTCTACTCAGTTTTCAATTAAACTGCAATCCTGGATCTTCCGAGGTATGGCAATTATTGTTAGATAGCTCCTCCACTTCAACTTTGCACAGTCCTAAACGTGCACCATGTTTCTTGCGGTGTCTTCACAGCCAGCTTCTCCAGAAATGTGGAGCACACTCTGTCAGCATTGCAAAGTTAGGGGAAGACATTAGCTGCCATATGCCACATTTAAAGAGCCAGAGTGAATGCTGGTGAATGGCAGCACTAATGTAAGCTAGTGAATGGATGAGTGGGTGGATGAGTGGGTAAATGAGTAAAATGAGCAGCGTAGGCAGGCAAAGTGGGTAGAGTGGGGTGGGTGCGCGTCATATGGGTCAGGAGTACGTAACCAGTTTGGAGGGGGACACAGCTCATTATGGTAGATAGGGTTGCTTCTGAAGTGAACTTTAAATGGAAAAGGTGATTTCAATGGCTTTGGTATTCTATCCACAAAACAGCCATTAGCTTGTCTTCAAAGTGTATTAGCTGCCTCCATGAGGTTTCCAACATGTTCATCTCCTTTTCCAAATAAGGAACTGGTGTACATGCTGATTCCAACACTCCACATCATGTGTTGACACAGATTTTGAAATACTGATTGCTTTTGAATGATCCAGAAGCATTGTGGATTAAAAGTCAACAATCCCCTGGTACCCGGTGGCCCATGTTCCAGTGTCCGAAAGGAGCACACTGCAAAGATAAGAAATGCAGTGGTTATGACTTTCAAATTTCCCTAGATTCCAGAGAAGTCCCAGTAGATTTTAAGTTAGGAAACGTAACATTATTCAAGGAGAGTGAGGAATGGAACTACTGGCCAGTTTGGTTGGTGGATCAACAGGAAATGTATAATGAAAGAAGTAGTCTTAGCAATGTAGCTAGAAAATCATAGCAAAATCTGAAATTAATAGAAGGGAAATCGCATTTGAGAAATTTAATATAGATAATGAGTGGGTAAAAAGGGAGCCTGAAGTGATGTGGTCAATTTAAGTCTCCATATCGAAGGAAAAAATTATTTGCCTTTGAGATGGACAAACTGTGATGAGAGGTTGAGTAAACTGGATCTCTACTCTCCGGAGTTGAATGGAATGAGAGATGACTTCATTGAAACATACAAGATTCTGAAGGAGCTTAACAGGATCGGCACTAAGAGGTTGTTTCCTCGCTTAAGGAATCAATAACTCAAGGTCACAGGGGCAGGAATAGCAATTATTTGGGACTCGGTAAGAAGAAATTTTTTCAAAGAAATTAGAACTGTCCACTGAAGAGGGCTGCGTTTTCTTTTCCATTAACAAATTACAGAATCAAAGTCTATGGGGAATTAGCAGAAAAATAGATTGAGGCAGTTCAATATAATATGTTGAATGGTACAGCAGTCTCAAATGGACAATGCGGTCTTCCATTTCTTATGCTCTTCTAACTTGAGAGTAAAATAATTTGTAGGTAAGCACATTTCAAAAGTACAGCATCACAAAGTGCTATTTTGTTACAAACAGCTCCCCACAAAGCTACTTCTGTTCACTAATCTTTACAAAAGGGTATTTCCTAAATGGCTTACCCACTGAAAGAGTGAATAGTTCAGTCAAATGGACCAGGAAGGTCCAAGATTCTAATTCCATTTTACACCCAGTGAATTTATCCCCATTGAAGGGCATCACCATTGATCTGTGTCCTTGTGTTAGGGAGCACAACACTAATTACAGTTCCTCTACCCATTCTTATGTAGTAACGTTTGCTTGAAAGCTCGTGTGTATGTGTAGATATTAGTTTGGAAAGGACTAATTCAAGCTTGGTTTTGATGTTCTCATTTCCCAAAAAGCCTCTATAGATAGCCTTCAGCTAACCTCAATGTTATACCATTGTTGAGGTTTCCATTTCCGATAGAGGCAGCTTCCTGCTTTTCAAATGGGTTATAATATTAGTATGAAAAATTCAAAATGTAAACAAACACAATCAATTTAATTCTGTTTTATGTATGTACATTTAAAGAACAAGTTGGAGCTGTCATTTAGAAATAGCAAGAATTTTAGTTTTCACTACTTATTCCAAGGACATTCGCATGAACTTGATTTGTCCATTAAGTGCAGTAGCCAGGATAATTGAAAAATGTATATATTAGAAACATACTTTATGAAAAGTGCCCATGCACATCTTAGAATTATTCAACTCCAAAACCCTTATACTAAATTGTTCCCAGATCATGAGAACAGGACAAAGATTAAATCTAAATAACTTTATATGAAAGGCGAGCTTGTGAAGTTCCCAGAGATTCTTACTTGTGGGAAAGTTTCCATGGTTTCAGGATCAGTTTCTATTTGCACGGTGTTTTGCCTCCTCCAACCTAATGTACAATATAATGAGTTTATAATCCTTGTACACAACGTCAGATGTCAAACCACAGGTATTAAATGTTGAGGTGGGTCAGTTTAAGTATTTGGCAGGCCTTATTGCAGATGAACACTGCCATCCCTTAATGTGATGACTGCCTGCCATACTTCTGAAATCTCCAACTAAATGCTGCTGAAATATTCAGCTTTGACCTCAAAGCCACTCTTTAGTGGTTGTAGCAGATAACACAATTGAGAAAAAAAAACAAAACCATACTCTGGGGTGTTTCAGTCCCGCACTCCCAGATAGTTGAATAGCTCGTGGTTATGAATAGCCGGTCAGAAATCATCAGACCTCTAGAAAGGAAGGCGATGCCCTTTCCTCTACAGTAAGAAAGAAAAACACCTCAGGCATGGATAGAGCCAGCATATCCCCTCATCAGGCACTGTAAGCTGTGAGTTTTAATTAACAAGTCAGAGATTTTACAAATGTGAACCTGTCGCTCTGTGCCTACTGCAAACAAGTGCAAATACCTGGAGTAGGAAGATCAAGGAGCAGCAAGTCTTAAAAAGTTGAAAGGATCATCTCTGCAAATACTGTGCACAGGGACCATTGAACTGCTCTCCCAGTCTTCTCCTCTGCCCATAACATCCATTTTTTGAGACTGTTTTATACAGGAGTTGGCATTCTACTACAGAGTTATAAGTCAATAAGTCAATACCTGCAGCCAGAATTTCTTTGTAATGAACAGTAATCCTTGGAAAGTGTAGAAATCAGGTCTGCTCTGTCAACATAGGTCTAAAAGTCAACTAAAATGGAGGAATTTTGCCTAGTTTTATAAAATCTGTAACGTGTGTAGTGACTTTGAGACCAGCAGGGCTTGATTTTTAGTGCACCATCCGGTGAATGAATAATTTTGTTGTCACGTGTATTTTACAGTGAAATAGAATACAATACAGTGAAAAGCTTTCATCTGTCACCATAAACAATCAAAATGGCGCCGGTTTAAGATTAAGAGAAAATGAAGAGATATAGTTTAGAAAGAAGTTCAAGTTCTGAGCCAGCTCAGAATGTCGGAGTCGCCGATCCTTAGATGCTATCTTTCACCATTGGGCTGATTCACCTTCGCCCAGTGCACCAACTTTGGAGTCTATTGCTGTGGTCGATACTGCCATGGTGCTCTCCCGCCACCGTGAGTGCCAGATGAAGTAGCCGATCCTCAGACACCATTTTTTGCTGCTGGGCCTACCTTGCTGACCTCGCGTCAGGGCTGGGCTCTCCTCGCACAGTCTCACCGCTGCCACTGCTGGGAGCAGCTGACGCTGTTGCCGCCACTGCCACCCATGCTTGAGAGGCCGGGCTGCCTCTCCCCCCGCTGAAGATGCCGAAAAATGTTTTTATAGAGGAAATCAAAGACAAAAGAGAAAGAGCAAAAGTAAAAAGAAAAAAAAAACAAAAAACAAAGAAAGCAAATCAAAGTGGCTAAGCCCCAGACTAGGAGCTCAAAGGCAGCATTACTACTCCACTGCAATTTTGACAGCCAACCCCACACAATAAATACAAGCGAGGTATAACCAACTCTTTAGAGAAATTGGTGTTTTCTAATTTCCAGACAGTTCTACATACTGAGCTGGAAACATTGCTGTCGTTTGGCGAATGAGTATGAACGACATACTGCCACTCCCTGCTGAATCAGATGTAATTTCAGTTTATTACAAGGTTAAAAAAAATGAGCAGCCAGGGTTGGAATTTGGCATCTGCCAACTTGCAACATTCCCTCATCAAGGCCTACAATTCAATAGCATGTTCTCCTCCACTTGGTCTACAGGCCTGGAGATTGTCTTGAGATTTGTCTGCTCATTTTAACACGTAATTGTGCAAAAAATTAGACCCATTTTACCCATATCATCGGTATGTTTTAGAAACTTCATCAACAGGGCCTCCAAATCTTCCCTATGTTGCATGCAGCCATCTACTGCCTCTCAGATTACTTTTAGGCTAGTCCTCCAACAAGTTAATATGGTGCCTTTCTTCATTTAAATGATAAAAGGAGAAGCATAAATATATGTTTAAGTTAGCCAGTGTTGAGTCATGTTGCTTTATAGAGGAATTCACCATAACTGTAATTTTCATTCCATGATCAAAAATGTGTCCCTCAAATGAAGAGCAGATAAGTAGCTTAGGAGATAAGTTCATGATAGAACACTGTAAATGTTTAAAACAGCCAATTTAAAAGACCAAAATCCCTAAGCAGCAATTAGACACATGCCTAGCTTAATTTTTTTTTAAGATAGTTGTGGAGAGCCAACTGTTGTCCAGGGCAGCTAGAGAATTCTCTTGCTCTTCGAATAGGACCATAAGATCTCTTAAATTTATCACAGAAGGGAAATACTGGTCTAAAGTTGCATTCAGAAAATAAAATTTATAACAGTACAGCAGTCTTTCAGTAGTATAGTGCACACCATAACATGAAGCAGAAGTAGGCCACTTGGCCCATCAAATCTGCTGCACCATTCAACAAAATCGTAGCTGATCTGATAGTCAATGAACTGGCTTTTTTGTCTTTTCTCCATAACCCTTCATTCCCTTACAGATTGAAAATCTGTGTCAGCATTTAATACTTGTTTATTCATTCACGGGATGAGGGAGTCGCTGGTTAGGCAGCATTTATTGCCCATCCCTAATTGCCTAGAGGACAGTTCAGAGTCAACCACATTGCTGTGGGTTTGGAGTCACATGTAGGCCAGACCAGGTAAGGATGGCAGTTTCCTTCCCTAAAGGACATTCATGAACCAGATGGGTTTTTCCTGACAATCGGCAATGGATTCATGGTCATCATTAGATTCTTAATTCCAGATATTTTATTGAATTCGAATTCCACCATCTGCCATGGCGGGATTCGAACCCAGGTCCCCAGAACATTATCTGGGTCTCTGGATTAACAGTCCGGTGATAAAACCACTAGGCCATCGCCTCCCCAATAGCGTTACTGACCCTGCTTCTACAGCCTTCTGAGGTAAAGAATTCTGTAAATTCACTGCCCTGCTAAGAAATTCCTCCTCTATGTCTTAAATGGGCAAACAGATTATGCCATATGGTCCTAGACTCTCCCACAAGGGGAAACAATCTTTCCACATCTATCCTGTCGAGCCCCTTAAGAATTGTGTATGTCACAATAAGGTTGTAGCTCATTCTTTTAATTTTCAAAGAGTACAGCCCTAAACTACTTAATATTTCCTCATAAGAAAATTCCTCCATAGCCAGGACCAACCTCGTTAGCCTTCTATAGAATCCAATGGCAGGATATCTTTCTTAGGTTAGGGGACCAAAGTTGTTCAGTGTTCCAGGCCTGATAATAACTAGTGCCTTGTATTGTTTGAGCAAGGCTTCCCTATTTTTGTAATCCATTCTCTTTGAAATAAACGCCAACTTTCCATTTGCTTTCCCTATTACCTGCCTATCTTGTATGTTAGCTTTTTGCGATTCAGTTACAAGGACTCCAAAATCCCTCTGTGCTGCAGTTTTCTGCAGTCTTTGACCATTTAAATTAGATTTACCTCTTCTATTCTTCCTATTCAAGAATATTCCATATTTTTCCAAATTATATTCCATCTGCCAAGTTTTTACAACTCACTAACCTATCCTTACCCCTTTGCGGACTCTGTCATCCTCACCATTCGTCTTCTGCCCTGTTTTTGAGACATCTACAAACTTCTGTAAATTCATCAGGCATGGCTTCCACCTTGAAGCCATCTGCATGATTACATTATGCATTTCTAAATGCTCTACTATTACAGCCTCTATAACATACCCTAATATTCGTCATTGAGAAAATGTTAAGCCAACTGACCAATAGGTACTTTTTTTTTGTATCTACTTCCACTTTTGAAGTATAATGTAACATCAAGGGTTTTTCTAGAATCCAAGAATTTTTGGAAGATAACTACTACTGCAACCATTTCCCTTAGTAGCCTACAATGCAACCAATTAGGTTTAAAAGACTTTGGATCGTTAGTCCCATTAATTTCTCTAGAGCTTTTTCTCAAGTGATTGCTGTTCCATTTATTTCATCCCCACATTTTGTCCCATGATTTGGTATTTTTGGAATGTCATTAGTAACCTCTACCACGATGGCTAATGCGTAGTATTTATTCAGCTTCTCCATTTCCCAGTTTCCCATTTTTAATTTGACAGTCTATGTTCACTTCCACCTCTTGCTTCCTTTTCATGTTTAAAGAAGCACTTATTGACATTTTTATATTACTTGCTAGTTTACACTCAGTTTATTTTCTGTCTCGTTTCATTTGGTCATTTTTTTTGGATTTTAAAAGTTTCCCAATCATCCAGTTTACCACTAATCTTTGCCACACTATCATTTTTCTATTCATTTGATGCTATCTTTAATGTCCTCAGTTTGCCATGGTTGCCTTATCCCCTCCTTAGTATCCTTCTTCTTCACTGGGATATATATTTGCTGAAAGTCAGAAACTATTTTCTTAAATGTCTGCCATTGTTCAATCACCATTTTTTCCATTAAACATATTTCCTAATCTACCCCTGCTAACTCTCTCCTTGTTCCTTGGTAATTACGCTTATCTAAGTCTAACACAGTTGCTTCCAAACAAATTTTCTCTCAAATTAAATGCTAAATTCCACTATGTTATGGTGGCTGTTTCCTAGGGAATCATCTCCTCTGACTTTATTTATCAAACCTGTCATATGACCAGATCCAAAGTAGCCCGATCGCTGTTTGGATCCACAACATCCCAAATGCACTCCGTCTTCTTCCCTGTAACTACTTTTCAATGTGATTTTCCCAATCAACAAGATAATTAAATCACCCATGATTAATATACTTTTTTTCCCAATACCATCATTGTGTCCTGAAGTGTTCTCTTCATACAGTATTGCTGCTGTTAGGGGACCTGGAGATGTATCCCACCAGTGTTTTGTTTTGTTTTACATCTGCGGATACAGATTTTCCATATTTGATCAAAGATCATTTTGTGTATCACATTTATCCCATCTTGGATTAACAAAGCTACCCCACTACCCTTCCCTTCCCACTTGTCCTTTTGAAAAGTCATATAACATTGAATAATTATTCCTGGTTTTGTTCTCCTTGTAAGCATGTCTCTATAATGGCTATACTATACACAGTGATCTCCATTAAGTCATGAATTCACTTATTGTATTTTGAGTACTATATGCTTTAAGAGACAGAATTGTTGCTTCTTCACCACTTTTTCTTCCGTTGACTCCATTTGGTTATTTTTTTGAATGTCTGTACACTGTCTCTTCCTACCCCATCCTCAGTTTCATTACCCTAACAACTATCCTGCAATGTTGTCATATCCTTTTCCTTTTTGACAGTACGTAATCCCTCTCCAGTATGTTTCCCCCTCTATTTTTAGTTTAAATTCCTCCCTATGGTGTAAGTTATGAGATGCCAGAACATTAGAACTTGCATGTGCCAGCCTAGATTAGACATTACAGTCTTTGGATTTTGGCTTGTCTTCACATCCTTCTGACTCCGATGCAAGACACGGAGGAAAGGCTGGTAAACTAAACTAAACTAAATCTTTCCACAGTGAAGGAAAAGTTTGCTCGTGTCCTTTGCAGAAATATCCTGGAGGTTGTACTACATAAATTACAGATTTTGTCATCAGTTAAGAATAGAGTCCTAAGATTACTGCAGGTAGAAAGTATTGGTTGTAACAAGGAATCTAGGCAAGTATTTGAAAAAAAAAGTGCTGAGGAGGTTCATGAGATATAAATTTGAATTTAAGATTTACAGCAGGAGTTAGCTAGTCTCACAAATGACGGTTTACAGAAGTTTACAAATGGTTTACACTTGTATTAACAGCAATTAACTTTTGGACTACGTTTCTTTCTCAGCTCAGTTCTACTCCTCAAACTGCAACTAAGGCTGGAATTTTCCAATCTGGATCACGATCTCTATTTTTGACAGATCAGACTAAAGGTCACTGAAAATGGCCTTTTGCGGAATTTATTTTTAGACAAGGTTTTCAGCCAGGAGCTTTCCCAGCTAAAGCGGCATCTACAAACCCAAGGGTCCACGAAGGAAGCAATGGAAATGACTGATGCTAAAACCACGCTCTCTTTTTCAGAAGTATACACTGTATTTTGTGGTTCAAAGATCCGTAAGCCACTTTAGCAGCTAAACGTGCAGATTAAGTCAGGGCCTGTAGACACCATCTGGATGAGGTAGCACAGGGAGCTGGGGGCTGTTGGGTCTGGAAGGGATCAGGGTTGGGGGAGGGTGAAGATCGGGGAAGAGTTAGTTTTGGTTAAAGTACCTGTGGATCAGAAGACTTGGACTCATTCGTGAAGTTCAGGGTAAGGGTTTCAGTTTTATTGTTAACTAGGAGTTAGAGCAGATTTTAATTTCTCTAACTTTCAACTAGGTGAGTCAGAAATCTCTGAAGTGTTTTGACTCTAGCTCAGAGTTGGGGACTGTTCTTAGATGGTTCTAGATGCTGGGTAATTGTCCGTTGGCTGTTTCAATTTCCCAGGCAATTCCCACAGAGTCAGTTACATTGGAATTTCCACATGATCCCAATATGTAACTCCAGTCTATGCTGCTGTAACAACTATCTTCTAGTCTGAAGATCTGGGCCTGAAATTCAATATGGCAGATATTTTTCTTTTGTTAACAAACAGGACTGCAGCAAAACTCATTCCAAATACTTGGTTTTGTTTGCAGATTAACACAGACTTCTCATATATGCAGGGGGCATTTGGGGTAAAAAGGATATTCCACCTCAATTCTGGGCTACATACGTATCTGTTGATAACCTTATCAGTAGGAAATCAAAGGCAATTTCTTTATTTATTTTGCCCATGGCAGATGTCAACCGCTGGTGCATCAGAACCACATTTAGGTCACCTCCCACTGACATATGGTCAGAAAATCAATTTGCAGACTCTTGCTGGAGGTTGGGGCAGGTATTTGTTGTCCTCTGAGAGGAGTTTAGGTATACCCCCAGCCTCTACTGCAAATAGGATGCTTTGAAAATTAATGTGTATGGCTAAATATTCAGGGAATTGAGATCAAGATCCTAGCTTAGGCCCTCATTTTAACGCACACGTTCAGTGCTTGAAGATTGTCACCAGTGATGACCAGGTACTTCTCTGCTGGCTGTACAGAAATTCCCAAGGAGACTTAGGGAACAGAAACATTCAGAACGTTCCACCTCAGCCTTTCTATCTCACCCTATATTAGGCTGTTTTTCTTTTTCCTTGATTCCACCCCAAAGCTGTATTCTTAGATGCAAGGCCAGGACCCAGCATATTGGCTCCCAGGAATTCAAATGCATTTTCTCAGCAAACTAAACAAAACCTCTGTTTGAACCAAGTCAAGCACTCAACATTAGTCAAGTGGTAAAGCCTTACCAAACCAACGGGGTCGAGTCAGCAAAGTCTGAAAAGCATATTTAACCTCACACTAGAAAAGGCATCTTGCATTTTAACAGTCACTTCTTTTCAGTTATTTCATCAGTTCTCGAGAGTAACAATGCAACTGATTCATTTTGATTTAGGCACAAAATGTATTCTAACGGGGCACGTCGTAATCTCTTTTCTCTGTATTGCTTTTGAAACTTTATGAATGAATGAGCACCCTGAAAGCTATTTAATTTGAACAGCTTGTGCTAAATTTAGCCAGCCAATTTTGCCCCTGAAATGAATAATAATATAATTATGCTAATTTGAAACGACACTTTGTTTTAAACCAGCTGTCAAAAAATGGGCAGTTTCATTGCAAGGACCTGGACATCCATCATATTAAGGTGGTCATGCAGCTCTACAGTGTATCATCATATATACTCTGGCACAAAACACAATTTACAATTGAATCAAAAATAAAGGTGACTGGAAACAATGTCTTTAAAGAATAACGCTTAATGCAATACACCTCTTCCACAGCATCCAAAATTGCATTGCAGAGATGTAACTACATGCCTAATTCAACATAGATCACAGAAGATATTATAAAATATGAGCTGCACAATGATTCAGTCACTAAAGATACCACCTTAGTACAGCACTGACTCTGACAAATCCAGTTCACTTCTTAGTTTTTGCAAGTTAGTTCTTTTCAGCTAAAACAGCAGGAAAGTTACTGTGAATAACCTTCCTAGTAGACTAGGGAGAGTTTACAATAAAGGTCAACCAAATTTCCCATGAACTCTTCCTGAAATACACAGAAGTGTAGATTTTACATTAAAGTTCTCCCATCCCATAATGGAACAGTTTGCAAATACACAAAGCCAACTTTTGGCTGTGGTAACAGAGGGCATTTCACATCCATGGGATTGTATCCGAACTCAACTGGAAATAGCATCAAGGTTAAAACAAAATCTAACTCATTTTTAACGGACTCATAATCTAGAAAAAAAAGGGACGTGGTAGAAACATTTAAGATTTTTCCATAATTCACTGCTATAGCAGTGTTGAAGAAAGAAGTGTCTTGGCTGCTGAGCACCAATTTGAAGCACTAAATTTTACCAGCTCCACTTCATGTGCCCTTCATGTTAGGCACATCAAAATTAAAAGTTGCCACTGTCCTTGAATTGCAGAGGGGAATATTTATCCAATATCAGATCATATATATTGCAAATTAGATAGTACTCGTATATACAGGGACACTGAGCAATGAATATGCTAATATGATGATACACAGATATTTAAGATTAACCTTTTGGTGAATTCAGGCCATGAAATTTCACTTGTGAACAATTTTTAAGTTTTTACAACTAAATGATGGACTGGCATTTGACTATTTTTATTCCCGCAAGTACATATTTAGTGAAAGTGGCAGCGCTTACCATTGCCTGGAGTTTACATGCAGCCAGATATCAACAAAACACTAACAAATGTCAGAATTCAAAGAAAGAAACAAGCATTATTGGACAGGAAGCCACTACGTTCAGTAATGCTGTTGTATGTTTCCTGTATGAACTCCAGGGAGTTTAGACATCCAGATAAAAGTACGAGCATCAACTTCCTACAGGCCATCAAAACAAGGGAAAGAATGCCACTTATTGTAATATTACCAATGTATCAGATAGCTACATTTATAATTAAAACACATTCAACAAGCTTCAGCACTTACCCATGAAAAAATCATCCCAGATCAATGTCATAGCACTTTGATGGGAACTAGATAAATAATCTTGCTCAGCACTGTGCTCTGTTTTATAAGCTAACAAGAAATCTTTAAAAAACAACTTATTGATTAGTTGCAAGAGAGATGCACAGGGGCTCACATTTCAATTTTAGTCTTCTGTTCTTAATTTATTTTCTTGTGTGAAAATAAGTCACCATCACAGAACTAAAGGGTTTATATCTGGAATTTTTCAGAGAGGTTAAAAATGGTCCCTTCCCTTTTTCGATTAAAAAAATATCAGAGCATGTATATTCTTGTAGGTATTCTTTTGGCAAATTAACCTACCAGAATCAAGGACTGGATGTGCTGAGTAAGGATGACTTGCAAATGATCTAAAAATGGTGGGCAAGTCCAATTTCCAGAGTTCCTGACCCCATTCCTAGATTTTCCAATTTTCACCAGTCTACGAAGTCACAAGCTCTCATACCCTTGATGCTGGACAAGGCCAGTTCCATTGCAGCATTAGACATGGTCCACCCTTCCTCAATTTTTTGTGGAATCCGGCCAGATTTAAACAGTCATAGGTCTCAGCACCTCAGAAGTTCAGTAACCCCTGGTCTGTGTGGGGGAACCTCCTGAAAGGTAAGTTCAAAAGGTCTTCCTCATGCTTTCTCCCACTCCCCATGCCAGATGGTGACTCTTCAACCACTAACATGCCAACTATGTTTCACCACCCACCTACTTACTCATGGCCCCTCATGCTCCACTACAGTACTTCCACGACCATTCATCCACACGCAGTATCAAAGAAAAATCTGTATTGTGGTGGTTGGGTGTGTACAATAAAACATACAAACAGTCATTCATTGATAATTTGCCATTATGTTCAAAAGAAACTTTTAACTATAACCCAGGAGTGTCAATTATTCAAAGACATTGAGGTTTCAATAGCTGAATTTGCAAGAGCACTAAACTTTGTGTAAATAACATTTTGAAATTGATAGTAGATATCAGAGAGCCCAGAGCTGTCAATCAAGCAGGGGCTCCGTGTTTCCAAGAGGCCAATGAATTTTTGGGCTCTCAACCAGGCTCATATGTATTCTTGGCCCTGTCCACCACCTTGAATGGGAATTGTCAGTAAAAGAAAAAAGCATCAATGCACTAGTCTAGAAGCATGCATCATCAGAACCTATCAAGGAAAGATGAACAAGGAAAGATGAACAAGGAAAGATGAACAAGGAAAGATGAACAAGGAAAGATGAACAAGGAAAGATGAACAAGGAAAGATGAACAAGGAAAGATGGGAATGGGGTCCTTACAAGGATGCAAATTACGAGGAATTGTTGTTTAGATAGCAGTAGGAATGTATGGGTTTGCAGTGAACATTATTAGATAGCTCTCTCCAGAAATGGAGACAGAAAAATTGAGGAAGGGAAGGGAACATGTTTGGAAGTAAAGTCACCAAAATGTTTTGTTCACAGTTTGAGTAGAAGGCAGTACTAACAAATGTATCAATATGCCAGAAAGGGAGGTGCGGGAAGGTACCAGAATAAGACCGAAATAATGGATGCTCTGCATATGCCATAAAACAGCTGCTACTGGCACATGTACAGGTATTTTATTTGGAAGAAGCGAGTGGAATTGAAGGAGTTGTTACTCAGAGTAGGGACAAGCGGAGTCAAGTAAAGGAGGATGGTAGTAGATGAGGTCTGGTTGGGCTTATGCTCAAGGAAGAAGCAGAGACTGTCCTTGTGGGGTTACAGGCATTGACGGATTAGGTATCAATACTGAAGAGGTGATGGTTAGTACCAAGAGATTGGAAAACTGTTGAAATGACATAAGGCATCAGAAGAGTTGTGGAGGAACAGTCTGTACAAGTGGAGAAATAAATGGAGTCAAGATAGGAAGAAATAGCAGGGCAGAAACAGGCTAAAACAATGGGTTGACTAAGACAGTCTTGATTATAGATCTTGGGCAAGGGGTAGACATGAGCCATATAGGAATTAGGAGCTATGACATTGGAGGTAGTGGAAGAAAGATCACTAGAAGTTATGAGCTCCATGACTCTACTGAAAGCAATGGCTTGATATTCAGTTGTGGGGTCATGGCTCAGGAAAGGATAAGCAGAAGTGCAGAGTTGGTATTTTGCCTCTGCAAAATGTAGAGGTCAAGTACCAGCTATCAATACTGCTGTCCTGGTCAGTGAGTTGGATGGCAATGTATTTCAAAATCCTTTCATATTCACCCTGTCACAAACCTTTTCATTTGTTCTTCAAACCCTTTCTTCAGGGTTTGGGGCAGAATGGTGACTCAGTGGTTACTGCCTCACAGCACCAGGGACCCAGGTTTGATTCCATTCTCAAACAACTGTCTGTGTGGAGTGAGCACATTCTCCCCATGTCTGTGGGGTTTCCTCCCACAGTCCAAAGATGGACTGGTAGATTGGCCATGTTAAATTGCCCATAGTGTCCAGGGAAATGCAGACTAGGTGGATTAGCCATGGGAAATGTAGGGTTATAGGGACAGGGTACAGGGGTGGGTCTAGTGGGATGCTCTTTGGAGGGTCGGTGTGGACATGATAGGCTGAATGGCCTGTTTTCATACTGTAAGGGATTCTATGATCCTATGAGCTGCTCTGAAGAAGGGTCACTGAACACAAAAATGTTAACTCTGATTTTCTCTCCAGAGATGCTGCCAGGTCTGCAAAGCTTTTCCTTCAATTTCCAGTGTCCACAGTTCTTTTGGTGTTTTGTTTAGAGTATGACAAAAGTTTAAGTCTACACATTATTACATGCAGCGAAATCTATTCGTACAAAATTTCATTTCCAATCCCTACTTTTCTGCCCCCTTCTAAATACGTTGATTGATCAAATGGTAGAGTTTCAAGTAATCCTTCTCCTCAAATATTGTAATCTTCTAAAATAGGCTGCCAGATTTGAAAATGCAATCAGATATGTTCACCGTTAAATACAAAATGAATAAATAAATAACACTTCAGTTTTAACTGGTGAATGCTGTCAGTGTCAAATGTCAAGACCACAACTTAATTCTGCTCTCACTTAAACGTGCAATGCTGCAAATCAGAGGAACAATTGTATTTGAAAAGTAAGAGGATACTTTGAATGGGTGGAGGTAAGTAGATCATAAGCCACAACAAAAACATTAGGGGATGAAATTGGAAAAATATACAACCATTACAATTCAGCACAAACAAGTAAAAACCAGGACTTATAGAAATTACAGAAAAGAACTTTCAAGAGGCTTCAACTGATGCATGGAAATTAATGGGAAGTAAAATGTTGCGCATTTAGGCAAAACAAGACCTTTCTGACGC
This sequence comes from Rhincodon typus, assembly GCF_021869965.1. Taxonomy (NCBI): domain Eukaryota; kingdom Metazoa; phylum Chordata; class Chondrichthyes; order Orectolobiformes; family Rhincodontidae; genus Rhincodon; species Rhincodon typus. The sequence goes on from NC_063338.1 coordinate 23,414,025, forward strand.
AAGCAATCTAATACAGTTGATGGTTTCAGACTTCAGACACAAAATTGCATTAAGCAAATTGAAACAAGTCATTTCACAATATAATTTCTCCACTGAATGATGGAGATAACATTACAGTTTTAAAAGATGTTTAAAATATTTACATAGGGGAAAAATATCACTTTGCAATCTGCTCACAGTATTTAGTTAACCATACAATATCCCGTTTGGTTTTGCAGTGACAGCAAATGCGTGAAATTGCCAAATAATGTCAATTAGTTTTGCTTATCTTAAAAATATAGGCTGCCAGATTTGAAAATGCAATCAGATATGTTCACCGTTAAATACAAAATGAATAAATAAATAACACTTCAGTTTTAACTGGTAGTGAATGATGTAGCAATTATTTTTCATTATCATTAAGCAGAATTGAAGTGCATACCTCTAAAGGAGATCTGTCACGTTTTCTAATTTGAGAAATCAATCGTACCCTGAAAAATAAATAATTTCAGTCAATCACAAGTCAAAATTATAATTCAACATCATACATGGAGCTGTTTTTCAAAATAATGTTCTAACTGATCTTTCTAATTCAAAAAGTAGTCACTTCAAAATAGTCTTACAGGCTGATGCACTGAATTGCATAATTTCTATTCTTAAATGACTATATGATGATCCTACCGTGGTCTGATTCAGGCCCTTCACACACAAAAAAGAAAACCCAATTGACTCTGTTGGATCAGAAGCTACTGTCATTGAAAACTGCTCTTGCAGTAGAGTTGATAGTTCTGCAACCTCAGAAAAATCCAAGTCCGGTGGATAGTGAAAGGAATCAGCAGTTAGACAGCTATGGTAATTTGAAAGCATGCTGCTGCATTCTCATCTGTTTAAGGGCATGTTGGGAGTTAGCAACATATCCTCCCCAACGAGGATTTTAATTGCCACCAGTGAAGCATATCCCTTGGATCCAAGCCGCAATCCTTTGCAATGTCATGCCAGGAAACCAAGAAATAACAAGCTCAGCAAATTCAGGCTGACAAAGGCCCAACTGTCCTATAGATCTCAATAGATGATTTTTCAAAAATAAACTTTGTACACTTTTATTAGAAGTATTATAATGTGAAGACTCAGACAAAAATAATCATATCTTCGACTGGCGTTTAGGAAGTAGTCAATTACTTGATGACTTGCTATGCAGAAATTGCAAACAGCTGAGCAGCTACTTGGCTACATATCTGGCACATTACTAAGAAATGACAAATGGATGGTTTTGATTAAACATTAAATATGGCAGTGGTCAATGAAGCTTTTCTACCCAGCAAAGTAGGTAATGAATTTTCAGACGTTTCAGATTTAGAACATTTTTATTTAAAATAAATAGATTGATCTATAGAATTGAAATAAACATCTCTACTATTTATGCATCTATACTCTAAATTCCCAGCAATAGGAACTTTTCAGGTCCAGCGGACAGGTGGAGAGGGGGTGTGTTGGGAAAGTCTGTTGAGCAGGAGGTGTGGTCAGTCCCAGCAGGGGCGGTAAAGGAAGGGTCAAGTCCTAAGGGCAGAGGTGTAATTGCAGACATATGCTAAATTGATCCAGTTTAATAATCATGAGGTAGTCAAGATTTTTAAATTATCTAACTTTTCCTGAATAACTGCTTAATTAACTGTCGTGGAGCCTCTGATGTAAGTGGATACTCTGAGGCTTCTAGGCACAGGGAAATTGCCCATCGGACTCTTCAATTCCCAGAGTCTATTACGTCAGGGATTCCCAGGATCTCATGCGCAACCCCTATCTTTATATTGGAAACAATTAAATGTTCATCAGAAAATTCCCAAGTCTATACTTCTCCCCATTGAATTCATTTTACTGATTGGAAAGATCAATTTGAAATGAGAAGAGCAGCTAGTTCTATCCTGCAGCACTTGGAAACTGAGTGTTAAGAACGTACGCTATTTGAAATTACAACATGATATGGATTTTTGTACTGTAATATAACAGTGCCAGAATATTTGAGCACAGCACTCATTCTTTTGTCACTGATTAGCTATTTTGATACTGTCTGCGAAAGAACAAATGGTGTCCTGAATGTGCATTATTTACGCACATTCAGAAATATTACATCACTCCCAAGAACAATTTTCTGACTTTTCCCATAATCTTGTTAGGGTAGCACCTTAAAATAATGTATTAAAACTTGGTAAAAGAAATAAGCTGAACTATGCCAAATGCACTTTTTGGCACACAAAAATGTATAAGCAGATGTAATTTTTGCCCTTGAAGTCTGCTCCATCAATTGATAAATCCTGATTGTGGTAGTAACTGCACTTTCTTGTCTGTCTCTCATAATTCTCAACTCCTTGTCAATCAAAAATTCATCGAACTTAGGCTCTGAACATATTCAAAGACCTCTCTTGGGTGAAGAGAATTTCACAGATCAATCATCCTCAGAATAAAATTCTTCTTACCTCAGTCTGAAATGGGAAACGCCTAATTTTCAAACAGTGAACCCCTGGCACTACAGCCACCCATAAGGTGTACTGCTACACTGTCAAGTCCCCTTAGGATCTTGTACGCTTCAAAAAGATTACTTCTTCCTTTTCGAGATATCAATGGATTTAATTCAAATTCGCTGAACTTTTCCCCGTAAAATAACCTGTCATCCTTGAAAGCGCTCCGGGCAACATTCTCTGAACTGGTCCTAATAGATGAATGACCTTAAGTAAAGAGGCCAACACTGCACACCGTTCTTCAGATTCAGTCTCATATGGGCCCAACAGCAATTAACACTCCCTTTTGTTTTAAAATATTCCCTAAACAAAAATCCTTTTCCTAATCACTTGCTGTATTTGTACACTAATAGCTGCAATTCATGTACCAGAACATCCAGATCCCTCTCTACAGTACGGTTTTGCTCTTCTCATCCATTCAATTAACACTGTTCTATTCTTCCTGCCAAACTGGACAATTTCACATTTCACACATTATACTCTGCCAAATTCTCAAGTATTCATAACATTTTTTCCTTTGTTGACTCTTCATGCCTATTCACAACTTATTTTCCTATCTTTGTGTTAGCAACAAATTTAGCTACCACATTATTTGCCCTTTCATCCAATGTATTGTTACAATTGTAAATAGTTGAGGCCCCAAACATAGGCCCTGTAATGCATCTACATGTAGTGACCTACTATGTGGCACTCCGTAGAATACCTTCTGGAAATTTCAGGTTCCCTTATCCAATGTGCTTATTACTTCAAGATAACTAATAAATTAGTCAAGGTTGATCTCCCTTTCATAAAACTATGTTGATGCTGCCTGATCCCATTATCTTCTAAATGTCCTGTTATTTCCATAATAAAATTTTCCAGCAGTTTCTCTCTTACAGATAGGCTAACTGGCCTATAGGTTCCAGCTTCCCGTATCCCACCTTTCCCAAAAAGAAGTGCTGCATTAGTGATTTTCCAATCCACTGAGACCAGAAGACCATGACCAATGCACCTGCCTTCTTCACTACCACTCTGTTTTAAGGCCCTCGGATGTAACTCACCATGTCTGCGTCTTGTAAAAATCTTCCCAATGCGTTTTTCTTAGTGAGTATTTTAAGTACCCTTTCCCTTTAACTTGTGTACACACTCATACAGTCTGTTCCTGCCACATTCTGGTTATCATTAGCTCTCGTGCTAGCTTGTTCTACTGCTTTATCCCCTCTCTTTAATTTACCTCATCTCTCCCCACATGATACCTCACTCCCAGTATTGTAGTTCATTGACCTCTCTGCCAATTCAGCTGAAGACTGTCCTAATAGTCCAGCTTTCACTTTCTCCAGTGCTGGTGCAAATGCCCCATGAAATAGAATCCATTTCTTCCACATGATTCTTTGAGACATACATAAACAAATCTTTTTTTGCCCTACGCCAATTTGCTCGTGGACAGGTGGCAATCAAAAAATTATTACTTCTAATATTTTATTTTCTTAATTTAACCATTAGTTCCACATAATCTGCAACCAGAGTCTCCTTCCTAGTCTGTATCATTGGTACCCATGTAGGATACCAATGACAAAAGGATCCTTTCCATCACACTACAAGTTCTTTGCCAGTCCCAAGCAAGCGTCTCCAACGTTAGCTCCAGGAGGGCAACACAGCCTCCGAACTCTCATCGCAACTGCAAAGCACTGTGTCTGTCCCCTGACCAAACAGTCACCTACATGTGCATTTACTGCCCTCACTTGAATAGCTCCCTGTACCATGATCTGCTCATCCATTCTGCTGCCTGTGGGATTATCACAAACCAAAAACTACTGACATTATGTTAATTATGACCAAATAAGATTTGTGAATTTCAATCTATATTGGATGAATCTATATCCGATTAATCTTTATGACAGGGAGATAGCTGTCCAAAGGCTGCTTGAAAAGTCTTACTAATTCACAATATGGCAGGAGAAAGAGGGCTAAATTGACTTACTGCCCTTGCATAACAGGATGGATCAGAAGCTGAACATCTGAGTTGGTCAGCATGTGGTTAGTTCATATACTTTGTGTAAACAGTAAAGCCAGAAGCAGCCTCAAATATGAGGCTGTGTCACCCAGACATAACATCTTCCTGACAAAGTGTTCCAACAAAGATTGGTTAAAATCTTGTGGGAGGCCAGACTGGCCCTCTGCTTTTGCTTAACAACTACTTGTTCACTGCCTGTCAATGAACTAAAATGTTTTGCCCGCTCTTTACCAGCGAGACAAAATTGCCCAAAATCTGGCACCAAGGGTCTATCCCCTTTCCCTGCTTTCTTGAGTTGGTGGCCGATTTGACATACAGCTCAGCTTTAAATTACACATTTAGGTGGTTTGCCAAAAATATTGACATCCATCTTTTTTCAGCTGCATCACAAAACCCTCAAACATCTCTGACATCAAGGATTAGCTTCTTTTAAGTCTCCATTATTTGACTACTCCAGAATGCCACTACCCAAAGCTTAGGCTTTTACTGTGTCGACTGCCTCTATCACCCTCAAGATTACTGTCTCCCAGTCTTCCTTCATTAAGTCTTGTGTTTTCTCATCTCACTCTGCCCCTGAAAACTTGTATCGGCAATGGAGTACCATCCACCAGAACTCCAGTATTCTTTCCTTCCTTTCTACTTCAACCAGCAGACCGTTCCTTCAGCACTCCCTTAAATTCTGAAATAGATTTCTCAAAGCATTCTGCATTGCTGTATCCAACCCCAATTTTCAAAATCTTCGTCAGAGTGTATTCCTGCAACCACACATTTTTGATCACCTCCCTGATCTTCTTTTCAAACTCCCACTCAAGTGTTTTGATCTACCATATTTTTGGTATGAATGGTAAACTCAAATCATAAAATTTGCCTGCTGTTGACAGTTCTATACTTAATTCAGTCATTTTTTCCCCTTCCTAAAACATCATTGACCACAATGATTATGAAAAAAAAGACCAAAAGCTGAATGACTCACGAACTGACGACAAACTGTCAAACATTCGTTCCAAATTAGTAAAATTTGCATCATATGGACCAAGCCAAATCATGTTTCAAGTCAGCATTTAATTGGCATAAAATTAGGGCTTAAATGTATCATCGAAACATTCACCTTCCATTTACCTATCCTCTTTACCATCATCCCATCTGCATTAATGACAATTTCAACCTACATATTTGTTAAAAGAAAGTCAACTAAATGGAATTTAAGTGTGCTAATATAATGTTCAAAGGGTATAATTACATATTGTAAATATATTTATTGAGGCTCCTTGGGGAGTGTTCCGGTGTTGTTGGTTGAATAAGCGATTAGCAGTGAAAGAAACTCCCGGATCCTGGTGGGAGGCCTTTGTATATGAATTATGAAGTTATAATTAGCACCTATACCCCATATACACTGGTTATGAAGGACTGGATATAATTATCTCAGTTACTTGTTTTATGTAACCACTTACATATCTTTTCCCCTTCTCAGCAGCAACTGCTTTACACATGTATCTTCAGTGAAAGTTGCCATTGTCTGGTAAGGCCTATAGGGGGAGCTCTCTCAATTAACAGACACAAATGGTTGCTGTTTAAGCAAGAGTCATCACACCTCTAGGGGAGGGGAGAGGTTCAGAAGGAGCATCTTTTATGGTGACTTCAGCCAGTGCAGGAATTGAACCTAAGCTCTTTGCATCAATCTACATTGCAAACCAACCATCCAGCCAACTGAGCTAAACCAACGCCCCTTAAGCGTAAAATGCTACAGAACTGCCCCAAATACAAAGTAAGACTGAAAAATTTCTATCCACATAATAAATATTCCCCTCTCAACTTAAAAACCAAATCTCGAATCTTCCAACAGAAAGCCTTATACTATGTACATTGTTCATTCATGAACGCTTTCAATGTTAACAAAAATTCATCAGCTGTGAAGTTCTCTCTCTCAAACTGTTTTTAAAGAAATCACCATGGCTACAGAAATACTTACAAGTTAACCATGAAATGCCTAAACCAAAAATCCAACTCAAAAATAAACTATATTAAAGTATCTATAAATTACACACCCTATATCATACTTTATTAACAAAAGGTAATACCAGAATGTTAATATTTTCATTTTCCAACTTCTGTTAGATGTAAAGAATGAATGCATAAATTTATAAATGCAACAGCTTATATAAAGCCAACATTTCTGGTGCACAACAACAGATTACTATATGGCAAGATGCTACGTTGATTACTTTAATTCCAAGAATTCAGCAGCATTTTGAAACATCTTATGTTGGGCCAAGATCAGCTAAAATACCTTTCCCGGTTAGTCAAAGCTGCCTCAGTGGTATTGTTCTTGGTATGTCGACTTCACTCCCCTTAGGGAGCTCCAGTTCGGTAAATCACCAAGCAACCTTTTAAGTATAGCTTAAAAGATAGCTTTTTAAGTATCTACAAATAAAAACACAGCCATATTCATACTCCTCATAGCACAGGATGGCAACAAAAGATAAAACCTGGTTTCTAAAAACACAGATAGAAAATGCATGAGAGCCGTCTAGCAAGAAATATATATAAACAGGCAGTAAGAGTTTCTAGAAGTATGAAAGGAAGGGGTTAGCTGAAGTAAATTTTGGTTTCTTAGAAGATGAGACTGAGATTTAATAACAGGAAGTAAGGAAAGCAGAGAGCTTTGTCAAATATTTTCTGTCTGCAATGTATAAGGCGAAACATTCCAACAATAGGGGAGGGAACTTTAAACAATCACATAAAAGCAGCAAGCAAATTAGTCAGGCCAGCAAATGACAAGTCCTGTTTGTCTGTACTTAAGGGTCTTAGAGGTAGAAACATCTATGGCGTTGGAAGTCTGAAAATGTAACACAATGTTCAAGTGAGAAAGATGAAAAGCGTAAAGACCAGTTAGCCTAACATCTGCCATTGACAAATTGCTGCAGTTCACTATTGAGCAAATGATAACATATTTAGAAAAAAAATAACATGCACAAGCACAATGGTTTCATGAAAGAAAAATTATACTTGACAAAGTTATTTGAAGACAGAATGAGCAGAGAAATAAAGAGGTACCAGTAGATTATTTGTTTTCCAAAAGGCATTTGATAAGGTGCTATAAAGTTTACTGTGCAAGATAAGAGCTCATGTTGCTGACAGTAATATATTAGCATGGAGAGATGATTGTTTGCTCTAAGTTAGCCAATCTGCACCACTGGATCATTTTAAGGTTGGCAATTTGCAACTAGTTGACTGCCAAAAGGATGAGTGCTAGTGCTTCAGTTATGTACAAATCAGTTGTGAAGAAGGGCCGGCAGTTGGAAACATTAACTCCTTATCTCCACGGATGCTGCCTGACATGCTGAGTATTTTCTGTTTGTATTTCAGATTTATAGCACCAGCAGCATTTTGCTTTTGTATGAGGCCAGTTATGAGACTGGTTTCTTGCTACTGAACCTTTGCTAGTCACTAAGGAAGGTTGATGTAAGCTGTGAGATGAAACAAGCCCAAGTAATGACCCAGCAATATGGCAACAGCATAGCAGTCTGCTCAAGTGAAGTGCAACAGTGCATAACTTCTTGTACAATACAGTATGGAGTTGGAGGAGCTCAGCAGGCCAGGCAGCATCAGAGGAGCAGGAAAGTTGACGTTTCAGGTCAGGACCCTTCTTCAGAAATGGGGAGGGGGGGGTGGGGGGTACTGGGAAATAAATAGAGAGAGGAGGGCTGGGGTTTGGGAAGGTAAGTGGCATAGGTGAATTCAGGTATGGAGTGGTGGGTATTGGTTAGTGGGATGGGTGGGGTGGATAGGTGGGAAAGAAGATGGACAAGTTGTGTCAGGTCAAGGAGGTCAGGGTGACAGGGAGGGTTGGACATAGGATGAGGCGGGGGTTGGGGAGATTTTAAAACTGATGAACTCTATGTTTAGGCCATCGGGCTGTAGGCTCCTGAGGCGGATCACGGGGTGTTGCTTCTCCAATTTGCATGTGGTGCCGTTATGACACTGGAGGAAGCTCAGGATGACATCCAGGAAGTGGGAGGGGGAGTTAAAGCAGTTGGCAATCAGAAGGAGTGGTCGTTTGTCACGTACAGAGCACAGATGCTCGACGAAACGGTCTCGGAGTTTGTGCTTGGGCTCACCGATGTAGAGAAGGCCACATCGGGAGCAACGGATACTGTAGTTGGCAGATGTACAGGTGAACCCGTCTGATATGAAAGGTTTGCTTTGGGCTTTGAATAGAGGTGAGGGGGTCGGTGGGGGGGGGGGGAAGGGGCGGAGCTGTATTCGGCAGTTGTAGCACTTCCTGTGATTGCAGGAAAAGGTGTCAGGTGTAGTGGGGTTAGTGGGGAGTGTGGAGCAGACGGTCCCTATCAAAGGCAGATGGGGTGGGGAGGAAAATATCTCTCTCGTCATGGGGTCGGATTGTAGGTGGCAGAGAACGATACACTGGATGCGGCGTTGGTGGGATGATATACGAGGAGACCAGGGGATTCAGTCTTTATTTTTGTTGGGCGAGGGAGTTTGAGGGAAGTAGTGCGGAAAATGCAAGAGATGCAGTTGAGGGCATTTTTGATCACTGGAGGGGGGAAATTGCAGTCCAGTTTTAAAATCTTCCCACCCCCAGCCTCATCCCATGTCCAACCCTCCCTCTCATCCCCACCTCCTTGACCCAACACAACCTGTCCATCTTCTCTCCTGCCTATCCACCCCACCCATCCCACTGACCATTCTGCACTACTCTGAGCTAACAAGGTGTACAGCTGGATGAACACAGCAGGCCAAGCAGCATCAGAGGACCAGGAAAGCTGACGTTTCGGGTCTAGAGACAACAAGGTGCAGGGCTGGATGAACACAGCAGGCCAAGCAGCATCATAGGAGCAGAGAGGCTGACGTTTCGGGCCTCGACCCTTCATCAGAAAAGGGGGAGGGGAAGGGGGTTTTGAAATAAATAGGGAGAGAGTGGGAGGCGGATAGAAGAGGGATAGAGGAGAGGATAGGTGGAGAGGAAACAAACAGGTCGAAGAGGCGGGGATGGGGCCAGGAAAGGTGAGTGTAGGTAGGGAGTTAGGAAGGGGATAGGTCAGTCCAGGGAGGACGGACAGGTCAAGGGGGCGGGATGAGGTTGGTCGGTAGGAGATGGAGGTGCGGCTTGAGGTGGGAGGAGGGGATAGGTGGGAGGAAGAACAGGTT
>NC_063338.1:23424078-23523327 GCF_021869965.1 Rhincodon typus
CTTGTGAAATCCACATTGATACCATTGGGCTGCAGGGTTCCCAAGCGGAATATGAGTTGCTGTTCCTGCAACCTTCGGGTGGCATCGTTGTGATCACATTTGTCTTGATCGAATTATTTCAATGGTTGTTCGTGGATAAACGCAAATAAGTGTTCATATATTTTTAATGCACAATAGCAACTTGCTTTTTTAGTTCAGTGATTTTTTCTATGTAAACTACTCTGCTCTGTCTGGTCTCCAATTAACCCAGTGAACCGTTCAGTGACAGATTCACATTATAACCTCCAGGCAAATAAGAAAGTGCAATAAACTGTCCATGCAGAATCTCAGTTCCTGGAAAATGCTCTGCTATTTTGACCTTCAGTACAAACAATAAGTAGATGCACAAAAACCAACTTACAGTAAAATGTGAAACGGAGACAATGCTGAACTCAGAACATCAGGTACAAGAGGAATGCTCGTCAGACCGAAGTTAGGTGAAGACAGATGTCAGGTTCAGTGAATGGAATCAGGTCAGGGGCTGTTTTTCAGGGGTCTGGGAAAGTAAGAGGTTCAGCAAGATGTGGTTAGGGGTTTCAGTGCCAAGTCAGTTTAACAGTTACTGAAGAGTATCAGAGCTTTTAATAAATCCTCTTATTTTTCCCTGCACAACTCAATCAGAAACCTCCAAACTCATCAACTTTAACAGCCTCTAAGCATTCCAAATGCAGGGAATTGCCTATGGGAAAATTCAACCTCCTAGACAATTCTTATGGAGATTTGGCAAAGTTCCAGCGTGCTACACTGTTTGCATGGGTCTCTGGCCATCAGAATATCTGGGCCAATGACTCATAAAAGTCTCAACGCAATTACCAATGAGACATATCTCCCTAAAATTGACAACAGCGATGACAAACTTCAACACCCAATACATCTGAATGGCAATGATTCAGATTCTCAGGGAATGTCTCAATCAAACTCTTATAAATCATACAATAAGGATGATAGAAGCCACATTAGGATTGATGTATTTTGCCGCCCTTAAAATAAGCTACTGAAGCCATTGCATTCATTAGCCACTTTCGAAATGAAAATCCAGTGAGTATTTATATATCTTAAGCTTAAACTGCAAAAGTTCAATTTCCTCAAGGTTATTTTTTTCTTATTCTATAAGTTCATTTTGCATTTTTGTTTCAATACTGAAAGGCCAGGTTTTCACTGGAAAGACTTGGAAAAAAATGGCATGTAGGATCCAGGGCACTAGACCTCTCTTTCCCAAGATCTAATTTTCGTTAACAAGGGAAAAGGGAAAGGATGTGATTCACAGAGGAAAATCAAGCTCAGCAGGGCCATTTGAATTCAGTGCTGATTTTAAACAAATTACATTGTAGCAGTTGCAACAGCCTTAGAGCAGTGTATGGTCGACATTAACAATCTTAAACGCCTGATGGCCTTTGTATAACCGTCAGGATCCGAAAGTTCTTTTCATTATCAGCTCTTTAAGCGTTTAAAAAAAAAAACAAGTTGCAGCTGTCAATTAAGGTGTAAACTAAAACCTCTTCTGGAATGGTTTGATTTACAGTCATAGGTCAGAAACCAAAAGTGGCATCTGTTCAACAGTTTCAAAAGGGCTCTATGTTGACATACTATAAGGACCATCATGAAGTCATTGTGAACACTTGACTGAGTATCAATTTAAAAAACTACTTTTAATCATTCAGATATTCAAATTATCTCAGCAACCAGTTTTGATTTTAGTCTGACAGCTTAAAGATGCTTTTAGAAACCACTGATGTAATTTCTGAATGAAAGTTCATTTTTAGAAGAGATTACTCACTTTAGGAGTGTCAGAATTTTTGAATGGGTTTTATAAATGATATTTTTTTGAGAGGTGCACTGGAGTAACATTGGATGATGTAAAGTCAATTTTTTTCCCAACTCCACATGATTCCCAAGGTCTGCCCTTGAATAAGGGGTGGATTGAAGGGTCTGAGAAGCCAGGGTGGGAAAAGGGTGCATGACTTGCAACTAAGTTCACACAGAGGTACCAGCGTACCATTTTTATGATATGGAGGTGCTGAGGGACACGAAAGGCAAGAGGTAGCAAATATGACAATTTATAAAACAACTAGAACAATGTCCCAGAGAACTAAGACAGGATTCTAACCAGCACACGCCCCTTCCTGTGGTTACCTACTTCTGCTTCCAGGGTTGGCATGCCTGACTATCTTGCACCCTCCCAATCTCACCCATCTCAGAAATGAAAATCACATGTGTCAGGGTGCTTTTTAAAATGCAGGTAGGTCTAGCAAGTCTGGAAATTTCCCAACATGAGCTACTGACTCAGTAGCCAAATTCTGGCACTAAGTAACAATTGTCATTACTTATTTGATTCATGGAAGCAGAAGAGTGGATGAATTGTATGCTGGCTGGTGGACTCCATCAGGAATCGAATTAACTTAGCTCCAGGAAACAGCACTCCTAATTGAGTCAATGCTTCTACACAAGCACAGCAAATCTGATACAAATGATTAGGTAGTCATGAGGTGTTGCATAAATTGACTTTTGGGCTACAGTTAACATTGCTTGAATGGACTAGACCTTGTTTGGGTTATACTTTAGAAGGAGAAAAACCTCCTCACTTAACTGACTTCAGTTCACAGTCACCTCTTGCTGCAGAGAATTGTGTCTCCAATTCAACCGGAACTAATGTCTTAGGATATTCAGTACATATTCATTGCAACACTACGATCGCCTTTAAGTAGGCCAACTTGCTATTCTTTTCTTGCATTATTATCAAATGCAAACAATTACTGATACGTTTAAAAAGTAAAAATACTGAAACAGAAATTAGTTTTTAGTTTTTAAGGCTTTAAACGATCATTTATTGCAATAAATAAAGAAAGTGAGACAAGTACAGAAACCAACCATTGATCAGTGTCAAAAGAGAACAGCAGGCTTTGGGTCTACAAACTAAAATGTAACAATACTCAATGCATTGCTGTTATAGAAACAATTCTTCTACAACAAACCGTTCTTCTATTCATGTAACTCCAGATGAATTATCATACAATATACTAGCACAGAGATTGACTAAAATATACACAAATATTTCTGAGCCGCATCTCTGACAGAATTCAATTATTCAAATTTCAAACAACTTGTTCTCTGCACAGGCCATTCTGCAAATGCAAGCAGCAAAGCTTTTTCTCCCCATTTCATCTTCAGAATTCCAGCATTTGCAACAGTTTACTTTTTACTTTGCAAACAAGGTCCACTTTTTGTCAGAGATAGCAAGAACTGCAGATGCTGGAGACGGAGACAACACTGTATGGAGCTGGAGGAAGACAGCAGGCCAGGCAGCATGAGGAACAAGAAAGTTGATGTTTCGAGTCGGGACCGTTCCTCAGAAATGGGCTACTTGAGTATGTGGTTGAAGAGTTTCAGGGCAGAGGAGATTACCAGAGGGTTGCAGTGGGGACAGATCCACTGAGGTCTTTCTGGAAGGAGGAGGCCAACTTCTTCAAGATGGCCATCCTTGGAAGAGGCTTCACAGTGGGGTTATAAATCACTCAGAGATAGTAAGAACTGCAGATGCTGGAGTCAGAGACAACACAGTATTAGAGCTGAAGGAATACAGCAGGCCAGGCAGCATCAGAGGAACAGGAAAGTTGACGTTTTGGGTTGGGGTCCTGCCTGGCCTGCTATATTCCTCCAGCTCAATACTGCGTTGCCACTTTTCATCATGCTTTGTTGATGCTATGATAAATAAAATCCATTATCTCTATAGCCCCAGATTTAATGCTGAGAAAACATCGGTTCAAAAGACTTCTGATTCCAATGTTACAAAAGACTAAAAATCTTGTCCTTGGAGGATGTAAAAGGAATGGCTAGCCATTTAAGAGTTTTTGTTCCACCTGAAAACCAGAAAAATGGATACTGAAGTGTCAGGAGTTGTGAACCTGCGGTTGGTGAGGCAGATCAATTAAAATTTCAACAGCTAAAGTTTGGATTATCTGGAATTCCAGCAATGGAAAAAAAGGATAGAGGAAAGAATGAGAACAGAGAGGGGGAAGAGAAAATAAATTCCCAAAAAGGGAAAACAAAAAGAGATGGGAGTTTAATTTGAGGCAGCTTGTACTGGAAAGAGAAAATAGCTCTAACTCAGACTTAAGGGTTGAAGTATTCAATTTGCTCTTTATTGACTGAAGAAGAGGTGGAGATTTTCTTTACCCGAATACAGCAGTTACAGTTGTCAGTTGAGTAGATTTTCCTTTTGGAAGATTCAGCGAGTGTGTTACAAAATGATCACTGAAACAGCAAAGTATATCAGCCTGTGATCCCCAGGAGGTGGACAGAGCAAAGAACTGGCAGAAGTCGGTGACAAAAATAGTAGTCAGCAATATCATTACAGGTTCTTCCAAGTAGCAACTGTTTCTGTAGCCACTCAGTCCCACAGCAATATAATTTGCTTGCAGTAGGAACTTCTAAAAAATCAGCATGGTTTATAGGTTAAGATAAATCAAGGTTCTGGTTCATAATGTAATCAGAATACTTTGTGGAACCTGATTATTACATTATAAAACAGTTAAATCAGAAGGGTTTTACATTACATATGTTTTGATTGTTCAGTTTGATGATTTTATTTTGCATACGTCACCAATTGAAAAGGAAGCATGGCTTTAAATTATTAGCTTTCAATAAACCATATATTTAGACAGGATGGATAAAACAGGAACTTACAAAGCTGCTCAAGACGTAAAACTACCATTTGGTGGGATCTAACTTTCATGGTAAGGATACACAGCAACAATCCAAATAAACTCAAAAACTTGAAAATATACTCTGAATTTTGCTACCTAAATCTACAGATGAATGACTGTTACTTGTGTAAGGTCTCTGAAGGAGTCCAATACCTATTGGATGGCCAGGAGTCAAGTGTTTCAGGAAAAGAGAAAGGTAAGATAGAAAAAAGCATGCCCCAAAAAAAAAGTGGATGCAGATTCAAATTTCATCTGAATCGTTGGACTTGACTCTAATATTGCAGACTGATAGCTCCGTCAGTTCAACCAGCAAGACCTGGGGACTGCCTCCAGCCATGTGGAGTGTGGAAAAACTGCACACAGCCAATCAGCAAGGCAAGGCAAAATTGACAGACGGAATACAGATTTGGAAATGAACCATAAAAGGCTCAGCCTCCACATGGAAATATAATTCTGTACAATGGAAAAAATATCATGCCGTTGCACACAAGATAGATTTTTAAAACAAAACAACTGCAGATTATTTAAAGTATGCAAATTTAAACGGTTTTTCACTGATCAAAGCTCATTTATATAATTCAGGAAGCAATTAATTTCAGATTCCACTCATCTCTTCAGTCTACACACAGTGCTACAGCAGGAATTATATTTGACTACAGTCATACAATTGCCTTATATAGGGATATCAAAGCTTTCCCATTCAAGCATCAATGCAAACACAATAGTCGTAACATTAAAAGTAGAATTGCCACCATTTACAAGCACTGATGTCATTGTGGATTAACATGTGGCTCCACATTATCTCAGTCTGCCTGGTAAACACCAGTCTAGGTTCAACGGGACCGGATTTGGCAGAATGAAGTGCAGCCAAAGATGCCTGCTCATAGCTAGGAGGGATCCCTTTAAATATGCAGCTCACACAAATATTGCATTGCTCAATCTGTGATTTTAAACTGGAGGATTGAGCAGCAAACTTTAAGTGTCTGCACGAGGTCAGACCTGCCAAGAACAAAAATAATGCCAAAAGGGCTCATTTGGGTAATTAAAAACAAAATCCTTACTGGCAAATCGGGTCTTCCCATTCAGAGTTTCTCATCCCTTGGCCTAGATTCTCCAAACTACCTTTCATCATTCCAGACACCACCCTCTATCCATTTCTGTCCACTTGCCATCATGCCAGCAATGACTTGCAATGGCAGCATAGTTTTAACAACTGGGAAACAGATTCCTCTCTCAGCTTCCTGATCATTTTTGTCATGAGCTCCAATATTTGCAGATAGGTGGGAAAGATGGGGAAGGAAGAACTGAGACCTATGAACCCAGAAACTCACTAAATGTTTTAATGGGAGAATTCAACAACCGTTTTAACCGGACGTTCCAGCTGACAAGAAGAGAAGGGAAAACGGGATTGAAAGAATGCTGTGGTGGAAATGCCATAGGACTAATCACCAAAGCTTTAATGGAAATTTCAATTCAATCAAATCTAGAAGTAAAAGCTAGCCTTTTGGCGACCATGTAACCACTGTTGATCCATCTAGTTTATTAATGCCCTTTCGGAAAACAAAACTGCCATCCTTACCCAGACTCATCTACACGCATTTCCAAACCCACAGCGAGGTGGCTGACTCTTAACTGCTCTCTGAAGTAGCCCAATAAGCCAATCAGTTCAAGGGCCACAGCAACAAATGCCTTGTCAGCAATGCCCACATCCTATACAAAGATAAAGCAAAAAGGTAATAACTGCAGAAGGTTTCAACCAGTGACCCTTGGGAATCCCAACAATCAAGTGGGATATGGTTAGTTAAAGTCATCCTTGAGAGGCAGGAGTGCCAAAGAGACACTCACTGTATCGAGAGGCAGCTCTCATCTCTCCATTTCTCCCATCCTATGCAGCAGTCATGAATTTTAAATCAGGGTTCCACTTGTATATGAGCTTGATTTAAATATGTTAATAAAGTGTCCTATCTCTAGATGTTTATAAAATCATGAGGGCACAGATAAGCTGAAGAGCAAAAGGCCTTTTTTCCCTCAGGTAGAGAAGTTCAAAATTTAAGGTGAAGAGAGAAAGACCTAAAAAGGGCCTAAGGGTCTACTTTTTCACACTACGTGGAATGAACTGCAAGATAAAATGGTAGAGGCAGGTACAGTTACAGCATTTAAAAGATATTTGGATAGGTACATGAATAGGAAAGATTTAGGGGGATACAGTCCAAACCAAGCAAATGGGATTAGTTTAGTTTGGGAAACTTGACCTGCATGGATGAGTTGGACCGAAGGCTCGGTTTCCGTGCTGTATGACTCTATAATCCTATTCATTATGGGAGATTAGGACATCCTGATATCCATCGCCAAACAGAGCTGATGCTTGTGTGGCAAGTTGACATTGCATGATCTGCATTTCAATCATTAACTATCCTCTCCTGGAGACCTTGATGCTTTTCATGCAAATGAAACAAACCCTTTCTTACAATTTATCTATCAGGTGCAGAGGTTTCCAATATTTCCACTGTCGCTGATGGCTCCTCTTTCTGAGTATTTAAGGCCAAAAATCAGGTCAGCAAGGTTTATTGAACATAATTGGAATTGGAAACGGAAACATTCTCACACACAGGCCAACAGGGTAGAAATGTCCAACCTCCATTCCAGCGCCTCAGTCCAACACACAAAGCAGTTACAGAGCACCATATTTGTGTGCGTGTACATATATGTGAGGTGACCTACCACTAGTTACATTAAACGGTTACATCAAAGGGCCTCACAGGGGCCCGGGTTGGCTGTGGGAATTTCTCCACTGAGGCCCCTCAAAGCAGTGTGCCTCACGACAGTTCAGCTGAATTGGACTTCCTTGAATGACGTCATTTTGTCACACCCACTAAGTCTGTCGTCTTCTCCAGCAGCACCCAACTCTACTGGTAACGCTGCTGACCAGACACTGCATCCCTGCTCCATCTGCCATTGTTAATTAGGAGGAGCAGCCGAAGGCAACTTTAATTGGTCAAATTGCAACAAACATTCCCCTCACAGCCACTCCAGGCTCCTGATTGAGAACTGAGGCACATGTCATGACCAACCTACAGAAAATCAGCCCAAAATGTTGAATTTAACTCCCTTTTATAGATGGCTTGTTTCAGCCTGAGCAAGAGTGTCTGTGTTAAGGTGTGAAGATTACAGATAACTTGGAAAATGAATCATTTTTAATACCTGGGGTCAGTGGTAGCAAAAGATGGAAGTGAAAATTAAGTAACAGCTTAGCTCTGATTGCGCTAATTGGACAACGTGCAACAGAGGTGCTACATAATAGAAAGTGTTGCTGAAATTCAAACAAAGAATCTTCAACAAAGTTGAGGCCAGCCTCGTTATATAGTGTAGAAACTACGGCAAAAACGAGAAGAGGAACAAGTTTACTCCAATTAGAAACATGGTGCAACAACAACAAAAACAACCACCACCAAAATCAGGGGGTCAATGAAGATTGTAGAAGCATTGAAGAAAAAGTTACCAATAAGAGATTGAAATGGTATAGTCATCTGTTACAGGGAGAGAAAGCAGTAACAATGCAAGTGATGGTAATGGTACTGCAGGAAGGAGGAGGAGGAAGGCCAGATGAGGAGATATGGTGGTGAGAGACTTAAACACTGCAGGATTAGAAGAATTGAGTGATTGACAAGAGGAGTGAAGGAGGGTGATTTGTGAGCATTGTGGTAACCTCCAAGTAAAATCAAAGAACCAAAAGCAAAGTATTGAATGTAACAATCTGTGGAAATACAAAGGTTACAGGAGCAAAAGCACCTACTTAACATCACTGATTTCAGTAAAAATGTAATGCAGTGAAGAATGTAATGAATACATTCTTCAAAAACAGGCTTAATTGGAACCAAGTCCAAAAAGATGCTATTTCCATCTGTGTTAACTTTTTAAATTCAAGATGCTGATAAACACACAACCTTACAGTATCATTAAATAACAATTCATTTTGAAGCTTTATTGTTACTCGTAAATAAAAGAAAATCAATGAGACACTGACTGTATCTCAGAATCATAAGGAAGAAACTACATTTGATGTACGACATAACAATATCAATAAAAATTCTCATTTCTGTCATATAAACCAAGTCTTTTGTATGCTACTGAATGACATAAAAAAGATGTTCTAATTTATGAAATGAGTATTTTCTGACTCATGAAAGCAAAGGCACAAAATCTTCAGTAAATATTATTTTGTAGTTCTAGCTCAAATTTTAATTAAAGACATAACTGAATTGTCATAAATTAAGTTTTAAATTTGAAAAAGGTAGAAGTAAAATATGTTTGGTCATATATTAAATCAGATTTCAAATACTAATACGTGAGCTCATCGTGATTTATTTGAATGCATCTCATCAAAACACAGCTAGCCTCCTTTCGGAAACTGAGAAATCTCTGTTTTACATCAGTTATGAAGAAATCCAAGTTCATTTTGGTAGGATCTTTAATCGAGAATGGCATGAAGATGCTGCTTTTGGGGACAGCAGTACAGCCCAACCCTTTCCGCAGGCAGCGCTTTGTAAGTGCTGCATGGAAACCAACCAAACAGCAAGCTGACATGTCACCTTCCTAGAATAATGATACCAGAAGAGGACTGGTACCTTGTTGCCAGGAGCCATTTCAGCACTAGAACAGGCAATGACCTCTTAAACTGACACAGTCCGGTTGCACCTGGAGAAACAAAGATACATTCTGACAAAGTGGTCTTCAGGGAGAGAGTACAATGGCTCACTTTTAATCTGCTTGAGAAACATGCACTTATTTTGCATGCACACATTCATGGTGGTTAGTCATATTAGAAAAGGGTGCACTTATTTCATGTTATCTTATTTAACCAGATTAATGTAAATTGCAGGATCATGCACACCTAAGAAGGGAATGTTTCAAGATTGGTATTTTGTGTTTTTTTTAAAATTATTTAAGGAAGAAGAATGCAATGGAACTCTGACAAATGTGAGTGCATTTAATAAAGGGGAGCTCATGATTGTTAAGTTTGAATATTGAGTCACGGTGGAATTCTCTAACTGCAATGTTTGACACGTTCAATTCTACATCTTCTGTGTCCAAGGCAGGGTGAGCTATATTTCATACTTGGGGTACTGTTCTTACAACTTTTAGTGGGTTCATAATTCATCCATCCAAGGAAGATTTATTGAAAGTAATTGATGATTCTCAAATAGAAGCTTTCTCATATGCAATAAATCAGGATTATAAATATTGAATTTGCCATGAATCTATAATAACAGCACATTACAACAATGACAAACCTCTAGAAGTGTTTCACAGGCAATAAAGGTCTTCGGGACATCCTGTGTTCATAAAGAATGCTTCATAAATGCTCAACTTTTTTTCTTGAAGAACAGAATTAGGCAGACTCACCAAGGATGAATACATCAAGGCAACTTTTAAAAAAAATGTCATTATACACAGGATTTCTTTTTGTGACTACACACAGATAATCTTTACATTCAGCAGGTAGCACCCTTTCTACTAAAGAACATTGGTACAATTCCATTATTGGATGAGTGCAGGAGCCAAAATTGGGATAAAATTTAGGAAACCACAATGGATGAAGTAGCATGCACTCTAATATGTCCTGCACAATTTGGAGCCCAGTAACGTCAAACTGGATGGCCCCAACAAGGTGAAGCTTCTATTAGGCTAAACTTGATGTACTTTTTGGCCTACTTCAAAAAACACGTGACAAATATGTACCCAAATGT
Organism: Rhincodon typus; assembly: GCF_021869965.1. Taxonomy (NCBI): domain Eukaryota; kingdom Metazoa; phylum Chordata; class Chondrichthyes; order Orectolobiformes; family Rhincodontidae; genus Rhincodon; species Rhincodon typus. The sequence continues at coordinate 23,434,568 of NC_063338.1, forward strand.
CACACAGTGGTATTATGCAGATCCTTTACAGCTGTCAGAATTGACCTTCAAGTATAGAGCAGTGTGCAGACATCATTTTCACAGCCGCAAGCAGAGATGGCTGGTTCATAATCACGCAATTCTGTGTAATAGCCAAGCACAATTGCTCTACAGGCATTTTGATGAAGAGCATCCTTCCCAGTCAGAGCAACTCACCAGGATCTCCACATGAGTTTTGGGGCTTGTAAATCTTCAGGTGAGTCACATCTCATACACAATTGACACCTGAAGTGTTATCTCATTCCCTTTCATTTATCCAGTACTGTTTCCTTCAAAACAAACAAATGCCCTGTTTAAGATGGCACACTTGATTCTCAGATATTCTTGTTGGGGTGTAGGATCCAAAATATCACCAGTACTTTTACAGCGGTTCAGGAATCTGGCAGGGGCTCAGATCAATTCACATGCACGACAAAAATAAAATGTTAAAATTCCTTCAGATCCACCTTGAAAGTATCATTTTAAAAAAATTCATTAGATATGGGTGCACTGGCAAGATGGGCATTTATGGCCTAACAAACCATTCAGTTTGAGGGCAATTTCAGAAAGTGGTTAAGAGTCATCTACATTGCTGTGGTCTGGAGAGACGTATAGACCAGACCAAGTAAGAGTGGCTAACTTCCTTCCATAAAAGAAATCAATGAATACACCTGAATTTACAACACTTACCAATAATCAACAATACTGCCAGTGAAAGAAGTGAAAAAAGTGAAGGACTATTTCCAGTCTTTTTTTGACTTGTGCATTGGGCAGGTAGTTCGGAGATTTAAGGGACCTTGGTGCCAGACATTCACATTTACTTCTGTGTTAATCAACCTCCAGCAGTACTAGTGCACTCACCACTGCAACAGAACTTGGAACACAGCTATTCCAGAGCAGGAACTCTACTCCGCCCACTTTATGGGGTTTACAAAAGAGAACGGATGGAATTTAAGGGCTAATATTTCTTAAAATACCCACAACTCAATTAAGTTAAGCAGCTGTTATAATCACTGATCACCTATGGGTATATTTAACTTTTAATTGAGAGTTGTTTTCTTCTTTTAGGAAGAGAAAACACAGGTAAAAGATGACTGCAGGTTTAAATTCATTGAGTGTCTGGAGGGGAATCCTAAAATATCACAGTTCAAGATATTAAGAAGGTTCAAAGAGAACAAAACACTATAAACTAAACTGTAATCTCCTGAAAGCATGTCAGATGTTTAACATAATGGGAGAAAAGACAGCAGTACAGGCAAGAGAAATGTTCGCATTTTCCACGTTCAAAAATAAACAAGGAGAGTTTCAACCCTGATGTGGGCTCTGCGGGCTGAGGTACTTGAATGCTGGCTTGCCCTCAAGCATGAACATACCATGGAAGTCACAGTCAAGAAACAATTCATTGCAGGTAAAGGATTCTCTTCCTCAGAGTGCTGGAAGCCAATTGAAAAGAAAAACAGGACCGAGAATTTCAGCTAACCTGAAAAGCCAAGAATCTTGAAGGTGGCTGCTCAACTACTAATGTTCCAACTATCTATCCTCATGAACAACCCAGAAACTGATGTGTACCTTTTATCTTCAGTTTTCATCTCTAATCTGTGTGGTACTATTATTTCTTCTTTCATTTGGTAGCTATTAATTTCTCACTCTTGTTAACTCAAGACAACCTGGTTAAGTTAGCTCCCTCTAAAACATAAATTAATCTGATTTGAGAGAAAGGTATCCTCAAGACAGCAGCTCCTTTTACAGTCAGTATTATAGAAATGTATGGCACAGAAACAGACCCTTTGGTCCAACTTGTTAACACCGATCAGTTAGCCTAAATTAATCTTATCTCATTTGCCACTATTTGGCCCATATCCCTCTAAACCCTTCCTATTCATGTACCCAACCAGATGCCTTTTAAATGTTGTAATTGTACCGGTCTCCACACCTCCTCTTGTAGCTCATTTCATAAACGCACCACCCTCTGCATTGAAAACGTTGTTCTTTAGGCCTTTTTCATGTCTTTCCCCCTCACCTTAAACCTACGCCATCTAGTTTTGGACTCCCCTACCCCAGGCCTATTCAGCCTCTCCCTGTAACTGAAACCCTCCAACCCAGACAATTTCCTTGTGAATCTTTTCTGAATCCTTTCAAGTTTAAAGACATCTTTCCTATAGCAGGGAGACCAGAACTGTACACAGTATTCCAATAGTGGCCTAACCAATGTTCCGTACAGCTGCAACATGAACTCCCAACTCCTATACTGACCAATTAACCTTGTTGTGACCAACTGAGGGGACAGTAAAAGAAGGAGAGCCAGTTCATCCGCACTTATAGTTTGGTGTGCACCATCTGGAATTGTAATAAATTGAGGAACCTCACCTTGGGACTAGTCATAACACACTTATGTGACTTTTTGTTTTAAACCCAGAGTATCAAAGACCCATAAACCAGAAACTGAAACCAAAGAGTTTAAATGTGGCATGAATCAATGTTATGGTGTCAGTAGTCAGATTCTCAATTGCTTCCAAGTACGTCTTCATTTGTCTGACTCAGTTTTGAAATGAGCCTAAATCAAAATTAGAGTTCAATTCATTTAATGACAGAACAATCATTTGAGAATACAAAAATTCTAAGTATCTACCATAAAACTTTTAAAATATACTTAGGAGGGATACTTTATTTAACATAAAACCACAATATTCAGTTGAAAGTTTGATTCAAATCCATTCCCAAAGTCATCTCAAGATAAATTAATATAACGAGTTTCCCATCAGCAGTTGCATACATTGCTCAACAAGACAGAGATGTAAATGCAAATGTTAACTGACAGCTTTCAGCATTCAACATTCATACAATTTTATGAATGACCTTGAAGGTTAAAACTAACCAGACTTGCACTTGAACCTTTCAACAGGCTGACATGCTCAACTCATTTTACGGTACAGAGTATGAATATACAAGACATGCACTGGTGGTCTTTTACAAACTGTCCCTAATGCCAACTCACTTCAATGAAGATGGAAATGATACTCTGGCTGCCTTCATCTGAAAATTCCCTTAAAGGCGTTAAAAATGTTGTACCACTAAAACACTGTGCAAAGCCAAGCATTGCCTTCAAAACAACACCACTATTTGATGTCAAGACACATCAGGGTTCATTATCACAACGTATTGCTGGGATAAATAAAAACATCACAAAACAACAATCGTAAAGACCATCGGATTCTACTTTGATAGTTAATGGACACTGTTTATACTATTCACCATGGCATGTTTCCATCATCAAGTGCACTGTAGGAATTATAAACTATTAGAACATAGAACATTACAGCGCAGTACAGGCCCTTCGGCCCTCGATGTTGCGCCGACCTGTGAAACCAATCTGAAGCCCATCTAACCTAAACTATTCCATTATCATCCATATGTTTATCCAATGACCATTTAAATGCCCTTAAAGTTGGCGAGTCTACTACTTTTGCAGGCAGGGCATTCCACGCCCTTACTACGCTCTGAGTAAAGAACCTACCGCTGACATCTGTCCTATATCTATCACCCCTCAATTTAAAGCTATGTCCCCTCGTGCTAGCCATCACCATCCGAGGAAAAAGGCTCCCACTGTCCACCCTATCTAATCCTCTGATTGTCTTGTATGTCTCTATTAAGTCACCTCTTAACCTTCTTCTCTCTAACGAAAACAGCCTCAAGTCCCTCAGCCTTTCCTCATAAGACCTTCCCTCCATACCAGGCAACATCCTGGTAAATCTCCTCTGCACCCTTTCCAATGCTTCCATATCCTTTCTATAATGCGGCGACCAGAACTGTACGCAATACTCCAAGTGCGGCCGCACCAGAGTTTTGTACAGCTGCAACATGACCTCATGGCTCCGAAACTCAATCCCTCTACCAATAAAACCTAACACACTGACGTTCTCAATGGAATACCGGCTATCTGCAAAGAGCTTGCTGCAAAAGAAGGGGAGAGATGGTAGAAAAATCTCCTCTTCAATCCAGTTCCACAGCTGGTCTCCTTCACACCTAGTTCAATTTTGAGCCATTTTCCTGGGACAAGAATGGGGCACGGTGGCTTTGATAGTTTTCCACCATCAAAAAAGCAGTGGAATGCTGCTGTTTGCAGCAAGAATGTCACAGCTGCAGAATATTTGGCAAGGAATTGTAAGAGTGGCAGAAGTCCCAAGCAACCAGTCAACAGAGCCACACTGAAGTAACAAAGTGTAGAGCTGGATGAACACAGCAGGCCAAGCAGCATCATAGGAGCAGGAAAGCTGACGTTTCGGGCCTAGACCCTTCAAGTCTTCCTGAATTAAAGGCTGTAATTTCACCGGACAACCACTGGGATTAACTGGATACCACACAAAGGCAGCTCTCACCAACTTTGCTGCTTCCTGGGACCCACCATTGCCTTTCTCCATGGCCACTCCAGAAATTGGTGCTAAACGTTAGCATCAAGGAGGAAAATACATCAAGATTCTGAACTCTTGCCCCTCCACATTGTTATTATAATGCATCAATGGACAAGAAGTGGAACTGATGGGTTAGCAGCACCAGTGGGAGGAAATCTTCTGCTTGCCCTCTTCATTATTTCTGCCCCGATCCCATTCAATTTTAGTGATATCTATTAGAACGATTAAAGTCACCTGAGAAATTAAACCTTATTTGCTGAATATACAATTACATTCTTACTTCTTTTAAAAAAGTTAAAAGCACTTTGCAAAAATAATTTACAGCTATTTTCATTAAAATTGAACTATTCACCAGAGGTTAGATGAAGCAAACTAGAGCTACTGCAGTTGATTCTTCTTAATTTAAAGCTAACTTTATTCTTCAAAAATTCTAATTTCCAGAATCTTAAAATAATTGCATAAAATTGTAGAGGAAGTTACTTCTCAATGCAATTTTAGTTTAAATTATTAAGTGTCTATTTAGTGATCTACACGTCTGCTTTCTTCATGACTTTTTTTTTTGCATATTTCCTAACTCGTACTGTGTTTAGCCACCCACATCTTTGCAACAGTTAAGAAAGAAGGAAAATACAAATGCATTGATCCGTCCAGACACAATCCATTACACTCCATGATCATTCACAAATACAGTCGAACTGTGTTGGAAAGGAAAGGAAAGGAAAGGGTCACCACTAAACAGTTTTAGCATCGCTCACCACATTTTGTCAGCCAATTGTGCCATGATGCTTGAACTTCAATGGTTTGAAGAAGCGGAGTATAAATGTCAAACGCTGAGACCCGGTCTGTGGGCCACCTAAGCAAGAATTTTGTAGCATAACACAGGCAACATTGCCATTTGCTAGAAAATCTGGCCCAATCTCTCTCAGATTATAACTGCAGTCCTTTTGACAAAGGGAGGGAGCTCTACGTTTCTGAGAGATGTATTCCACTCAGGCCTCACTCAGAAACGTGGTGCCACACTTCCATTCTGACAGTTATCTCATAGCATCCAACTGTCAGAGGAATGCTAACCACATCCCCATTGTACAGCAGTCAACACATATTCCGAAATGTAAAGGTCATGACAGCCACTTGATCAGTTCCTATCAAACCCTATGTATACAAGGTAAGTGCAATGTTAGGATGCGGGGAGGGTAGGATGCCAGCTAAGTATGGTGCCATACAGGTAAGGTGCCAGGTAAGTAAGGTACAAGGGTAACAAGGTTAGTAAGCTGTCAACTTGGTAGGGTGCCAGTGTGAAAGGTAACATGGGGCAAGTTAACTGTTTAGGTTAGATTGGGGTTGACTGAGATCACTTTAGCGGAGGGGCAGGGGGGTTAGGTGCAGGTGTGGATGCATGCGTTTAGGGGTCAAGTCCCCAGGGAGTGTTGGATCAGGACTCTTCTGGGGTGGGGGGGGCAGGGATTGTAAGGGGCGAGGGAGTTGTGAGTGTTACTTGCTTAGTTACTCTGTAGTTAGACTACATTTAATAGTTTAATTTTTCCTGTGTAATTATTTTGCTTAGTTTCATCAGAGCAATCTGAAGTCTCTGATTTTTAAAGAGACGTTCATAGGTTTCCAGTCAAAGTGGAATTATCCAGCAGAGAATTCAACTCCCCAGGCAATTCCTTCAGAATGTGCTACAATGGGAATTCCACAGCATCCTTGTAGAATTACTACAATGTGGAAACAGGCCATTCACCCCATCTAATCCCAATTGACCTGCCAAAGAGCCTCTCACCCAGATCAACACCCTATGCTATCCCTGTAACCCTGCATTTCCCATGGCTAATCCACTTAGGCCTGCAAATTCCCTGGACACTATGGGCAATTTAGCATGGCCAAGCCACCTAAAGTGCACATCTTTGGACTGTGGGAGAAACTGGAGCACATGGACGAAACCCACACAGACAGTATGGAATCAAACCTGGGTCCCTGGTGCTGTGAGGCAGCAGTGCCAGCCATCGAGCTACTGTGCTGCCCCATGCTTAACCTCCATCTATGGAGTAACAGCAGCCTGGGCAGCAACAAAAACAACTGCCCCATTATTTCCCTCCAGATTAGTTGTGTTAAACTCATATTTTAATGCAATTATGCAGCTCTCAAGTTTGTGCCCAGGTTTCCAGCAAAGATCTGGTACTGTGAAACCCAACACTGAAGAATGGAAACAGTAAATAGTGATCTCAAATTTCAGGCAATCAACCGTGCATGAATTATTCAGTTATTAGTCTACTACATTAAACATCATACAACATATTTGAATCCAATCTTTGCCTCTTTTATCCAATCTTGATCTTTTTTGGGAGGCTGATGATCATGGAGTATAATGCAGTAGTATAATTAATACATTATATCGATATTAAATTTAAAAGAAAATCGTAAAAGTTTTGCACTTCTGCAAAAGACATTAATTAATGTCAATTCATTAACTTAAAAAATAAATCAGCAATTCCAATACATGTTTTTGAAAGAGAAGAAAGCAAGCTCAAGTTGTCGTTTGTGATCTGCTAAAAATTGCAATGATAAATTAATGATGATCCTTCTAAAACTAAATGTGGAATTTTCCCATCCTTGGAGATAGCGAGAAGACAAATAATTGGGTGAGTTGATCTTCAGCAAGAGATATTTGCCCCCTTCTCACCACTTCACAATTGAGTGATGCACAAGTAGGGTCAGTGGGAAGCCAACTCGACTATCAATTAAGGCACTTAATGGTCAAATTAAGGCCATCTCTCTGCACCACCACCCCAGTTACCTGCCTGCCAGACAAACAAAAAGTGATTCGTTTCCTGGAGAAACCACAGTAACTTGCCAACTGAATCCAGGATTGCATAGTCTTCTCAAATTTGCAGTACGTTAGTGTCCATTTTGCTTCCGATTCGGACATTTTGCCCATGACCAGCACTGGCATCACAATGAAGCTCATGGAAAGCTCATGGAACATCACCTCATCTTTCATCTTAGCTGTAGCCTTCTGGACTCAATAGTGAGTTCAACAACTTCAGATCATAACCTCTGCATTCATCTCGTTCTAAATCTTCTGACGGTTCTGTTTTGATTCAGTTCTTTCCGAATCCCTTCACATAGATGCTACATGACCATTCCCACCTCACTGGACACACCTTGTGTCCCCTTATGATGCACATCACTACCCTTGCTTTTGCTGCATGAAGCAGTTAGCCGTTTAGTCTCACTTCTTCTCCACATAATCATGGGCTTCGCTTTTTATTCTTCCTACTCCCCATCTCTTCTCATTTTCAAAACCTATTACATTTCTACTTGTCGTTATTTTTGAATAACAATCATCTGAACCTGAAATGTTAAATCTATTTCTCTCCACTGATGTTACCCGAGATGCTGAGTATTTTCAGCAGTTGTGTGTTTTTATTTCAGCTTAGAGAAGCTCAAATACAAGTTCCTGGCAGGTGTTTTGTGTAGCATATAGCAACAGCAATGATTAGAAGACAAGATGAGCAGATTCACAGTATACAGCATAGGAAAAGGCAACTCCACCTAACCAGTCCTAGCCACATTTACGTTTCACTTGAACCTCATCTAAATGTCAGCATAAACCCAAGAACTTCTTTCAAAAACCGAAATTGCTGGAGAAACTCAGGTCGTCTGGTAGGATTTCTGCAGAAATTTCTGTTTTTGTTTCAGATCTTCAGCATCCACAGTTCCTTGTTTCATCGAGGAACCTTTACCCCTCACTTGCTTAACCAACTTCCCCTTTGGTTGCAAGTTCCATACTTCCATCAGATTTCTTCTGAACTTCTTATTTCACCTCAGGTCGACAATTTCAGCTTAACAGCGTTCAATGTGATTGTTCCCCACAAATGGAAAAGATCTGTCTACTCTGTAATTGTAAATGCACCTATTTAGGTCTTACCTCAGCCTTGGGTTGTTGAGGAAAAAATGAGATCTAATGTGTTCATCCTCTCTTGAAAGTTATGAGCTAGCATAGTTAGTGTCATCCCTCCAGTCCTTCTACATACATATTATAATGCGGTGACCAGAACTGTACCAGGTTTTAAAAGTTTATAATGGACCAAACAAGTTTTGATATTAAAAAAAAGAGCATACCATTTCTACATTTTAATGCTATCCATCTGGAAATTAATCCAGGATTTGGCTTACTTTCTTTAACAATCTCATCAACCTGTGACAAATCTTGTAGAGATCAATGATTTTCATTTCCAGATTTCTTTGTTCTTCTACTGTAGTTCAGATTCTTAGAAGGAGTTATGTCACATCTTAATTTTTCTTAAGCAAATGCCTCTCTCTATTGCTGAAATTAACCAAACAAAATACTCATCCTAGATTATTATCTAATAATTAGTTGCAGTCCTCTTCAGCATTTACTATCTCCCCACCCTCCCAAACCAAAAATTGGTGTCATCTACAAATTTAGCACATGACCTTTGATTCCAAAGTTTATATTCTCACTATAAATGGTCAACACTGGTTCCAGCACTGAATCCTGTGGGGCACCTCTTAACTTCAGAACACCCTTAATCTCGCTTTTTGTCCTGCAGCCAGCTCATTATCCATTTATCTCCTTATATCTGGACATGCAGTGTTCTTAGTCTGTTGTGTCATCCCTTATCAAATATCTTTTGGATATCAAGCTATGCCCAAACTCCATTAACATAAACTTTTGAAATTATGAAACTGGTCAAATAAGGCTTTCTCTTTAGAAACAGTAATGACGAATCAGTAGAAATATCTTTGATTTCTAGGTCTTTTTCTACTATTACCTTCAGGAATTTCATTATAATTTTACTGACGTTAAGCTGACTGGTCAATTGTTCAGTGGCATGTACTCTCTCTTTCACACATAACATTAGGTAAAAGGTAATCTAGAATTCCTTTGACATTTGTTTATTCCCTAAAAATGTTACATAGTACAAGTTTTCTGGATTCTTTTAAAATGCATGGATGCACTCCATCTGGTACAGGGATTATACCTTTGTGCTTCTTTATTTACTGCTTCTCCTTTCTATATTATGCGCAGCTAGGTAATTTTAAATCTCATTTTCTATTGCTATTTCCTTCAGATGTGTCTCACCGGGGTTCAGGATTTGTTTACCCCTGAGAAATAGAAAAATCTAATTTTTCAAAACCCAGTTTCAATATCTTAGTGCTTCATGTTCCTCAGCTTTAACCGCACTTCCATATACATTTTTAAGTAGTTTATCCCTGTTTTAATACACTAACTTGCAGTAAAAGCTAAAACACTGAACAAAGTCTTAAATACACATAGGCCTCAAGTTTACATACATGACAGCAACTACTGGAGCCAAAAAGAAGCATTTCCTTCCCTCACCGGACTGAACTGTTACTCTCCTTAAGTTCTAAACTTCCCAAAACATGAAAGCAGTACACTGCAAACGTTGGAAATCTGAGATGAAGAGACAAAATGCTACAAATATCCTGGTCTGGCACCTTCATAAACATTATGATAAAAGATTACAAATTGAAAACATTAACCTGGTTCCTCTCTCCACAGATATTGCCGGATCTACTGAGTTTATCAAGCATTTTTCTGTTTTAATTTAAAACTTCTCACTCTAATAATTGTTCACTTCATCAAGCATTGCAACCTGTAGTCATTTTTTTGCTGCATAGAGTCAGAGTCATAGTTGTACAGTACGGAAACAGATCCTTTGGTCCAACTCGTCCATGCTGACCAGATATCTTAAATTAATCTAGTCCCATTTGCCAGCATTTGCCCATATCCCTCTAAACCCTTCCTATTCATATATCTATCCAAATGCCTTTTAAATGTTGTAATTTTACCAGTCTCTACCACTCGCTCTGGCAGCTCATTCCACACACACATCAAGCTCTGCATGAAAAAGCTGCCAATTAGGTCCCTTTTAAATCTTTCCCCTCTCACCTTGAACCTATGCCCTTCAGTTTTGGACTCACCCACCCCAGGGAAAAGACCTTGGCTATTCACCCTACCCATGCACCTCACAATTTCATAAACCTCTACAAGGCCACCCCTCAACTTCTGACGCCCTAGGCAAAATACCACCCACCCCTCCCCCCATTCAGCCTCTCCCTACAGCACAAACCCAGAAATCCTGGCAACATCCTTGTAAATCTTTTTTGAACCCTCTGAAGCTTCACAATAGGAAGACCAAAACTGCATGCAGTATTCCAAAAGTGGCCTAACCGATGTCCTGTACAGCCACAACATGATCTCCCAACTCCTTTACTCAATGCACTGACCAATAAAAGCAAGCATACCAACACCTCCTTCACTATCCTATCTACCTTTTTTATTTCTTTATTCATTAACAGGTTGTGGGCATCGTTGGCTAGGCAGAAATGATGAATGTTAATGTTTTTGAATTATTACACTAAGGTTATCCTTGATGGCAACTGTATTTCAAGACTTTCCTCCGAAATTGTTAATTGGTTACAACTTTTAGTAGAACATGAGCGTGGAGGAAAGGCTTGGCTTAAGTGTGGCGAGAAAGTGACAGCCCAAAAGGAACAAAACACAAATCTGAATACATAACCATTAAGGAGTAAGCCAGAAGATGCACAAAAAGGCAGAACATTTTCTAAGCAGAGAAAGGTGGTATGATAATAAATTGGGAGAAGAATCACAAAACATGGCAGAATGAAGATTTGCCAAGTTCAGTTCCATCGATGAAATCTCAAGGAATACCCATTTAGAGAAGAGATGGTGGAAGTGGCTGATCTAACATAAGCACCTTCGGGACTTTCAGCAGGTCATGCTGAAGTTTTCACGTCAACTGGATAATCCTGCCAGATATATCCCATGAGTTTATGTAGGTTCCAATTTGGCTCAAAGAGGGTTCCACAACAGAAAACAACAATCAATCTTGAAACAGTCACATGTGAATGCATTCAGGATTTGCAGACGAGAACATTAAGCCATTACGATATCTGCAGGGAGAATGCCATCACTGAAAAGTACAAGTGTATGTTGCTTTTTATTTACATTACCCTTATCCCTGGAATATGTAATGGTTCTACCCTGCAACGATTCAAGCAGGAAATGATTCAGTGCAACTCTTAACTCTTTTTATCCTCCTCAAATATCTGGAACAAAACTGTACTAAATACTTATTCCTTACCTTTCCATTGGCTTATTCCACATATTATTCTGAAGTACCAGCCAATATCCAAACTACTCAGTAGGTACGTTGAAGGGTGTCTCAATGTATCTTAAATGTGATATTGTGCAGTTGACTACGTTTGCAATCATGCCAAACGTCTAAAGGAAAGGCAGTGAACTACACAAGCATTTCATACATTATAACGGCCAGTCACAGCAAAGAAGGGTGGTTGAGTCAGCGGAAAAAAAAGCTCTTCACTTATTCATGGCTTCATCTCACACAAAATGAAGAAAAATAGAAATGTATAGCAATCTTATCAATACAACTTTTGCATTAATTCTAGGTTAATCAACAATTTGAGCAACTAATTAATTGAACATTCTCAATATCTAGAATCACAGGATCCCTCCAGGTTGGAAACAGGCCATTCAGCCCAACAAGTCCACACTGACCCATTCCCTACCCTTTCCCTGTAACCCTGCATTTCCCATGGTTAATGCATCTAATCTACACATCCCTGAACACTATGGGAAATTTAGCATGGCCAGTCCACCTAGCCTGCACATCTTTGGAGTGCAGGAGGAAACCGGAGCACGCGGAGAAAACCCACGCAGACACGGAGAGAATGTGCAAACTGCACACAGACAGTCGCCCGAGGGTGGAATCAAACCCAGGCTCCTGATGCTGAGGCAGCAGTACTAACCACTGAGCCACCGTGCCCTCCCTTCTGTTCCTTCATTAACCAGTACTGGCGTACAAATCCCATTAAATGGAAACAGAAACTCAGACACAAACACAAATACAGAATACAATTTGTAAATTGTACATCTAACAACTTCCTGAAGCTTGAAAACAGTTCCATTGCTTAAGTAAGCATACCTAATTGCCATATCTAAACAAAAAAAAGACCACAGGAAAATTCTAAACATTTCCTCAATTTGGGTCAGACAAATTATACAGACTCTGTTACATTTGTTGCTTTTTCTAAAAAAAAAATGGTACATTGCTCTTTTACTTAAAAGGGAACAATGTATTTCCACTCCTTGTGTTTAATCATTACAAGAACACATCTGAAAACAGTCAAACAGGATTTTAATTGCGCTATGAAAGATGCTCTTATGCCTGGATCTTTGGTCCTGAGGTGAGAGTGCAGAGCCAGGAAATCTCCCAGCTCACTGCATTTCAGGATTGAGTGGAGGAGGGGAGTAAGTGAGAATTTCAGGATAAAGTCAGGTCCGCCGGGTTTGGACACAGATCAGAAGCAGCCACAGCGGTTGCTGAAAGCTTTGCCTCGGTTCTGTGGGATCTTGCCCCAATTATTTCTTAAGTATTAAACCCTCTCGCCCTCCAAACCTCCACCCACTTCCCGTGTCCATAGATGTAAACCAATACCTCTCACACATTCACACCAACACGCGTGACACCGCGCCCTCCCCCAACCCATACTCTCCAATGGCACATCCTCTGTGGTAACCTAGTGCCAACTCATGCCCCCAACCACCACTCTTTGCCTTTAGACCTTGCATTCCAACTCTCCTCCTATCCAACCTTGATGAGAGATCAGCCAACATGCTGAGGCGAAATAAAAACTCTGAAAATCTACTACAGGTTTCATGGTATCAAAAACACTCCCACTCATGAAAACCATACAATGTGTCAATCAAATTTTGAAGTTATACCAATTTTCGATTATTCCATGACTGAATCTATCCAGGCTTTAATGCTAGGGCACAGAAAATTTCAGTCATGCTAAATAGTGACAATTAAACCTTTTCTCCAGCAGTGGTTAGCTTAGCATTGGCTCAGTGGTTAGCACTGCTGCCTCAACTCCAAGGATCCGGGTTCAATACCAGCCTTGGGTGACTATCTGTGTGGACTTTGCACATTCTCTCTGTGTCTGCATGGGTTTCCTCCAGCTACTCTGATTTCCTCTCAGTCCAAAGATGTGCACATTAGGTGGATTGGTCGTGCTAAATTGCTCCATGTAGCACGCAGGCTAGGTGGATTAGCCATGGTAAATATGAGATTATGGGGATTCATTGGGGGGCTGGGTCTGGGTGCAATGCTCTTCAGAAGGTTGGTGCAGACTCGATGGGCCGAATGGCCTCTTTTTGCACTGTAGGGATTCTATGAATAGCATTGCAGATTTTTTAAAATCTTTATTCAAAACCCACTGTCTAATTAAAGGAAGTTCCACTTTAATCCTTGTCATAATCTTTTTTCCTAAATTTACTTCCCAGCAAAAACGTGCTTCTTCACACACAACTTAAATTACACTGATTAAATTAGAAATGCAGGTATGTCATGACAATTTTCTGCAGCACTCTGCATTGTTCATACAAGAAATCGAGGTCATTTACTTTTGGTGTTTAGCTCCCATTAAAGTACAGGCTCGTGTTTTTCAAACATACAGGAAATACCTCACTATTAAAATATGCATGTCCAGCGCCAATCCAATGCAACATAAGTCTTACTATGTCAACCTAAATTCTGTCAATGTATGGCCTATTTTGAACATTAAACAATCCATTACATTGCCTCATTCAAAAAAAAATGTAAAAAAGTATACTCACGTATTTTCAAATTTGGTGAGTTGTAAAACAGCAGTGCTATTATTAGGATATGCAGTGCTTTGGAGCTGGAGTTTGAGGTTCATTAATGCATTTCAGAATATTAAAACAAATATAGGGGATAAATTTGGTAACTGCTGAAAAATGAGTGCAGTGATTGCAACGTAAGATTCATTTGTGTCCACTGATTACAACTGTTAGCACACAATTCTGAGTTGCCTGCTTATTTCAATGATTTCAGCGACTAACCCTCATTAGCTGTTGATTGCCAGTATTATAAATTGTTAACGCCACTTAAATGAACCTTGTCCCTCTTAAAATGGGGAAATGCATTTTGCCTGAAGTTGCTGCTGGCAGTTGTGCAGGAAGTGATCTGAACTTGGGAAACACTGATGATGGCAGAGCACTGGGAGAGGTTGCATTTTCACAAGCTGCACTTAGGTTTTGATGGTGGAGGCAGAACGGACAAGAAACGGCCTGGAGTGAGAGAATGCCAGGAGGTCAGCTACCACATGGTTAAAATGCAGTGCGGGAGGTAAACATAGCCACTGAGGTCAATGCATGTGTACAAGCACAGAGGCCTTGGATATAGAGCTGTAAGAACTTCAATGGCCTTACACAAAGAGTTTAAACTCAGCAACATACGAACAGTACCTTTTGAGCTTGTTCCACCATTCTCGGTGATGGCTAATTGTTTACCTCAATGTATTTTCCCCCCACAAACACATTTCCCGTACTCTTTGATGTTATTAGTATCTAGAAATCTATTGAAGTCTGAATTGAATATCCCCAATGTCTGAACGACACAACCAATTCCAAAAATTCCTCATCTCAGTCCTAACTGGCTTGCCTCTTATTCCGAGACAGTGTCCCCTGCTTCTCGACCTTTCTCCTCCAACCAGCTGGGGAAAACATTCTCTCTGCATATACTCTGACTGCACTTAATATTTTTCTAAGTTTTGGAGAACGCTGGCCCAGTCTCCTCAGCTCCCATTAAAGGATAGTCCTGCCATCCCAGGAAATTGCCTGGTGAAACTCCACTACATTCTCTAGATGGAAAATATATCCTTCCTTAGCTAAAGAAATAAATACCACACAAGGCACAACAGACACAGGTTCACCAAGTTTCTATATATTGAACCAAGTCACCTTTAGTTCTGTGAAGTTGGCGAATACAACCTTAAATACTTGTCCTATTAAGCTGCATCAGCAGAGTCTCTCACACTATTTAATAAACAGCTCTGAACACTCATCCACTAATAAGGTGGTGAGTGGTTAGATGGTGGTGCGGTGGTAATTTCTCTGGATTAAACCTGGAAAGCCAGGCTAATGCTCCAGAGGCATGGATTCAAATCCCACAAATTCAGTTGATCAAAAAGTTTTGGAATGAAAGTAGTCTCAATAATTTTGACCATGAAACAGTCATTGATTCTTGTAATAAATCCATTGGGCTCATTAATTATCCTTTAGGGAAGAAAATGAGCTTCATAATTCGAGACCCACTGCAATGTGATTGACTTAACTGCCCTCCAAAGTCATTTAGGGTTGGACAAATGCTGACATTGCTAGTGACACACACATTCCATGAAAAATCAAAATTAAAATTTGTCAGTCAGGACTTGGCCTGATATTCGTAGCTTCATCACACCCTCACAGAATTAATGCTACTGCAAGCCTCACACCTAGAGGTCTCAACTTGGATATACTATCACACGATGAAATCCACATCAGCCAAATATCACATGATGAAATCCACATCAGCCAAATATCACACTCACTGGCACACTTCTCCCTCTCCTACAGGACAATGGTGGCAGCTGGTGTTAACCAATGGAGTACAAGTAATCATGAAGAAATGAAGCAGAATGCACCGTGGTACCCATTGCTAAGAGTATGATCAGAGACAATGCTAAACTAAAGATAACAGTATTCTCATTCCTACCCTTCCTTTTCAAATGCTACTTCCCCTTCATCCCACACACATTGATTCACAAACTCCATACAGTGCTGCACGTACCTCTTATTTCATCTCAACTCTACCTTATATTTTTCTTTTCAGATACGCAGGAAATGCAATCTGAAGATAACAAATGCAATCAGACAATGGAGGAACCACGAGACAGTAAGGATTAAGACAAACCGGCTTTCACAACTGCCTCACCAGCCCAAACGCTGTAGTTGCAAGTAATTTAGAGATCATCATGGATCCACAGGTACAGTTAGTAGGATGCTGGGTAAGAATGGTCTACATGTAGCAATAAGAACTGACTCAAGTTCACCAGAGAGTGAGAACTCCCTCTATTTCTCACTACGAGGGACTTGGATGAAAACTTTGACAAGGCAGTCTACAAAAAATGGCTGTTCTGAAGGGTCACTGGACCCAAAACGTTAACTTTGCTCTCTCTCCACAGATGCTGCCAGAACTGCTGAGTTTCTCCAGGAATTTCTACTTGCATTTCTGATTTCCAGCATCTGCACTTTTGTCCTTTTTCCCCAAAGGCAGCTGATAAGCATTGTGAAGGAGTACGTCATTTTCAAGGCATTTTCTGGATGACTAGTTTCAAAGTCAGTATTTTTTTAAGGAGGCAATCCCTAACTGGGAAGGAACTAAAACACAAGATTTTTTGGGAAAGGATGTTACAATGTGCATCAAACTTGCAAGAACATTAAGGAGTTTGGCATCAACTAAGCACAGGGTTTTGTGCAAAGTTCGAAGCCAACCTTTTCCATCATAGAAATGTTGACTAATTTAATTCGTTCATTTGTGTAGCTAACCATGTCACAGCTTCCATTGTAGGAAAGAGAGCAGCCATTCAACATCCGAGTGTGGCACTGGGTGTAATAGTGAATAATGAGAAAAACCATGAGATCATTCAACATACAAAAAGGGATAGATAGAGGGATAAACGAAAAGAAACAAAGAAGAGGAGAAAGCAAAAACAAAAACAGTTAGGACAGAGTCAGAGTCATATAGCACAAAGAAATCCTTCAGCCCAACTCATCCATGCCAACTAGATTACCTAAATTGAACTAGTCCTATTTGCCTATATTTAGCCCATACCCCTCTAAACCTTTCCTGTCCAAATGTCTTTTAAATGCTGCAATTGCACTTGCCTCTACCATTTCCTCTGGCAGCTTTTCCATAAATGCACCAGTGTGTGTGTGAAAAAGCTGCCTCTCAAGTCCCTTTTAAATCTTTCCCTTCTGACTTCAAACCTATGTCCTCTAATTTTGGACTTCCTTACCCTGGGGGAAAAGACCTTGGCTAATCACTAAATCTATGCCTCTTCTGACATTATAAATGTCTATAAGATCACGCCTCAGCCTCCTATGCTCCAGGGGAAAAAAGTCCCAGCCTATCCAGCCTCTCTATATAACTCAAACCTTCCAGTCCAAGTAACATCCTTGTAAATCTCTTTTGTACTCTTTCCAGTTTAATAACATCCTTCCCTACAGCAGGGCAACAAAAATTGTATGCAGTACTCTAAATGTGGCCTTACCAATGTCTTATACAACCGTAACATGGCATCCCAACTCCTGTACTCAATGCTTTGACTGATGAAAGAAAACATGCCAAATTCCTTCTTCACCACCCTGTCTATCTGTGACACCACTTTCAAGGTACTATGTACCTGCACCCAAAGTCTCTCCATTTGACAACACTCTCCAGGGTCCTACAATTAACTCTACGTCCTGCCCTAGTTTGTACCAAGATGCAACACGTCGTATTTATCGGAATTAAACTCCATCTCCCCAGTTACTCTTTTGCCCTTAATATACATTTAGAATCTCTTTGGATTCACCTTAACCTTATCTGCCAAAGCTATCTTATGTCCCCCTTTTGCCCTCCTGGTTTCACTCTTAAGTATACTCCTGTACCCCTTATACTCCTCAGCTGTCTATATTTGACATATGCTTCCTTTTTCTTGACTAGAGCCTCAATATCTCGAGGCATCCAGTGTTCCTTCCTGCCAGCCTTGTTTTTCACACTAACAGGATTATGCTGTCCCTGAACTCTTGTTATCTCACTTTTGAATGCCTTGCAATTTCCAGACATCCCTTTACCTGCGAACAGCTTCCCCCAAACAACTTTTGAAAGTTCCTGTCCAATACCATCAAAACTGGCCTGCTACAATTTAGAACTTTAACTTGTGACTGTCCTTTTCCATAAATGCTTTAAAACTAATAGAATTATGCTCGTTGGTCCTAAAGTACTCCCCCACTAATACCTCAGTCACTTGTCCTGCCTCATTTCCCAAGAGGAGTTCGAGTTCTGCCCTTCTCTAGTAGGACCATCTACATAATGATTGAGAAAGTTTTCTTGAACACACTTAAATTCCTGCCCATCCAGCCATTTAACGTTATGGCAGTACCAGTCTACCTTTGGAAAGTTAAAATCCCCTATTACAACTCTACTATTCTTACATCTTATTTTTTTTTAAATCTGTGATGTCCCTACATATTTGCTCCTCAATTTCCTGCTGACCACTGGGGAGCCTATTAGTACAATCCCATCAAAGTGATCACCCTCTTATTTCTCAGCTCCACACATATACCTTCACAGGATATTCCTGGGGGATCATCCAAAATACTGCTGTGACATTTTATCTAACCAAAAATGCCACTCTTCTTCCTCTCTTGCCTCCCTTTTATCTTTCTTGTAGCATCTATACCTCAGAACATTGAATTGCCAGTCCTGTCCCTCCCTCAGGCATGTTTCTGAATTAGCTTTGATATCTCAGTCCCATGATCCCACCCATGCCCGGAGTTAATCTGCCTTACCAGTCAGGCCTCTTACATTGAAATAAATGCATTTTAATTCAGCAGTCTTCCCTTATTCTCCGCTGGGCTCTTGTCTGCCTTGTCTATTTTACTTGCACTTGTTAATTTCTGTACCAGCCTGAACCTTCTCTCGTCTCACTGCTGCTTAGGATCCCAACCTTTAGATTAGTTTAAAGTGTCTAAAAACCAGCACCCCTGGACAAGAGACCAGACCAGATTTTTGAATATGCAACCTATACATGACCAGATGCCATTTCAAAAATATTATTAAATTCATTAGTTTTGTTTTCTTAATGAACAACGTTGCTGAAGTTTGCCTCAAGGTAACCTAATATATGACAACATTCCAATACCACCTTTTCAGCATGGCTGCTTCTAGTCAAGACTTGGCAAGCATTTTTTGAGCAGACAAGGAAAAAACTGTGTAATGGCTCAGACAATAAAGTTCTTTATCACAATGTGCCTGGATTTCAGGCAGTTGGATCTTGGCTTTTGTACCTGTATAAAGGAGAGGAGGAGAAATGGCAAACATTGCCAAATGAAATTGCAAGTAACAATTCAGTCTTTGTAAACTGCCAGACGTGAGCAGCTGGTTAACACTATTCAATTAAAGTGGTGATTTGGTAGTAATGTCATTGGACTAGTAATTCAAAGAACTAGGCTGAAGTTCAAATCCCACCATGGGAACTAGTGGAACTTTAATAAATAAATCTGTAATATAAAGCTTGTCGGAGTACTGGTGACCATTAAACTATCATTGATTGAAGACCCATCTCATTCACTAAATGTCCTTTGCAGAAGGAGATCGACATCTTTAGTTTGTCTACCTTCCACAAATTTCCAGGCCCATAGCAATGTAGTTGATTCTTAATTGTCCTCTGAAATGGCCTAGCAAGCCTCTCAGTTCGAGGGCACTTTGGAATGTGCAACAAATGCTGGTCTTGCCAGCAATTTCCACATCTCAAGAAAGAATACAGTACTTAAGTACTGCTGAGGAAAAAGCCTTTTGTCCTGGACTCATCAGCACAATTCACTATAAATACCAAATCAAAGGGAAAACAACAGTTATACTGTATGAAAGGATAGTGTTGAATAGTTGCCAAATGGACCGATAGAAAGAACCCAACTGTACTTGAAATATTTACTCCTTCTTTCTACATTGATGTTGCTAGATCTGCTGAGTTTCTCTAGCACTTGCTTTTAATTTAGATCTCCAGCATTCATAGTATTTTACTTTGACTTGATTGGTATGGCCTGGCAATGGAGAATACATCAGATAATGATGACTGATATTTAAATGCCAAATCTTGATTAAATTTTAAACCAGACAGATTCCATCTGATTGGTCATGGCATTGTCTTGAGAAATGAAGCAGAAAGTGACAGGTACCTATTATATTGAGTTGGAACAGTCATGGTATTTATTGTATTAATACATGTAACTTCTGTACAGCACTGCTAGTCCAACTGAAGATCCTACACTGGTCATCAGACTAATTATTTATAAACTCTGGACTATTTAGCTAATGCTATCCGAAATGCCACTAACAGGATGTTGACATCAAGCCAAAAATATATTCTGCCTATCAAACAAATAAATGAATGACATATGAATGTTAGTGCTAGTGTGATGTTAGGCTCATAGGGCATATATCCCAAAAACTGGCAGATTGCATCATACAGCGTATACATTTCACATTAAATAAGGCATTGACCACAAAGACCTAGCTTGCAAGACTCACAGCAGTGTCCAAAGTTAGATGAGATTGCATTATTTGGCATTCGTTGAATCAGAAATAAAACAATAGAAAAACAAAATAAATATTTTTAATGGGCAAGAGCCCGATTTGACCAAGTAAACTGGCCTAAAGTTATAAGGAACAAAACGTTGAAGGATAGAGCACGCAAAACTGCAAATTAAACACTGGACACCGTTGTACCTGTAAGATATAAAAGCTCAGAAAAAAGGTAACAAAATAGGTAGAGCCACAAAAAGAGAGCATGAAAAGAACATTTTAAGGGACATGAAAATTAATACATGACATTTTGACAATTATATTGAAGAGGAGCGGGTGTACAGGAGCAATATGAATGCCTTGGAAACTGATAATGGTGATGCTGTAATGAAAGGAATGAAATGGCAGAGATGTCAAATAATTACACCGTATCAGTGAGAAAAGGTCACCATGCAATAATTCACAAAGAGTATAATACTGAATCAGGGAGAAGGTCTCAACAAAATTATTGAACTGAAGCAATAGTGATGTAGAATAAAACGTCACTAAGATTGAATGCTTTCTGCCCCAGTGTTTAGACAAAATGGGCAAGAACAGTGCATATGCCCAAATTACAATCACCCAGAACTCTCATTTTAGGAACTGTTTCCGTAGACTGGAAATTACATGTCATTTCATTACTGAAGAGGGAAACCAGGGAATTATAGACTAGTTAGACTCACATCTGTTTTCAGGAAATTAGTGAAGACTATAATTAAGAACAGTGTGATTGAACATCGTTAACATTTACAGTTGATCAGAGACCCAGCATGAGTTGTCACAACTGATAAATCTGATTGAATTAGTGCACAGAGGGAAGTCTATCAATGTTATTTATATCATTATTCAGAAGGAATATGATAAAACTTCTGAAGTTGAAGCTAAGGGAACTACAGGCACATTATTGATTTGGTTAGGACATTAGCTGACCAGTACAATTGAGGGCAGGGATAAAGAGCATGTCCTCTAATGGCAGGATGCCATTAGCAGAGTTCACAGTTCATTTTTGTTAGAGTGAACAATTCATTGTATTTATTAACAACCTTAGTGATAGAATAGAAAGCCACTCCTATACATTTCACTTTTGACACAATGATAAAATGTATTATATAACAGTATTCTGTCATGCTTGGACTAATTTCTTTTAATGTGCATGCATACATTCTACCTGGAGCAGTGTTTCATTCTCTCTTTTTCGAGTGTACCAAAGGTCACCACCATTTCTGTGTCAAATGTCTTTGCTCCTTCTAAAGTCACGTTCACCATGTTAGCATTCTTGGAAAATACTGGGACAGAGTAATTCAATAGTTCATTGCCCATCTATGTTACCTAATGCATGTTTATAGCCTGACCCTATGTTGATTTTTCTTTTGATTTTTTATATCTCTAGAAAACATTACAATTTATTTTGTTAAGTCTCTCTTGAAATTGTGCAGTTCCCTTTTGCTTTCTCAATTTTTAGCTTTTCTTTCACAAGATTTTCATATTTGCTTTTGTCATCTGTTACCTCCATTGTACTTAGAGTAAGGCTTTTCTGTTTGATTGTGCTCAGACATCTCATGCATCCCTCCTTTGCGTTATTTCTTGCTTAGAAAGAAGTTTCTTTTAAACTTGGCCAATGACAGATTTAAAGATTTCCCAATATCGCCTGCCTCAGTCTTCTTGCATTCGTAACTCTTCTAAAGATTATTTTCTCCAATTTGGTCTTTCGGAAAAGCACATGTAAGAAAATTATTTTAAGTCTTATTATGTTACGATGGCCTAGATGGTCCCTCGTGCTTACTTCCCCTTCTTGTTGTGGTGTATTTACCATTACTCAATCCAGAACAAAATTTCTCATTTGGCTCCTCAAATCTAGAGCAGAAAGGAACCTTGTACAAGCAACAGAATTACACTTCATTTCCCATTGCCCCAAATGTACAAGATGGCCGTTTACAGTATTTAAAAATTAAAACATTAACAACAGGTTTCCTTCTATTTATATAATTAATAGGAAACAGATTTTAAAAGAGCAGTCACATTTCTTTTTTGACAAAAGCTGTTAGCTAGTCAAACATCAAACCCTGGAACACCGAGACTGCATACACACACCTAGTAAGATCTCAGATCAGCATATCTAAAACAAAATTAACAAAGTCTTTGCAAAATACAAGCAAAACCATTTCAAGGAATGATCTAGGCCAGGAGTGGCCCTACACTTTGGGTGCCTATTCACTGGTAATTAAATGGGATGATGTGATTGAATGACTTTTTGGCATTAGGTACCCAGAAGTGCCGAAAATTAAGTATAATGATGGGTGGCCAAAAAGAGAGAAAAAAAACACAAAATACAAGGCTCTTTATAGTATCTTAACACACTGACAAGGCTTGAAAAAGATTGTTACAACAGCTGCAGAAATCAGTCCATTCTATCAATCTGCTCCAGGAGTGACATATAATCTGTGACAGATGAGAAGGTATGTTAACTTTGTCTTTTTGGATTACATGTTGCATTTAAACTGTAGGTTTTCAATAAACCACTACCCCAACCACCCTTCCAATGTCACTGCTTTTTCAGGTAATTTGTGAACTCAGACCAAAACTTACACTGACTCATTTTTCTCCTGAGAGTAAAAAATACTTAAAGTCAGCCATGAATGTTATTCAATTCGTCTTATCCAATTTCAGATTTGCCAACATATTTCTTCCTCCACTTCATTCCACTGTTGGACAGTGTGAAGGATATGCCAATGACCAATACCTTTCCATCCTTTGCATCAGCGTATATGAATTCAGTTCTTACCTTACTGTCAGTTATATCGCTTTTGCTTCCTCTCATTATGCAATCTCTAATTAGTACAGGTACCCCACCTCTAACTTGTTCTCTATCTTTTCCATTAAAGGCTGTGACATCTAACTGCCAATTCTGATCTCTATGCACTTTTTTTCCCCCAAATGTCGAATTCAAATTGCTATTAATCATTGTTAATGATTAACATCACACACATGGTAATATCATCTTCCTGGAAAATGGTTTCTGTATGTGTGTACGGTGGTGGTGGGGAAATGATTAACTAAATGTTTAATTTAACAGGAAAATTGCCTGATTTTATGGCGTAATTAATAATGCAGCGTAATCTAAGTAACACTACAAATTAGTCAGAAATTAAACAAGAATAAATGTATCATTGAATAGTGCATAATAGATTGCAAAACCATTTGTGCTCACACTGCATCTGCATAGCTTAAAGGCTACTAAATTTAACAAACTATGACTGCAACTTCCAGTTCTTCAGCTGAGTGCTCTTCAAATACTTAACAGTTCATGCATAAAGCTACAGTACAGAGAGGCAATTTATTTGGCAGGATACGCGTTAACTAGAACGTTATAACAGGCTATATGCATAGAACCGGAAGGGCAATCATCCTATTCATTCAAAAACTGATATCACTGTAACCCAGTTTTATACTTTGGATCAGAAATCTGGTCAGAAGAGGAAATATGGCTGGTTAAAACATCTTATTAACATGCCATCAACATTGTTTTCCCAACTCATTAAGAAAAGTGTGGCTCTGTGAAAATTCAAAGTATTTAAAATAAAGCACTTAATTGGCAGAAGGACTTCAAAATATTTAAATTGAAAACTTACATAGATTCTGGTTTTTAAAAAAAATCTATCAAATTTCCAAAGAGGAGAAAGTACTACTACAGCTATAAATTGGATTTATTACCCATAACGTCCTCACATTGCACAACGTAACTATTAACTGAAGTAAAATACAAAGTATCCCTTCGGCAATTTAAGCATTTTACAAGGAATAGATATTTTCCCCTCTCAGGGCACGACCCCGCTCATGCATTATAAAAGGAGGGCTCAAAATTATAAAACTCGGATTCAGGAAGGTCAAATACCTTGTGTCAGAGATTATGGCTTCATTCAATCATAAGCACTTCTCATTTATTACTCTATATATGATAAAGATGAGAAGCAGTGGCACTGTTATCCTACCACAAATTCTATCCCAACTTAAGCAGAGAGCTAAATTGAATGGCTTCTTCCTTCATCCCTTCCTTACCTCCAAGTGAAGTAGTTTCACAAGCCCTCAACTGAGTAAGTCAAGTTCAAGGGTGCTGTGTTTTAGAATTTTGTTTGGCAATGTCTGGTTATTTAAAAAAATCAGACTTGAACATCCAACTACTGACAGGAAGTAGCAGATTGGGGAAGGGTATCCAAGAACAAGATAATTATGAGTAAAATACATTATGCTAATTTAGCGTACAGCAAGATTCATGTGGGACAACTTAGTGCAAGCAGATAGTACCAAATGAGGATTATACAATTTCCTTTTTACTGACTTCAGTTGAACAAAAAAGACTTAAATAGTGCTTATGACATGCAGGCAATGTACAATGGCTAGTTTTATGCTTGTGTCCAAACTCTAAACACCTCACACTGTTCTTTTCTGCTCCTGAAAAGAACAGAGAGGCACCTGTCATGTGGACCAAAATTATTTTCAATTTAACTTCTATCAACACTGAGCTAAGTGACAGGGAGGAAAACTGGCCAGCTGGATTGTAATGATCCATTTTTTTCTTCCTTCCTTACCTTTTCAAGGAAGAAATCAAATATTGCTGCAATATGGATATTAGTCCATGATGTTGACACAATTCAACTAAGCATTGTAATGGAGTTTTTGTTTTAATATTAGATTCAACCAAGTGGATAATTTTGATTGCCCCATATTCCTCAAACACTTGCGTTCAAAATCGCTAAATAACATTATAGGAGTTTAATGTTGCAATGCTATAACAATGATTGAGTGATTAATTTTACACAGGCAACAGCTGACAACACAGTACTTAAAAGAATAAAACACCGCAGTTCAATGTAAAAATCTTTCTCTGGTGACTTTTATTTTCAACTCAGCAATTATTTTCAACTTAGCATTTGATGATGTCTTAGATGCACACTATAATTGAATAAATATCTATTTTAAACAGTTAGATTATCTGCCATTACAATCATCAATACATTGGTATTTACAGAGATTATTCAAGTATTTGCACTTTACTTTGTGTAAGACACTTATTATCTTGTGCAGAAATTGGCTAATTTGGCTGATATGATTTTATGACCGTGGAATCAAATGGCACAAGTGATCAATGTATATTAGCTGAACGTGTTTAGCATTTGATACCATAGCTGTAATGTATACTCTCCCCTACAAAATGTAATTTTCAAAGTAGCAGCGAATAGACTTGAACATCAATCTAGCGTGCAAGTCTTATAGTCATATTGCTGGACTGAAAATAAATATAGTGCTAGATATTGTAGAAATAAATTCAGCAGTTATATTTTAAACAGACAAAAGGCAGTGTAAATTTAATCAGTAAAACAATTATTAGGAAAAGGGAGTAGATATTAAGAATATTTGAACAGAACTGGCACACAGCCATAAATCACATGAAAAACAGACAGGACTATATTCTAAGAAATCGTGATGGCCCAGAAGGATTCGTAGAAATACATATTATCTGATAGTAGAATCTTTCTAATATACTATCCACATTACTTCTTTCCATCCCTTCTCTGTATTAAGTACACTGAAAAATCTAGTAATTAAAAATTTACTAACTGAGGAATGTGCAGGACCGAAAAGATTACAATAGCTCACATGATGATTTCCAAAGACTTTTTAAAAAAAAAACAAAACCTCTTTCATTTATACCTCTAACCAAATCTGTGAACTATCTGACAACACCCTGTCTCTAGCACTTCAGTAACTGTAAAAGATTGATCTCACATAAAGTAATGAAAATCTCAATGAGCGATGGAAATTACTCAATCAGAATGATGTCATCAAATTACTGTCGTCATTTAAAAAAAAAACTACGATTTTCCTGAACATTTGATCCTTTACCTTTCTTTCACTATTTGGAGACTCCTCTCCCCTTTAAGTACATGTTCCGTTCTAGCAGCACAAATGATTACAGCTACACCACCTCCTTTTTTAATATCCTTGGATACAATGAATGAAAATCATTCCTGCTATTTCTCAAAAGATGAACACTTACCTGTTTTATTAGAATGAATTTCAAGTTCAAATATATTGCAATTAATTGTTAAACGAAGAATTTTAAAAGCAGAAATGATGATATGTTGACATCCTTCTATAGCCACTGAGTTATATTGTGCATGAATGGTGCAATGCAAAATAATTTCCGGGACAGGGGTGTAAACATTCCACATTTATTTGCAACTCCATTTTCCATCAAATTCCTTATGGTAGAGTCCTAGGCTGAACCATCCTGAACTGCTTTGACCTTCCCTCCAAGTTCAGAATTGGGGACATTTGCTGATGAGTGCGTAGAATCCGTTGCCATTTACAATTAATTCTCAGATACTGAAACAAGTCTATGCCTATATGCAGCAGTACCTGTAGATCATCTAGGCTTAGTCTGGGGTAATTGTGAAGTAACACCAGCACCACAAAAGTGCCCAGAAATTATTACCAAAAAGGGAAATAACTCACCAGCTCCCTTTTACATCCCACAGCATTACCATGCTGAATTCACCCAAAATCAACATCCTGGGGTTTACTGTTGACCAGAAACTTAACAGGTTCACTAGACTTGATTGCAGGTTGGGATGATTACCCAATGAATTGAGATTGGGTAAACTGGGCCTATATTTATGTTGAGTTTCAAAGAATGTGAGGTGATCCCATTGAAACTTGCACAATATATTAAGGGATTGACAAGATAAATGTCAGTAAAATGCTGCCTCTGTTGGGGAGACTAGAACCAGATGGCACAAATTTAAGAATAAGGTAGGGGGGATGCCACTCAGGTCTGAGGTTGGGAGACTGTTTCTGTAAGTTAGAGTTGCGAACCTTTAGAATTCTCTACCACAGATGACCATGGAAGTTAGTCTTCGAGTATGTTTGTGGCCAAGATTGATAAATTTCTGATTACCAATAACTTACAGGTTTATGGAGATGGGTCAAAAGAAGTGGCATTGCTGTACTTAATCAACCATGATCACTTTGAGTTGTGGGCCAGACTTGACTGGCTAAATGGTCTACTCCTGTTCTGATGTAGAGTTGACAAGGGGGAGCCAGTCGATGTGGTATATTTGGACTTTCAGAAAGCGGTTGACAAAGTCCCACATAAGAGATTATTGTGCAAGATTAAAACGCATCGGATTGGGGAAGTATTTGAGGTGGATGGAAAGCTGGTTGGCAGAGAGGAAACAAAGAGTAGGAATTAATAGGTCCTTTTCAAATTGGCAGGAAATGGGGTGCCACATGGATTGGTGCTGGGACCCCAGCTATTCACAACATATATGAATGATCTGGATGAGGGAAGAAAATGTAACATCTCAAAATTTGTAGGTGATACCAAGTTGGGTGGGAAGGTGCACTGTGACGAGGATGTAGAAATCGTTCAGCATGATCTGGACAGGTTGGGTGAGTGGGCAAATCAATGGCAGATGAAGTTTCGTTTGGATAAATGTGAGGTTATTCACTTTGGAAGCAAAAACAAGGCAGCAAATTACTACCTGAATGGCTGTAAATTGGGAGAGGGATGTGCAGTTTTGGTCTCTATTTCTGAGGGAGGATCCACTTGCTCTCAAGAAAGTAGAGTGAAGGTTTACCCAGCTGATTCCAGAGATGGCAGTTCTGACATGAGGGGAGATTGACTAAGTTAGGATTCCTTTTGCTGGAGTTCAGACGAATGAGGAATTCTCAGAGACTTATAAAATTCTAACAGGATTGGACAGGGTAGATGCAGGGAGGATGTTTCCAATGGTGGTTGTGTCCAGAACCAGGATCACAGTCTGAAGATTCAGGGTAGACCATTTAGGACAGAGATAAGGACACCCAAAGAGTGGTGAGCCTGTGGAATTCATTACTACAGGAAGTAGTTGATGCCAACACAGTGAATATATTCAAAAGGCGGTTAGATATAGCACTGGGGGTGAAGGGGATCAAGGCTTATGGGGAGAAAGCAGCATGAGGCTATTGAGTTGGATGATCAGCCATGATTGTGATGAATGGCGGAGAAGGCTCGAAGGGCTGAATGGCCTCCTCCTGCTCCTATCTTCTACATTTCCATGGTCATAACTAGAGCAGCCACATACATAGAGGCCACAGAACTGGACAGAGGCTAGGAATTCTGCAGCAAGGCACAGATTAAGAGCATGATGGAATGCTGTTCGCTTGTATGGATAGATACAACTCCTATAACATTCAAGAAGCTTGATGCCGCATCCAACAAAGCAGCCTGCTTGAGTGGCACGCCACCTACCACCTTAAACAACCCCTCTCTCAATTGTTGCTACATACTGGCATTTCAGCTGTGCCTCACGGTTCTTTCAATAGCACTTTCCAAC
The DNA here is from genome assembly GCF_021869965.1 of Rhincodon typus. Classification (NCBI taxonomy): domain Eukaryota; kingdom Metazoa; phylum Chordata; class Chondrichthyes; order Orectolobiformes; family Rhincodontidae; genus Rhincodon; species Rhincodon typus. The sequence goes on from NC_063338.1 coordinate 23,463,632, forward strand.
CCAATGTACTCTATCATAAGGTCATCAGTGGCAGCTGAAGCACAACCACCAAGTTCTTCTTCAAGTCACAGATCACCTTGACATGGAACTACATCACAAGACTTTCACAATCACATGCCAACATCTTGGAACTCCTTTTCAAACAACAGTTATGTTGTGATGAAAGATCTCCTAGTACGTGTGTATCTGTATTAATATCATTTCTTAAGAGATTGCACTTCAAACTAATGGCATATGGGTGTTGGTCACTTCTGTAAAGGGTTTCAAACAAAGATCAGAGTGTCCTTCCATAACTAACTAATCCAGTACATGTTAGAGAACAGGTGATTACAGAACCCTTGGGGTGTGAAAGATATTGTTGATTGGAGTTTAAAACAAGGAAAGTACAGTTTAGTACTTTTGGTTTAAAAAAACAAGGATTGATTTTCACTTAGAAACCCTGGAGACTGAAAGCTTTTAGGGCAGCTTCTGGAGGAGACCTGACATGAGTCAGAAGCAAACACAGTTTCTCTCCTGGAGAGTTCAGCATAAGTTCAAATGTCACTAATGTCCCTAAGGGAAGGAAACTGCCATCCTTACCTGGTCTGGCCTTCACGTGACTCCACACCCACAGCAATGTGGGTGACTCTTAACTGCCCTCTGGGCAATTAGGGATGGGCAATAAATGCTGCCTAGCCAGCAACACCCTCGTCGTGTGAATGAATAAAGAAAAAAAAGTTCGCTAATGACACCACCATAGTGGGACAGATATCTAACAACGACGAGTCAAAATACAGAAGGGAGATAGAGGGCTTGGTGACGTGGTGCAATGAAAACAATCTGTCTCTCAATGTCAGCAAAACTAAAGAGCTGAACATCGACTTCAGAAAGGAGGAGAACACGCTCCCATCTACGTCAATGGAACTGAGGTTGAGAGGGTGAAGAGTATCAAATTCCTCGGAGTGATGATAACCAATGACCTGTCCTGGACTTCCCATGTAAATACAACAGTCAAGAAGGTACAACAACGCCTCTTCTTCCTCAGGCAGCTCTGGAAATTTGGCATGTCCATAAGGTCCCTCACCAACCTTTACAGGCGCACCATAGTAAGCATACTGTCCGGGTGCATAACGGCCTGGTACGGCAACTGCTCTGCCCAGGGCCATAAGGAACTACAGAAGGTGGTGAGCACAGCCCAGACCATCATGAAAGCCAACCTTCCATTCATGGACTCTATTTACATGCTCGATGCTGCAAAAAGGCGACCAACATCAGTAAAGACCCATCACACCCTGGTGCTGACCTCCTACTACCTCTCCCATCAGGCAGAAGAACATACACAAGAACACAGAACTAGGAGCAGGAGTAGGCCATCCGGCCCCTCGAGCCTGCCCCACCATTCAATAAAATCATGGATGATCTTTTTGAAACTCAGCTCCACTTACCCGCCCGCTCACCATAACCCTTAATTCCTTTACAGTTCAAAAGTTTATCTAGCCTTGCCTTAAACACATTCAGCGAGGTAGCTTCAACCGCTTCACTGGGCAGGGAATTCCACAGATTCACAACCCTTTGGGTGAAAAAGTTCTTCCTGACCTCAGTCCTACATCTGCTTCCTTTCATTTTGAGGCTATGCCCCCTAGTCCTAGTTTCACCTACTAGTGGAAACAATCTCCCTGCCTCTACCTTACAAGATTATGAAGGGAATAGATGTTTCTATAAGATCTCCCCTCATTCTTCTGAATTCCAATGAGTACAATCCCAGCCTACTCAGTCTCTCCTCATAATCCAACCCTCTCAACTCTGGAATCAACTGAGTGAATCTCCTCTGCACCCCCTCTAGTGCTAGTATATTCCTTCTCAAGTAAGGAGACCAAAACTGCACACAGTACTCCAGGTGTGGCCTCATCAGGACCCGATACAGCTGCAGCATAGCCTCCCTGTTTTTAAACTCCATTCCTCGAGCAATGACAGACAAAATTCCATTTGCCTTTTTAATTACCTGCTGCACCTGCAATCCCACTTTTCGCAATTCATGCACAAGGCCAGCCAAGTCCCTCTGCACAGCAGCATGCTGCAATTTTTTACCATTTAAAACATAGTCCATTTTGCTGTTATTCCTACCAAAATGAATGACCTCACACTTATCAACATTGTACTCCATCTGCCAGACTTTTGCCCACTCACTTAGACTATCTATATCCCTCTGTAGACTTTCAGTGTCTTCTGCACACTTTGCTCTACCACTCATCTTAGTGTCATCTGCAAATTTTGACACACCACACTTAGTCCCCAACTCCAAATCATCTATGTAAATTGTAAACAATTGCGGTCCCAACACTGATCCCTGAGGCACACCACTAGCCATAGACCGCCAATCAGAAAAACACCTATTTACCCCTACTCTTTGCTTTCTACTAGTCAAACAATCCTCTATCCATACCAATACATTACCTGTAATACCGTGCAACTTTATCTTATGTAGCTGCCTTTGGTGTGGCACCTTGTCAAATGCCTTCTGGAAATCCAGATACGCTACATCCACAGGTTCCCCATTGTCCACCATGCAAGTAATGTCCTCAAAGAATTCACCAAATTGGTTAAACATGACCTACCCTTCATAAACCCACGCTGAATGTTCCCAATGGGAGAATTTGTATCCAGATGTCTTGCTATTTCTTCCTTAATGATAGATTCAAGCATTTTCCCCACTACCAAAGTTAAGCTAACTGGCCTATAGTTACCTGCTTTTTGTCTACTTCCTTTTCTAAACAGTGGTGTCACATTGGCTGCTTTCCAATCTGCGGAAACCACCCGAGTCCAGTGAATTTTGGTACATAATTACGAGCGCATTTGCTATTTCCCCCATTACCTCTTTTAGTATCCTGGGATGCATTTCATCAGGGCCAGGAGACTTGTCTACCTTTAGCCCCATTAGCTTGCCCAGCACTGCCTCCTTAGTGATAATGATAGTTTCTAGGTCCTCACCTGCTATAACCTTCTTGCCATCAGTTTTCGGCATGTTATTTGTGTCTTCCACTGTGAAGACCGACAAAAAGTAACTGTTTAATTCCTCGGCTATTTCCTCATTCCCAGATATTAAATTATTTAAATTATTAAAAGAAAATACTGAAGCCTGAACACATGCACGAGCAGGTTCAGGAACAGCTTCTTTCCGGCCATTATCAGACTGTTGAGTGGACTCTAGTCTCAAATAATTTAACCTGCAATGTAACCTGTACGCCTCTAAATCTTTTTGATCTGTACATCCTTTGCTTGCTGTGATCTGCCTGTACCACTCGTAAACAAAGCTTTTCACTGTATTTTGGTACATATGACAATAAATCAAAGTATTGGTACCTGGGTGTAAATGTTTAGCTTGTGAAGACCAGGAAGCTTTCAGTTAGAAATCTGCAGATTATTAAAACATTGAGAGAGTCTAAGCCACCACTTTCTTAAACATTTATACAAGACTTGACAACTCATAGGCCAGAGTGCAGTGGGGTTAGGAAATTAAGTCTATGCTAAGTATTTGATATATACGGGTAATTCTTTTACATTTGGATTGCTGTGAAGCAATGACATTTGGGAATAGAAGAGATTTGTCTTGCTTTCAGATCAAAGTAAACAATTGAATGGCACAATTTCATGATGAGCAGCATGTTCTCATATTCTGACCAATGTTCCGAACAAACCCCCCCAAAAAAAACTGCTCAATTATCTTGCTTACCATTTGCAAGATCTCGCAGTGCTCAAATTGGGTTCTGAATTACGACAATCGTAACTTGTATGTCAGAAATAACTAATTAGATCTGAAATGTTTTAAGATGACATGAGATATTTTATGGCACTGTAAACAGGTTAATTCTTTTTCCCCCCCAATTTAAAAGGAATGTGAGATGAAAGCAAGTTCTAAGAAGCAATGGCCAAAGTAATATTGATAAAGTGCAGCGACAAGAAAAATCATAGAGGGAGATAGCAGACAGATGTTGGAAATAAGGGCAAACTGATAAGAAAAAGATCACATCAGACCACAAAGCTTTTTACTACAGTCTGTCCGGGGATGCAAATACCAGTATAGAATGTGCAAATAAAAATGCAATATCCATGTCCTGGACAGATGTGAGCTTTGTGGAAAGCTCAGAGTTGCTCCAAGAGAAAAAGAGACACTTGGCTCATAGGAGAAAAATAGGCTGTGAATTCAGTTTAACTTTAGAAAATGGTGGAACAAAGATCAACTAATGAAAAAGGGGTAGAGACAAGATAAGTAGAAGCTACTGGTTGAACTTGATTGAATTACTTAAATGAGATTGTTATAAAGTTAAATTTAGATCATAAGTAACATTTTCAGGAAAACATCTCAGCTTCATGGTTCGGAGTATAAGCCATGCAATGAGATCACATTGACTTACAACTCCATAAAGTTTTAGAATCATTACATTACAACACAAATACTTATTTACTGATAGGTTGTGGGAATGATTCAAGATCTGCCTGATGCAACATGGGCCTGTTAGCCAAGTGCAAGTCAAACTGTCCTTCAATACAGTGGGCAATAAATTCACAAAAGTCTGCTTTTTTTTTTGTTAACATTGGTACATTTTGACTGATGTTGCCAGAGCCAACACTCACAAGCTGTTTAATTTGCTGATTTCTGCTCCTCATTCAGCGCACCAGATGTAACACAGACATTTACACTTCGAATTTTGAAGTTTTGGCCATGTGACCAAATCTCACACCTCAGCTACAAATAGCAGATGGCTGTGTATTAACATTTAAAACAGGGATTTCCTCCACTTAATACCACGAGGCTTTAAACAGCTGACAAGACATGCAGAATACTAAATCTGGCATGCTACAATCTATCCTGCACTAAGCCTCCACTTTCAGAGTAATAACTATAACCAGCTAGTCTCAATTTCCTCCATGTTTCGGTTTAAAGACAGCCAGATGGTTCAAGTGTTTTTACAAAGGACTGTGTGAAGTTCTCTGGGTCCCTTTCTTCGAACAAATAGACAAAAAAACAAGATCTGGTGTTATTTCCTTCTTTAAGGCTAAAATGAAAGAGAGAGTGTTCAATAAGAAGAAATGTATAAACCTAAAAAGGGAAGAATCAAGTCCACTGTGCAACATTTTAGATAAAGATAAGCAAGTGTAACAGGAAGAAACAACAGGATTCATGGTGATGGAGCAACGGTGAAAATACTCAAGTCAGGAAAATTGATAAGAAGTTTAATTTATAAGGCTGTGAAGCCAGAATCTTAAACTTAAATAAAGGTGATTACAAAGGTATGATGACAGCACTGACAAAGAGTTTGGAAAAATATATTGAAAGCTAATGACATTGGGCAGCTATAGCACACATTTAAGGTATTTCAGTAATACCCAAGGAAATTATACATTGCTGGCAAAGATATTTTGTCAAAGCTTGCACCTCATCAGGACAATACACAAGAATTCTAATTTAAGGGGCAGACCAATATATATAGTATATGAAAGAAGGCGGCTGATTGGTTAGCAAGAGGATGCTGGTTGGAAGAAATGTTGCTATGAGAATTTTAACTACTTGCCAGGGTTTGGTTAAATTTCAGACAGATTGACCGATTAGTCAAAGCTCTGCCTTGACAAATGAACCAGCAAATGGCTGTGACCTAATTTGTTAAGTTGAAACACACATGGTGCACGTACATACTCTGTCTGCAAAGCACAGGGCCTTGTGAATTAATATATGTAGCTACCAGAACATAACAGTCAGCCACACTACAAAAATTATATTCTATTGGGAAGAAATACATCAAGAAGCCTTTTGTCCCTTCACCCACAATTTGTTAAAGAATTCAAATGAATTTATCAAAAAATTCTCTTTGAAAAACAATTTGACTCTACCTGACTGAAGAGACTAGACACAGACAAATAATGGAAACTAAATTTCAATTCCAGATTTATTAATTCAATTTATTTCAATTTAACTCTATTCAATTTAAACTCTGGCTGCTATTGTGGCATCTGAATTCCCTGCACCCAGAACATGAACTGCACATCTGATTACTAGCGGTGACATTATCATTACAGCATAATCTCCCTAATCGAATACATTGGTTTTAGACAAATTTCTCACTGTCAAGCTGAAATTTTATCATGTCTTTATCACTCTCACCTCGATGATAAACAATGATCTCATAGTAATGTAATTCTGTCACGTTATATATTACTTATAAAAATAACTTCTAAAATAACCTTAACCCCGATGTTCCCAGAATGTATTGTTCTATGAAACGAACCTGTTTACACTCTATGAATGCATCCTCGAAGTTTTCTTTGACAGTTTGAACAGCACAATCCACAAAGTTAAAATCATCCACAATTTTTCTTGTTTGCAGTTTATTAAGGGGCTAATAAACTACTCTCACCGGTGACTAATTTCACCTGCCATTCTTTACATGCACCAAAATAGATACTACTACTCGATTTTCTGAACAAAGATAATTTCTCAAGGCTGTGTTGATATCATCTTTTATCAACAGAGCTACTCCACCTCCATTTCCTTCCTTTCTATCCTTCCAAATGTCAAATATCCCAGCCTTGAGCATTTTGCAACCATACTTCTTTGATAGTTATACCCTCCCAGTTAATTCTATATCTTTACTATTAATACATCCATTCCTTTAAGAATATTGCACACAGAGAAAGTGCCATTAATTTTATATTTTTACCATGTTTTGCTATTCTGCTCCCATTTGCCTGTGCACTTATATTTGTAGGCTTTGTCTCTTACTGTTCTTAACCCTTGCAGTGGTCAGACAAAATAGCATTTCAAACTCCTCTTGTTGGCTGCAAAGATCAGCGTCTATCCTAATTGTACTGTTTTCTACTAGCACTACATTCCTGTTTATTTCTCTTCTACTTCAAGGCCCACTATATCACAGTGCTGTCAACATCTTGCTCATCCTCCAGTAACCCCTGCCCTTTCCACACAAATGGTAAGAACCTCAAAGCTGTTGAACAAATGCAATATCAGGAACAAAAACAAAGTTGCTGGAAAAACTCAGCAGGTCTGGCAGCATCTGTAAAGGAGAAAACAGAGTTAACGTTTCGGGTCCGGTGACCCTTCCTCAGAACAAATGCAAAGCTGAGGCTTCTTAAATGATACTTTCTAAATCCCCATAGTGGCTTCACACAAGGTCACATCCTCCTGTCCCTAACCATGGACTAAATCTGATGTACCTAACATAAGGGCTATGACTGTCTCTTGATCACTGCATCGGAAGCTCAGACTTCAGTTTAACAACCGAGTCAAAGTTCCTTAAGTTATTGACACTTGCTGCAGACATGGTTGCTGTAGATCACACTGATGCCCATCAGCTCCCAAAATGCTCCAGCTGAAACACGATTGCCCTGCCTTTTCTTTTGTATTTTGTTCTACTAACTAGGGTTGCAAATTTAGAAATACCACTCATGGACAATTTGTAGTCACGTTAAGTAATTAACAAGTTAGACTGAAATACGACACCAACATCTGATACTGCCCCAGTTTGGACTTAAACAGGAAGCTCAAAACTCACTGGCCTGCGAATCTAGTTAGTGCTTCTGCTATTTAGTTCTCAGATCTTGCCAGCTCTCACTTCCTCTGGCAAATCACTTCATGTCAAGGCTGTACTTTTTTCCTCAACACTCACCAATTTCCCAATTCAGTACTCTGAACTGGTCTCTATGCTACTTAATTTGTAGTGAGCAAAAACCTCCTTCATTTATACTGGCTCAAATACCCAGGACCTAATTTCAGGCTCTGCTGGCTTGAAGACCAGTTCAAACCAGCTAGCTAATTAACTGTAGAGATGGAAGAAATTACAAGTCGGGTACTGAAATTAAATTAAATGTTTTTTTTAAAAGGTGATCAAATAGTTAAAGCACTTAGAATCCACACCGCGCCCCCCCACCCCATTCACTACTCTGTCTCGCAATACGCCATTGAGTTGGCTAATTGGAAGGTAATTAAAAATAGCCCTGCTACTGATAGTAAGAGGGAAAAGGAAAATGGATAATTACAGGCCAATTAGCCTCACATCTGTCATCTGGAAAATTCTGGAATCCATTATTAAGCAAGTAAGCACACAGCATTTAGGATGTGTCAGCAGTTATTTTATGAAACAGAAATCATTGGTGAGGCCACTTTTAGAATACTGTTTACAATACTGGTTGCCCTTCAATAGGAAGGATGTTCTTAAACTTAAGAGGATATAGAAAAGATTTACAAAGATGTTGCTGGATCTGGAGGGTTTGAGTCATAAAGGGGAGGCTCAATAGTCTGGGGCGTTTTACCCCTGAAGTGGAAGAGGCTGAGGGGTGACCTTATACAGGTTTATAAAATCATGAGGGGCATGGATTGGATGAATAGCCAAGGTCGTTTTTCCTAGGGTGGGGGGAGCCCAAGGTCGGAGAGTACAGGTTTACAATGAGAGGGGGAATATTTGAAAGGGACCTGAGCGGTGTGTGTGCGCGCGTCTGTGTCTCAGTGTGTAGCTGCTAGAGGAAGTGGCGGAGGTGGGTACAATTACAACATTTATAAAGCATCTAGACGGGTATATCAATAGGCAACATTTAGAAGGATATGGGCCAAATGCTGGCAAATGGGACTGGGTCAGATTGGGATGTCTGGTCAGTGCATACAAGCTGGACTGAATGGTCTGTTTCTGTGCTGTATGACTCCACGACTCTACGTCTATTAGTTGTTTTTGAGGATATAACTGGCTAGGTAGTTAAAGGTCACCACTTGGGGCAGTTGCTTTAGGTTTGGAATTTCAACAGGCATTCAATAAGGTGTGACGTCAAAGGTTGCCACACACATTAAGAGTGCAGGAACTTGGGAGCAAAATATTAATACGGCTGGAGGATTGGGGAAAGGATAGCATGGGAGTGAACAGGTTGTTTTCAGACTGGGAAGCAATGACTAGTATGGTGGCACAAAGATCATTGCTGGGGAACCCATGTCCTTGTACAAGAAACAAATTTAGCATAAGGCACAGAAAACAGGAAAGAAAGAAGGCTTCGTTCAGAGGGGGTTGGAGGAAAAGTGTAAAGAAATCTTGTTCCGATTTAGAGAGTTTTGGAGGGACCGCAAATTCAGTGGTGTGCAGTTCTGGACTCCTGGCTGGTAAGACAGAGAATAGCTGGAAAATATAGATTAAATAGTCTTGGCTTCAGGATAAAGGATGGTCATTTCAAGTGGAGCCAAATTGTGAACCTTGGAGTATGGTCCAAGGCTGAGATCAAAAGATTATGGACTCCAGGGAGATCAAATGATTATGGAGATCAGGCAAGAAAGTGGAATTGAGATTCAGAATCAGCACGATCTTATTAAGTAATGGAGCAGGTCTAGTGTTATTACATTCTCTCTTTCCCCTGCCAAGACATGGATTTGGCACTAACCACTGAAAATTATTTATAATTGAAGGCATTTTATTTAATTACTATTTTTTTTAAAACCATTTTTGAAAAACTGTTTTAGTACTAACCCCTCTTAAGATTGCTTTTAGGACATTTGCTTGATGCACATTGTTAGGTTCTGACCCTGCAATTTTTTTTATTCTCAGAATTAAAACTCAGTTATGTTTACTGTTTCATTTTGATCAAATGCATTGTGAAACTACAGTTCTTTTTCAAAAAAGGTGGGAATATTCATGGTTTGTAAATCTCTCAACGTGGGGAAGCTCTGCTTAAGAAAATGTCTGGAATCCTTTGGGTTAATATGAAACAAAAGCATCAGAACTTGGCAGGATGCATTAAATAATCCTGTGAGACAAGGGGGAGGAAATTGTCAGAGCCCTAGAGGTATTTCAAAGCTGTATTGACTGAGAATATATGCCAGAAGACAGAAGATTGGCCTATGCTTTTGCTCAAAAAGGGAGACAGAGCTAATTCAAATAATTACATAGTATTTAGTTTGACATCTGTGTACAGTCTTTAATTACAGATGAAATTGCCACCTATACAAAGAGAAAACAGTTGCAAGTAACCAGCTTGGATTTAAAAAGGATGATCATACTTGATAATTCTTAGTCTTCTTTGGGGAGGTATCATGAAAGGAAGATTAAGAAATGGGGGACTGGGATAAATAGGTTATTTTCAGGACAATAAACTGTAAGTAGTCCAGTGGCACAGGGGCCAGTGCTATTGCCTCAACTATGTACAATCCATATTAATGACCTGGAAATAAAAGACTGACTGCCTTACTGACGATATGAAGATAGGTCGGAAGAAAAGTTGAGAGGATTACACAAAGACATATTAAGTCAAGTGATTGGATTTAAAAAAGGAGATGGAGTACAATATGGGAAAATGAGAGGTGGGAATAGAATAGCAGAACATTATTTAAAAACGGAGAAACACTGCAGTGTAGAAATGTATTTCACCCTTATATTTAAATCATAGAAAGTATTAACATGCAAGGGCAGAAAGTAGTTAAGAAGACAGACAAATTGTTGGCCTTTACAATAAAGTTTATAAAGGTAAAGATATGCAACTGTACAGAGCACTGGTGAGACTGCATAATATTGTGTCTGATCTTGTTCAACTAACTTAGGGATCATAATTGAATCAGAAACAGTTCAGGAAAGGTACCGTAGCCTAATGCTTGGGATGAAAGTTTTATTTTAGAGGAAAGGTTGAGCCCGTACTCATTGGAGTTTAGAAAAATGAGAGCTGATCATATTGAAACTGGCTCAACAGAGCAAGTGCTGAATGTCTCCCCTCATGAGCACAAAACAGAAGTCACACGACACCAGGTTGTAGTCCATCAGGTTAATTTGAAATCAAGTTTCAAAGTGACGAAGGAGTAGCACTCCGAAAGCTTGTGATTTCAGATAAACCTGTTGGACTATAACCTGGTGTCATGCGACTTCTGACTTTATCCGCCCCAGTCCAACACTGGCATTCCCACCTCCTAAGTATAGAACAGGAGATGCAGCTCAAACACTAGGGATTGCTCATTTAAGACAGGGATGAGAACGATTTGCCTTCCCTCTCAGAGGGCCATTGTCTATGAAATTCACTTCCCAGTGAGCAGTGAAGGCACAGTCATCTCATGGATGCCAATCATGGATGCCTTTCAGTCAATCCCATGTAGTACAGTACGTGTGTGTCACAGCATGATGGTTGGTGCATGCAGCACGATGAGTGGACTTCTTCAACAGACAGATGGTACACTGTTTAATCCAAAAAACACACTTTCAAAAGCATTCGCAAGAGGTAGACTGGTGAAGGCAGTAAATTTTTCTCTCTTCACCACTATCTGATCACTTTCACACGTCCAGGCAGATGTGTACTTTCAGGACTTTGTCAGTCAGTTATCAGCAGCGTGCTACTAAGCCGCTCTTGATGGTCAGCACTGAAGTCCGCCCCCCCACCCGCCCACCCCACCCAACTCAGTACATCCTGCTCCCTTTTCCACTTTGAATCATTTCAATTTAGCTTACGGTATTTCCCTCATGCTACTGTATGCAACTCATTTTAAATACTGATCTGATTTTCACTGTAAATGTAATGGGTCAAGCTAAGTGTTTCCCACTGGTTCTGTGGAAATTGAACAGCAACATCCGACAATCCCACGTGCAATTTCAATCAGAAATCTGGCCAATGGTAGGAATTAAACATGCCTGAAACTGTTAGAAAATTTCTCAAATCTAGTGCAAGGACCTTTTTAACAACATCTTTATTATTGCCAAATAACCCATCTGGTGCTGAAAATGAATCATTATGAATGCAGTTTCGTTCCACAATTAAAACGCATAATGTTCTCTTTTACTTGTCCTTTGTCTCTTTTCCCTCATTCTCTCAATCCTATGTTTCTTTCCATTTTGAATTGTTTCTATATTTGATTTGACAGAATTAAAAATACCAACTGACTTTCTAGATAATACTTCAGAGCTTCTCGACAACAATTCTTGAAACAGATCAATCAGGGATTAATTATAATTGTGCCCACATCCACCACATCCTCAGGAATAAAAGCACTAATAAAACAATCTCATGCAACACTTGAATATTAGGAGTATATGGCACCATAGGTTAGATAGGGGGGCCAAGAGATTGATACATTCAAAAAGGGGGTCCTCCAACCAAATAAAGTTAGTTTACCATGTTATTGTTAAACTAGAAAGCAATTATTAACTGCATTAATAAATATTTTTGGGGTCTCGTCTCTTTTGTCTACCCCTCAGTTATCCAAATTACAAGTGAATAATTGAAACCTCTCATTGCCGTTAGGTGGTCACTTCATCTTTCTGAAGAACGCACAGAGCCACAAAAGATTTCCATTCTCAAATCAGGGTACGACTTATATACTTAATGGAAAGATGCTGGAGAGTGTTGCTGACAAAGAGACCTTGGAGTGCAAGTCCATAGTTCCTTGAAAGTGAAGTCGCAGATAGATAGGATAGAGAAGGCGGCGTTTGGTATGCTTGCCTTTATTGGACAGTGCATTCAGTATAGGAGTTGGGAGGTCACGTTACAGCTGTACAAGACATTGGTTAGGCCACTATTGAAAACTGCATGCAATTCTGGTCTGCCTGCTATAGGCAGGATGTTGTGAAACTTGAAAGGGTTCAGAAAAGATTCACAAGAATGTTGCCAGGGCTGGAGAGTTTGTGCTATTGGGAGAGGCTGAATAGACTGGGGCTATTTTCCTGGAGCAGAAGCTGAGGGGTGAGCTTATAGAGGTATATTAAATTTTGAGGGACCTGGAGAGGGTGAATAGCCAAGGTCTTTTCCCTGGGGTGGGGGAGTCCAAAACTAAAGGGCACAGGTTTAAGGCGAGAGGGGAAGGATTTAAAATGAACCTAAAGGGCAACCTGTCACACAGAGGGTGGCGCACGTATGGAATGAGCTGCCAAAGGAAGTGGTGGAAGCTGGTACAATAACATTTAAAAGGCATCTGGATGGGTATGTGAATAGGAAGGGTTTAGAGGGATATGGGCCAAATGCTGGCAAATGGGATTAGGTTAATTTAGGATATCTGGTCAGCATGGATGAGTTGGACCGAAGGGTCTGCTTCCATGTTGTACAACTCTATGACTCTACATCTGCAATATTTCTGTGGTAGATAGCCAGTTAGGTCGCTCTGCTGCAGAATGAACAGTAGCCACATCAGTAAACGTTCTGAGGAAGGGTCACCAGAACCGAAACATTAACTCTAATTTCTCACCACAGATAGAATCATAGAATCACTACAGTGTGAAAACAGGCCATTCGACCCAACAAGTCCACACCGACTCTTTGGACAGCATCCCACCCAAGCTCACCCACTCCCTACCGTATCCCTGTAACCCTGCATTTCCCATGGCTAATCCAACTAACCTACACACATTATGGGCAATTTAGCAGGGCCAATCCACCTAACCTACATATCTTTGGACTGTGGGAGAAAACCAGAGCACCCAGAGAAAACCCATGCAGACATGGGGAGAATGTGCAAACTCCACACAGACAGTTGCCCAAGGCTGGCACTGAACCCGGTTCCCTGGCCCTGTGAGGCAGCAGTGCTAACCACTGAGCCAATGTGTGCCAAATGCTGCTGGACCTGCTGAGCTTTTCCAGCAACTTCTGTTTTTGTGTCAGTTAAGGCAGTGTTTGTTGAAGTACTTTCCAGTAGAGAAGTGAATAATACCAGCATCACTATAACTGCAACCAAAGATCCTGTCTAGTTCAACAGTCATAATATATAAATAGGACTTTGGGCAAAATAACTTCAGTGCTTAAGATTGGAAATGAAAATTAGAAGACTATGTCACCAGGAGTTAAACAAGCATTTTTAAATCAGTCAGAAATTTGCCTTGAGTGGAGCTACCCAACTGAACAGGTATCGATCCATAAACCCATGTAATGTTCTGGGGACCTCGGTTCAAATCCCACCATGGCAGATGGTGGAACTTGAACTCAACAAATTAAAAAATAAAATCTGGGAGTGAGTCTAAGGATGACCATAAAACCACCAGGGAAAACATGTCTGCTTCACTAATATTCTTCAGGGAAGGATATTTGCCACCTTTAACTGGTCCGGCTGACGTGTGACTCCAGACCCACACAACGTGGATGACTCTCAACTGTCCTCGGGGCAGTTAGGGATAGGAAATAAATACTGGCCTGGCCAGTGATATCCACATCCCATGAACAAATAAATAAAAAACAATGTAAATTCTAAAATTCCAAAGGAGAACAGCCTTCAACACAAAACATTCTCCCAGTGTCTGCGTGGGTTTCCTCCAGTTGCTCTGGTTTCCTCCCAAAGTCCAAAAGATGTGCAGGCTGGGTGGATTGGCCATGCTAAATTGCCCGTAGTGTTCAGGGATGTATAGATTAGGTGGGTTACAGGGGGATGGGTCTGGGTGGGATGCTCTGTGGGTCAGTGTGGACTTGTTGGGCTGAAGGGCCTGATTCCACACTGTAGGGATTCTATGGTATATGATAACTCAAGAACCTAAAACTTCATTGCGGCAGTGCACAGAGCAGTACGCTAAGCGTAAGAGACCTTCTTCAGCTAAAATTGGAAGAAGCATAGCCACCTTGCACAATTCCATGGCTCCATGCCTAACAGAAATTAGCAGAGAATTCTTATAAGTGAATTAGTGAATTTTTTTTTTTTTTAAAAAAGGTGCAGAATTTTCCTGCCACTTAAGCCTTACTTTTCTTGCCGATCAATTCATGAAATTTAAATTCGCATAGGAACACATTTTTAGTCATCAACTTCAGTTATAGGTGGACATCTTGCTGACTGGCAGCATTTTGGCAACAAATGTTCTTCCAATCCAGTCAAGAAAAACTCACTTTTTCAACAGTTTTAAAACTAATTTTAAATTTTCTTAGAATATTTTCCAACAAATTTCACAGAAATACACAAGTGTTAGGTCACAGAAGGAAGTCATTCATCTAATTACCTAGTGCCAATCTTCTGCTTTTTCCTCATAACCTTGTACATTATTTTTATCCAAACAATCCTCCAATTCCCTCTTGAATGCCACAATGAACCTGCCTCCATCTCATTTCCAGGCAGTACATTCCATATCCTAAACACCTGCTCAATGAAAATGTTTTTCATCACTTCACCAATGCTTCTTTTGCAAATCACTTTAAATCCATGTCCTCTTGTGCTTTTTCCCTTTACGAGCAGGAACCGTTTCTCCCTATCTCCCCTATTCAGCCTACTCATGATTTTGAAAACCTCCACTAGTCCTGCTTTTAGCCTTCTTCTTGCCAAGGAGAACAGTCCTACCTTCTTCAGTCTGCCCTCAATTGAAATTTTTCATCCCTGGGACCATTCTTGTAAACTGCTTCTGCATTTTCTCCAATGCATGCACATTCTTTCTTTAAAGTGGAGCCTATAAATGAACACAATTCTCCAGCTGAGGTCTAACAAGTGAGTTATCCAAGTTCAACATCACCTTTTTGCTCCTGTACTCTATGTCCCTATTAATAAAGCTAACATGTGACTTCAGACCCACAACAATGTGGATGATTCAACTATCCTCAGGGCAGTTTATTATTGCTCCCTCCATTTGTCCTGCTACTTTCAATCATCTGTGCACATATGCACTATGATCCTTCGTCTCCTGCACTCCCCTTTAGAATTGCATTTTTATTTTGTATTGTCTTTCAATGTTTTTCCTACGAAATGCACAATTTTACACTCTGCTTTGAAACTTATTTGCCTATATCATGGGATCATAGACTCATCGAATCCCTACAGTGTGGAAACATACCATTCGGCACAACAAGTCCACACCAACTGTCCGAACAGCATTCCACCAGATCCATCCCCCACCCTCCCCTGCATTTCCCATGTCCAATCCACCAAACTTACATGCCCTTGGACACTATAGGCAATTTAGCTTGGCCAATCCCCTGAACTGTACATCTTTGGATTGTGGGAGGAAACCGGAGCACCCGGATGAAACCCACGCAGACACGGGGAGAATGTGCAAACTCCACGCAGACAGTCACCCAAGGGTGGAATCGAACCCGGGTTTAACCATTGAGCCACTGTGCCGCCCCGTCTGCCCACTCTGTCAACTTGTCTATGCACGTCTGGAGTCTTATACTGTCTGCTTCACAATTTACAACTCTTCCAAGTTTTGTGTTCATCTGCAAACTTTGAAATTGACCCCCTGTACATCATGATCTAGATCACTAATCTATATCAGAAAAATCAAAGATCCCAATACTGATCCCTGAGGAACTTCACTATAAATCTTCCTCCAGCCTGAAAAATATCCACTGACTGTTAGTGTTCCCTATCACTTAACCAATTTTGCAAGCATGTTGCTACTGACCCTTTTATTCCATGACCAATAAATTTTCTCTCAAGTCTGCGTGTGGCCAATTCAACACTAGTACACTATTTTGAAACCTTTTTTCAACTGAGCTCTCTCTTCTGTCACCATTGCCTGAGTAGCATCTCTGTTTTCGGTTAAGAGAGATGCAAACAATTCATTTAACACCTCAGCCACGTACCTTCATCCAGGTGTAAATCCCACTTTTGGTCCCTAATTAGCCATACTTCTCCTTTTACCACCCATTTACAATTCATATGCCCTTGGAAGGCTTTCAGGCACCTCTATCCTGCCTTTTTTCATAATTTCTCTTGGCTTATATATTTTTCACCTCTACTCTCAAATTTCAATACACCTCGTGACTCTCAATTTTATTTTCCACCTGACACTTGCGATAAGCACACTTTTTCTTCTTTATCTTAATTTCTATCTTCTTTGTCATCCAGGGAACTTGATTTGTTTGTTCTCCCTTTCCCATTTAAAGGCATATACGTTATCTGTACCCAAACCATCTCTCGTTTAAACATAGCCCATTGCTCAGTTACTGTTTTTCCTGCTAATCCCTCGTTCCAACCAATACTGGCCAGCTCTGTTCTTGTACCACTGAAATCTGCTCTCTGCTAACTGATTTTCCTCACTCTTGATTGCTGCATGTCATTTTCCAAAATCGTCCTGAACCTTATGAGACAATGATCTAAATGCTCCCTGCCTGACACTTAATCTACTTGGTCCATGCCATTTCTAAGAACCAGGTGCAAAAGTAGATCGTTCCTTGTTGGATTGGAAAAATACTGTGATAGGAAGCTCTCCTGCATGCAATCAAGGAACACTTGCTCTTCACTGCCCTGCACACAAATATCCCAGTCGGTGTTTGGGTAATTGAAGTCTCCCATCATAATTGCACTACAATGTTGGCATGTCTCTCTAATTTTCCCGCAGATTTGTTATTCTATATTCTTTCCACTAGCTGATTATCTACACTAAGCAATGTAATTGTACCCTTTGGTCCTTAGTTCTCACGAAATTGATTGTGTGCTTCGATCCTCTTAGACATCCGCTTTCTCCAGCGATCCAAAGAACTCCTTAACCAATACTGCCACCACTACTCCTTTCATTTTCTTTAAATATCTTCTGAATATTACCTAGCTAGGAATACTTGACACAAATTTAACAATTTCATCTTGGTTTGATTACTGTTTTTTTCTGCTTGCATTTTGTAAGTGCCCTCAAAGATTTGGTGTTTCGAAGGATAAAAATATCTTCGTAAATCTATTCCAACTCAAGGTCCAAAAGAAGAAATCTCCCTGTATATAAAACAATCGCTTCCATTTCACGAGCAGTTCCGACATAGGACGTTGTTTATAACAACGCTTAAGCTTTCAATCTGGTTCAAGATTTTCTGCTGATTAAAAAACTTAAGCAATGAAGTAAAACAATTTTAATTTTGCAACCATTACCCAAATCTGAAGTGCTACATAAAAACACCAATTGTTAGAAGCAATTGAACAAATGCCAATGTACATTTGTATGCAAATCGGGTGAAGGGAAACAGGGACTCAACTGAATTGCATGATGTCTATTTAGCATTTAATTTTCCAGCAATTTGTTTCAATTGAAGAATAGCGTTCAAAATAAATACAGAATTTCTTTCAGTATTATTGCAGCCTCTACATTACTGCAAAGATGAAACTATCAACTCAACATTATCATAGAAGCTGCTGTAGCTAACTTTAGATGTCTGCCAAATTGAATACAATGCTTTCACACAGAACTAAAATGAGGCAATTGTATCTGTGTCATTCAGCAAGGTTCAGTCACTGGAAATGCTTGTTAAGGTGTAGTCACAGTTAAAGCAGAATTGTACACTCAGGATTATTCCCTACATTCATTATAAAATTTCACATTAGTTTTGGGCAAGCAGTGGAAAAACAGTGTTGGATGAACTGCAGTTTCCTCATGCAGACATTGGTCGAACAAAACAGTCATAATTAGCACACATCACAAATTCCGTGCACAGTTTATCTATTCCATCCTCGTCCTAGGTTAGACATCTCAATATTTTCAGTCTCTTCATCCTATTTACCAGTGATTGAGTTTCCAATCTCACGTTGTCTCCAATTGCAATGCCAACCTACTGTCAACCCCATATCGTGTGCCCCTACCACTGAAAAGCTCATTTCTTCCACCAGCAGGCTCCATTCAATTAATGGCTACCTGGCTGGCCACCTACCTTCTCCGAACTTTGAATCATGCAAGACTCTGCTGCCAACATCCAATCCCACAGGAAGGCCCACTCATTCATCGCCATTACTCAAAGTCCCCGTTCTAACACCACATTCAACATTCTCATTCTACCCAAAACTCTGCATGTCTCAGATTCTGGCCTGCTTTGCATCACCCCAGAAACATCTTTACCAAAACACGCACGTGATTATCTAGCTTCTACAACACTGAAATTTCCTCCCTTAACCTACTGACCTCCAGTCTCATTGACCTTTTGGTCATCCCTCCTAATCTTACCCCTCAGTGCCCGGATGATCAATTTTTGTCTGCGCATGCTAGCAATGATCCGGAGATGATATACAAATATCAATCTATATCCTTAAATTCAATGTAACAAAGGCATTTGCTCAGCACTATTTAAGCTGAAATGTAACATACTGAATAAGTGTCATATCTCAAATTAATTAAAGTCAACCTCCAAACCCTCCTTGTATTTGCTAATTTCCTCTTGCTGGGGCCTTCATTTGGAGGCTGTGAGCAGTGCCAACACAAAGTACATTGGGTAGGATCAACAATGCTGGCTAATCAGAGGCATTTAGCACTGCAAACTAAGCTAACTGTTGAGAAATGAAAACCGACTTTATCGTTGCCAGCAAGGCAAAAATATTAACAGATAAAACCTTACACCAGAACCCATGTATAACTTAGATGTTCAAGATGGTAACTAGCTGCATATATCAAAGCAACAAAATGCATCACAGCATTGCACCACACAGAAGCAGAGCAGGATTGAAAAGACATATTCTAATGATAGCATCTTCTTCCAGGTTCCAACACGTAAGATGTATTGTCCGGAAGCATGTTCTTCTCTTCAGAGGCAGTTTCTCTCACTTTCATGGGGTGAAACTAGTAAATAAAGCAAATGAACAGTATCCATAATGTCTCCATCTTATTCTAAGACACTTGAGCCTATTATTGAGCCATTGCCATTATCAACATTCGAAGAATATCCCGAAAGAATCCAACATTGATCATGCACATAAAAGTATATGATTATGCAACCACAATGTGTATTATTCATTGAAGGCAGTTGGGATTAGATGAATAGGTGCAGGAGACAATTGATACTGTTGGATTGCACAATCGTGTTGTCAAGGTTTGGCTTGCAAAAGCAATGGCTAGTCCTTTCACAACCGAGACCTCAAGCCATGATTCACATTCCATACACACACCATCTACTTCCACTTACAGACTCAACTATTTCTATGTTCTCTCTGACAAGTTTCCAACTTGAACATTAAATGGAGCATTTCACTCTTCAAAAGCTGTGCTGGCTGGATCCTATGGTGCCAGAATCATGTTCACACATCCCTCTGTGTTCACTGACTACACAAATGAAAGGTGGACTAAGGTCTACATTCCTCTCAACTGCCTTGGGACGTTGTCCTGCACTAGCAGTGCTAAATGAATGCAAGCTGCCATTGATAGATTCATGGACCATATTTGTAAATGTTTTGGACTGCAAACGTTTATAGTCAGGATTTGCATAAACAGGTGAACATGTTCTGGAAAATGCACTTTCATCTTTGGCTTGATGCAAGATCATGGTTTCCGCATGATTTCAAAATATCTACTGCACCTTTAAGAAACATTGTACTGTCGCCTTTATGAATTACTATAAGCATAGATTCTACATTGACAAGCAAAACTAACTGTCATCATTTCACTTTTCACACTTTATAATCACAGCAAGAAACGTTTTGATTTTGGTGCAGTATAATTTAATGTTTTTTTTTAGCTGCAAACTATATTTTTTAGTAATAAAACTGCTCGGTGCAATGATGGCTTGTACAAATTTCATCAGCAACTGGACAAACTACAAGGGTAACCTTTTAAGTATTCTAATTTGACAATTTTTAAACAGAGCATGTTGATGCTTATATGGCAAACTTGAACATATTGGCCCATACCTTCTAATCAGCCTTGGAGTCTCTTTCAACTCAAGCCAGACAAAAAAAGTTTACATACCTGTATTCCTCTGATTGTCGGGCTAATATTTCAACATGGGATCCTTCCAAACTCAGTCAATGCAGGATTCCTCAGAGGGAGTGGGGAGGGAATCTGCGCAGAAGCTAGAAGAGGGTCAGGGACTGGGATGGGTGGGAAATCGGAGGGCTTCAGTGAGTGGAGTGCATGGACTGGGAGATCAGAGGGTCAGGGAGCAGAGTGGAAGAACAGAAGGTTAGGGTGTAGAATTGGAGATCAGAGGGTCAGGAGGGTGGTGCGGGGGCACTTGTTTGGGGAACTGGAAGGTTGAGGTGGAGTGGAGGGGTGGACTGGCAGGTCGGCAGACTCAGGTGAATGATCAGAGGGTTGGAGGCTGTACAGTAAGCAATTTAGGACAGAAGCCAGTGGTGGGAATCTCATGATACAGTCCAAAAAGGTGGGGTAATCAGAAGATTTTGTATCAATTGTATCATTACCCCGGAATTAGATATAGTTTTAATATGGCATTTTCTGAATAATCATACAAGTAGACCAAAATTCTCCCAAGCCTTCAGCTGTAACTTCGAACAAGAGACGTTTAGGGAGGTCAACAGATCAGTGCATCAGGATGCCTGAGGGTATCTCTGGGATTAATCGAATCTCTGACTGCCTGGAGATCAGAAAATCTGGGTCATTGAGTTTGCTGAAATCTTTCCAGAGGAGTATGCCTGTCTTGTAGTAAAACCAAATCCTGCAATTAATCAAACTTGCACCTCTGTGATGACAGCTCTCTTGGAATGGTACCATTAACAAAGACAGACACTCTTCCTGATTGTCCTGTACCTGATACAAATCTTCAAGGTTTGCAATCGGTCTCGATTACAAGCTACAAAGTGGGAACTACAATTGCTGTGTTATTTCATTACTCCTAGGTGGCAAACAGCAGAAGAGTACACTGATCATTAACAAAAACAATTAAAAGAGACACTATCCAATTTCAAGTTGCAGTGGTGTTTCTTCCTTACATTTATTACATACTGATATGAGCAATGGGCCAGAAAAATAATAGCATGGCCATAAAACACATCAATACCAATATTATCAAATTCAGGGTTAAGAAATGTATTGAGTTGTAAATCTCCAGAACTTGTTGGTTGATTTACATCATCTCATTTTGCTTCACACAAATATCTCCCCTTAACCATGCTATTATTAATAACCAGTTAGATTTTTGCTTAATCTGTCAATTAAACACAAAGTTAGTTAAGCCTAATTAATAGTATAAGCATGTTTGTAACAATACAATAATAGTCAATCCATTCTCAATCAACCCTTTTGGCCCAGAAAGTGAGCAATTTAAATGGTGAAATGGCATTCCTTTAGCAAGTAAGGTATTAAACTGTTCTTAGAGATTCTGAATGTCAGTTTCTTTTTCTGATTTGACTTTTTTTCTCTCTAATCTTTCTTTCTAACTCATTGTTTCTCTTCCTATACTCAACCTGACTCAAACTCACCCTCCTCCTTTGTTTTATTCTGAAACACTTACTGGCCACAGGTTGCGAGTTGTTTCACACAGTAATGCCAAACTTCATTCAGATGCTACTTTTCATCAAAGTCTGGACCACTAGGTAGGACCAGATCATTTGTACATTGAGATTTGGGAGCTTTATAACTGGCTAGTCTTGATCACGATTGCCTTGGATACATGGACATTAAATCAGATGAAATTCAAGTTGACAAGGTGTAGAGCTGGATGAACACAGCAGGCCAAGCAGCATCAGAAGAGCAGGAAGGCTGACGTTTTGGGCCTAGACCCTTCTTCAGAAATGGGGGAGGGGAAGGGGATTCTGGCGGGAGGAGAGGATAGGTGGGAGGAAGGACACCTCAAGCTCCACCCCCATCTCCTACCCACTAACCTCATCCCGCCTCCTCGACCTGTCCGTCCTCCCTGGACCGACCTATCCCCTCCCTAACTCCCCACCTACACTCACCTTTACTGGCTCCATCCCCACGTCTTTGACCTGTCTGTCTCCTCCTCTCCACCTATCTTCTCCTCTATCCATCTTCTATCCGCCTCCCCCTCTCTCCCCATTTATTTCAGAATCCCCTTCCCCTCCCCCATTTCTGACGAAGGGTCTAGGCCCGAAACGTCAGCCTTCCTGCTCCTCTGATGCTGCTTGGCCTGCTGTGTTCATCCAGCTCTACACCTTGTTATCTCAGATTCTCCAGCATCTGCAGTTCCTACTGTCTCTGAAATTCAAGTTGGGCCAGTTAAAACAGGAGTTACTTTTTCCACTCACACACAAGGTGTGCTGGAAATCAGGAACGTTTCCCCAAAAAAATTGTAAGCAATAGTCAATTGGAACTTTCAAAACAGTGATAGATTTTCATTCAGTGTTGTTATTGAGGGATGCAGTGAAAAGATGGATGAATGGACTACTTCAGTCTGAGCTAAGTGAGTGTGAGAACAGACACAAGGAACCATATGGTCCAAAGCTTTACCTATGTTCCTTGGAAAAGGAACTTCATTGAGAAACAGCTTGTGCCTTTGCTATTAACAAAATAAAAATGTGTTGCAAGTGACGTGTTTAATAGCTGCCACAAATTGCTCACAGAAGCACTTGCAGCAGAGTTAGAGGTCACATGACTACTGCACGTCAGCCAGTAATCAAGAGTACAATTGCATTTCTCTAAACACCTTTCAACTTTGCAGTTCTACTATTGTATCACCAAGTGGTGTGGTTGTAAATGTGCTCATTTTAATACTAAACACTGTACAGCACCACGTCACCATCTTGTACAATAGCACCAAGTGGCAACATTGAGAAATCGATGCTCCATCTCTTCCTCCTCACACGGATTACCTCAGGGCAGTTTTACACCATTGAAAACTTTTCAGAAAGTTTGTCACATGGGAGATATTAGTTTCACTTCACATTCTTGTCCACTGAAAATGCATCTTCTGTATAAAATGTACACCTTGCCACAGCTGCTGGGGAATTTAACCTAAAGTTATTAAATATAGCTGAAATAAAAAAAAGGATAGTTTCAGGAATAGTGACCATGAAACTGCTGAATTGCCACACAGACCCATCTGATTCATTTGTACCTTATCGGGAAGGATATTTGCTGCCCTTAGACAGACTGTCTGACCCATGTGTGACTCAAGGCTCACAAAAATGTATTTTGCACTCAACCGCCTTCTCCAAATGCCTCACAAGCCACTCAGTTGTGTTCAAGGTTAGCTGCTTGCCATCACCTCAGGGGCAATTAAAGTCAGGTAATAAATTCTGGCCTTGCTAGCAATGTCCATGCTCCAGACAAACTAAATTGCAAAAATACATATTAATAAGTTACATCGCCACTATTCAGACAAGTACTGCCTAACTTTGGTGGCAAACAATTTTGTTTAGAAGTACGTATGTCTTTGGATTTGGGTGCTACTGGGAAGGGCTGAAATTCTGCTCATTCTTAGTTTCCTTGGCCAGCGTATTGCACAGCATTCTTTGAACTATTGCTAATAAAACTGGAGTAACGTGCTAAACCACTTCAGAAGGTAGTGAAAAGTTATTCACTTTGGTATTGGCCTGGAATCAAATATGGGTCCAAACGAGCAAGGATAACCAGTCTCCAATCCTAAAGGAACCAGGTGCACATTTTGAGGATTTCCCCTCCCCCAACCCGCCATAAACTGAATTCAAATTTTCAACCTGTCATAAAAGGATTATCAGATTCCCAGTTTTCTTGGCCCAGGTTCAGTAGCATAATCACAAGAGT
Source organism: Rhincodon typus (assembly GCF_021869965.1). NCBI lineage: Eukaryota > Metazoa > Chordata > Chondrichthyes > Orectolobiformes > Rhincodontidae > Rhincodon > Rhincodon typus. The sequence goes on from NC_063338.1 coordinate 23,487,916, forward strand.
GCTCTATCCACACTAAGAAAAAGCTGCTGATCACAGATTTTAAGAGTTTTGTTTTCTAAATTCTAGAACTTGTTCAACTTCATAGAATGATGGAAACTTACAGCACAGAAAGAGGATATTTAACCCAGCCTATCAAATCCAGCCAATAAGTAGCCATTCAGCCCAATACCATCTTCAAACTTTTGACCCATAATCTTGCAAGATTACAGCACTTCAAATGTACGTCTAGGTATTTTTAAATGTTGAGGGTTTCTATCTATACCACCTTTTTAGATCACAAATTCTAGTCAAAATTCCTTTGAAACCCCTCTATATGTCCTATTCTCTTGATTATGGACTCCTTAAACAAGGAATGGGACCCTTCAATCCACTCTAAGTCATAGATAGAGTTTTACAGTACAGGAGGAGGCCATGCAACCCAGCATGTCTGTACTGGCTCCCAAAACAGCTACTAAGCTAATACCACTCTCCAGCCCTATCTCCACAGCCCTCTAAATTCATCATTTTCAAATATATATCCAGCTCTCTTTTAAAACCCTCTATGGAATCCACCTCCAACACTGTCCCAGGAAGCACATTCCAAATCCTAATAACCGAGTAAAGAAATTGCTCCTCATTTCATTCCGAGCTCTCTTGCTGGCAACTTTGAAGTAGTGACCCCCTAGTTACTGACGTACCCACTAATGGAAACAGATTATCCTTCTTCACCCTGTCAAAGTTGTTCATAATTTTGAACATTTCAACAGAGTCATTTCTTAACCTTTTGTGTTAAAATCTAAAATCCTTCATTCCTGGTATCTTTCTAGTAAATCTCCTTTGAAGTCCTTCCAGGGCTTTAACATCCTTCCTTAAATAAGGTGCCCAGAACTGAACACAATACTCCAAATGTGGTCTGAACAATGATTTGTAGAGGCATAGCATCACTTCCTTACCTTTATGCTCTATGCCTCTATTTGTAAACCCAAGGATCCTATAAGCCTTCTAAACAACTGTTTCAACTTGCCTGGCCACTTGCAGAAAATCGTGTATGTGAACTCCTGAGGTCCCTCTGCTCTTGCATTCCTTTCAAAGTTGTACTATTTTGCCTGTATTATCTTTCCATGTTTCTTTTACCAAATACGTTACCTCATTTCGCTGCATTGAATTTCACCTAACAGGTGTCTGCCCATATGGCTAACTTGCCAATGTCCCTCTGAAGTTGCTCAGCATCATCCTCACAATTCACTATTCTCCACAGCTTAGTCTCATCTGCAAATTTAGAGATATTTCCTTTAACACCCACCTCCAAATTGTTCACATAAAATCCAAAAGAGCAAGGGTCCCAACAGCAATCCCTGGCAACATCACTTTCAACTGATCTCCATTCTGAGAAATGTCGTTTCCCATCCTTTAGCCCCTTCTAATCCATGTTGCCAAGGGCCCTTCAATCCCAAACATTTCTAATTTGCTGACCAACCTGCCATGTGGCACTGTATCAAATGCTTTCTGAAAGTCCAAATATACAACATCCACAACACTACTTTCATCTGATTCCTATGTCACCTCAAAGAACTCAATTAAATTTGTCAGACATGATCTGCCCTTGACAAAGCCATGCTGACTGTCTAGCATTAATTTATTTTTCTCTAAGTGTGCACTTACCTTATCCCATATTATGGCCTCTATCAGTTTTCCCATGACCGATGTCCCCTTGATATAAATCTCTGTTTTCATCAGGTATAACGTCCTCTAACTGTCGTTCCCCCTCACCTTCCACAATGTCCTCAGTGCCAATATAATAATCTTAGACAATCCAATCTTTGCTCCTAACTAAAACTCCCCTCAGTCCAGGCAACATCCTCTTAAATCTCCTCTGCATCCTCTCTCCAGTGTAATCACATCTCTCCAACTGTGTAGTGACCAGAACAGCATGAAGTACTCCAACTGTGGCCTATTTAGCATTTTACAGAGTTATAGCACAAATTCCCATCTCAAATTCCATACCTTGCCTAATTTAGGCAACTAGGTTTCCCTTATGCCTTTTTGACCACATTACATACATACCCACCCAACTTCAAAGATTTATGAACATGCAGACCAAAGTTCCTTTGTTGCTCCACACTTGAGTATTCTACCATTCATTGTACATCACCTTCTTTTGCTGACCTTCTCCAAAAGCAATGCCTTACACTACTCCCGACTGAACTCCATTTGCTATCAATTGCTGTCTTCTGACACTATACAGTTATTTACCTCATTAACAATGACATGGGCAATTTTTGAATTAAATGCAAACTTCTTGATCAGACACCACGTTTAAATTCAAATCACGGGTATATATCCCAAAAGCAAGGAAGATAGTACTGAGCTCTGCAGACTTCCAATAGAAATTGGCTTCCAGCAATTATAATCCTTTGTTTCCTGGCCCATTAGTCTGACTAAATGTCTGACTACTTTCCCTTCATGAATTCATGGCAACAGTTTTTGATTAAACTATGCATTTCCAGATGAAGATTTATTCTGTCACTTTTTTTTTTACCCAGGTTCAAATCTAGACTGTAATTATTCCATTCTCACTTTCTGAACAGTCGTTAAACATTAATGGTTCTCCAGTCCTCTGACACCACACTTTTAGCCAGAACAGATTGGAAAATTATGGTCAGAATCTCCAACTGTCCTTTGTTCAAGGAAGTAAACAACAGAGGATACATTTCATCTAGACTAAAAGGTTTATCCACTCTCAAAACCGTTATACTCATTGGGTGCTTGCTCTTTTATTATATTAATTTCATGTAATATTTCACACTCCTCCTCTATCTCTCCTGTGAAAACAGACATATGGTATTTATTTTTAAGTACCATGCCACTATCTTCCACCTACACAAATTACTTTGTGGTCCTTAATAAAGCCTACACTTTGTTTAATTTTCCTGTTCTTTATTCATTGTTAATTACATCTATGGATGTTCCTTGATTTAACTTCCAATACTTTGTTCATGTTCACTTTCCAAATTTCCTTAATTTAACCCCTACACTTTTTATATGCCATCGATTCTCAATGGCATTGAGCCAATGATATTTCTTAAACTTCTATTTCCCTCAGATTTGCCTCTGTATTTGTTTTTACATCACTATATCTTTTTCTGATGGAAGGGAGTGGCTGCAATACACTTCCAGAAGTATCATTGCCTCTTTTCGTTGTTCAATTCAACCCATTTGATTTTACTTGATGAGATTAGTCATAATCACTATCCCAAATATCCTCACAGATGTAACTGTCACTTTAATCAATATTGCTATATCCTTCCTTTATTTATCCACTTGCCATCTCATCTGAAAACCCTGTAACCAGGAATTCTGAGCTCCCGTTCGTACTGTTAGCCCTGCATCTGAAATAGCTATAATAGCATATTCCTTGTATCAATCAAACTTGGTTGATGGAATGAACTTCTGTAATATGAGGGGAAGATACAGAAATATTTGAGTATGCAGCTTTTTGAGAGGTAATTAGGATGGAGTAATGCGAGGACATGAAAGAATTTCATATTGTATCTTAAATATTATTTAATGGAAACAAAGTTATAAATTACTGCCTGATTTCCCTAGGTCAAATTCCACATACCCTCCTTTTGAGCACTCACGCATGCTGTCCTTCATCATCATTGCTAGACCAGATGTCTAAATCAACACATTACCAAATGAAATGAGTCACACATTTTAAACTCAAAAAAATCCATCAGTGTAGCTTCATACATCTAAGCAGTAATACATTGAACAATTTGCAAGACTAAAGCTTTTTTATACCACTGGAAATGAAATGTTCAGCTTTTAAACAATGAGTCATTGGGTATAGATAAGAGGATGAAAGTAGTGAAGAAAACATCCTCAAACATCTTGACCTCTTGCTTTGTTCGCATCCTTTTTTTGGAAAATTGAAAAACACTTTCTGCAAAATTATGCATATGAATGCTGACCTTGCCAGCAACACCCACATCCAGGCAAAGGACTTTTTTTTAAAAATTGTACCTACTTCAACGACAGAGGATCCCACATTTTCTCCATCGACTCAGCAGTCAATCTTCCAAACTTTAAGTAACAGTTAATTACATTAACAAAAAGGATACGACCAAGAAATAGCACACCCAACTGCACATATTTGAAGTAAAAGTTGGCACATCAATCCTCATGGACATCTGTCACTAAAATCGAGACCATTTTTCAGCTTTCGCTTCACCTTGTCCACAAAACCAAACGTCCACAAGGCTTCCCAATCAGTATCCTTGAACACTAATGATATTTGAATTTATCACTCATCGGTATTCCGAGAAGACTTACTAGATTGAAACTTGCAATTATACTTGGGAATGGATACTAGTCTTCACTGGAGTTTGGAAGAGCTAGAGGTGTCTTGATTAAATGATAAAATATCTTGAACAGTCTTTGACAAGGTACCCTTGGAGTGATAGTAGAGCTGGAGAATATAATTTTAAAATTATAGGTCACCCTTTCAGACAAATAAGCCATTTCTTTTCCTGAGGGTTGTGCAACTCTGAAACACTCTGCCTCTGAACACATTGGAGGCAGGGTCATCGAATATTTTTAAGACAGAGGTGGATAGATTTTTGTTAGGCAAGGAATCAAAGGTCATCAGGATTAGGTGGGGATCAGCCATGATCTTACTGATCGGTATAGGAAACTTGAAAGAGCTGAAAGGCCTATTTCTATTTCTCATTTATACATCTTAATCTACTTCATGCCCCCTCCAAATACCCCCAGCCCTTTCAAAGCTCCATTTCTAAAACTTTCTTTCTTTCCCTTGGGATTGCCTAATGTGCCAGATGCAGATCCCGCCCCACCCACCCAACCTCACTAAGGCTATAACGTAATGACAAATTTTACAAATATCAGATTTCCTTTGACATAACACTTCGGTTTGGTGAAACAGGGTTTTGAAAGTCCATTTAAAAAATGGCAAGTTTGACAGCTTATGAGATTAGTACGATTAGCAGAGTCAGATTTTTGTTAACCAGAATGAACAAAATGGGCCAAGTAGCTTCATTCTGCTTTATGAATCTGGTTTTCCAAAGAAGAAAACATCATAATGCAGTGAGTGTTACAAAATCTCCTGTCAGCCTTTGCTGTTATCTTTTAAACTGCAATTTAAATGGCCCTGTTTGATTAAAAAAAATTTTAACAGCTAAATATCTAAACCTTAACTGAGCTAATTTTCTACTCCTTTTGCATTGATCTTTCTTTCACACAGCAGGCTATTGTTTGGAAAGTTGTCCCAACAATGCTTGGCTGAGTTTCAGGTGATAACTGATTGCTGCACAGTACATATCCTGGCCATCTGAGAACAAATGACAATTCAAGAAATTGTGTGGCTGACTGTCTTTGATATAGTTTATGCTTTGCTGGTATAAACTAATAGCATTCAAGTTATTACAAAATTATTTTCCCTCCCAGCAGAATGTATTTTTCCCCTCTGATTCAATGACATGTAGTCTTTCATCAGATAGCGCGATATTTATTTTCCCATGGAATGTAATTCGTTTTTCCCATTGATATTGCATGGGATCAGAGGAGTGCATATATTGTACACTTGATGAATTGCTATGGAGGATACACTCGAACAATAGAGGTTCTATGGGTGATCTGAAAAGGCATGGATGACAAGGGAGGGAATGTAGCAGAGGTTACATAGGGTGAAATGGATGTTCTAAAAGGGCATGAGCTGGTAATGTGGTGAGTGTGGACTGAGAGAATTGAGACCAAGATTTAGGGAGGCTTTAAACACAGCTGGGAATTGGAATAAGATGTTAGGGAACCAAGGTGGGTTTTCTAACTGGCCCACTTCTGCACCAACAAATTTCACATTGTGATGATACTATGGCTTTAAGATGTGCAATTTATCCTGACTTTTTTGTACGAAGAAAGGTTGAGACAAAGCTGCCAAGCAGCCTACTCAAAGCCAATAAGGTAAACAGCTTGTGAGGTCTTGGGTTTTTTTTAAAAATGTTGGAACAAGCTCCCACAGAGCTAAAGGAGAGGCCTCCACAAAACTATCCACTTTGTCTAAGCTTTCAGTCATCCCTTCCGATCACTTTTTCATGGCTTAGTGGCAAATACTCTACTGGTGAAGGATGAAATCCTGAACCAAAAGACTAAGAGGTGAAATTATTGATAGTTGCATAGAGCTCTAAAATGCTTTAAAATTCTACTTAAAATAACTATATCTAGTATAGTTGACAAACTAAAAGTTTAACTGGTGTGCTCAAAATCAAAATAAATCACTTACAATTACACACAGCAGATAGGAATATAATTAATCCACAGTTTTAATTCAATTATCTGTAGTTCAATTATTAAAACCAATAGGATACTGAACTATATTTCCAAATCACTATGTGCAGTTTGATAGTTATGAAGTCAAAACAGTATTATTCTCTGTTCTGGCCAAACCACTCAAACTGCTTTTGGTTTTCATCACTGAAGTGCAAGTGTCTGAGCTCCATAAGCAATCAAGAAAAGAAACAGAGGGATCAAGTCTCTTATGTCAAAGCAATGAATTAGAATTTTAAAAAGATAGAATGTTCAGAAGCCTTAGTCACATGGAAGCTAAGCTGCAAATTGACAAATATTTGTCCACCAACCGTGTCAAAAATCCAGTCATAGTTGCGATGTGATGTCCAGCACTGGCACCATGTTATATTCTGGAGCCTTGTTACCAACCACTGTGGTCAAGATCAAATGCTGCCACCAATCCTCTTTCTTACATGAGTATAAGCAGCTGTTCAATAATCTATGGTGGAGGATGCACCATGAACTGATCTCAGCAGAGAAGGTTCTTGACTTTCATAACACCATATCCTTTCTTACAGCAACACAATACAAGCTACATTAGATCTTTGCTATATTAACTATTACCAAAAGGAGGAAGATAAATGCATGAACAGGAGCAAATTACTGCAAATGCTGGAATCTGTACTAAAAAACAAATAATGCTAGAGATCTCAGCAGGTCAGACAGCACTCTCAGAGTCACCTAAACTTGAAACGTTAGCTTGCTTTCTCTCCATGGATGCTGCCTAACCCACTGTGATCTCCAGAGGATAAAATGCATTCCTCCTTTAGGTGACTCTGCCAGTTTCCAGCTGAGTTTCCACTCAGAGGCTACAGACATCAGATTGGACAGAAGTCAAACACTGGCACTTTCAGAACCATAACTTTACACAATAAATCCTATTCTAATATTTGAGCTCATAATTTAGACAGATACCATTACAATGATTAATTGGCCGATCAGAACTATAACCATTCACATTTAGAAAAGATCAGAAGCTCTGCTGAAGGAGACCCCGTCATGATAGTACAAATAGAGATAATGACATGCCATCTTAAACTTGCATATGAAAGAAGTGACCTCAAAATGCAATCAACTACACTGGTTAAGTATTGTTAATGTGAAAAGAGCAAAGTCAATACCAACTGGTACAAAAGACTACCAGGTCAGTGCAGCAAGTGCTATGATCCCAGACCAGACCATTAACTTCATTGTTAGGATCCCAGAAACGACCACCAAATTATGTTACGATTTTGTTAGGGACCAATAATCTTTTTATTTTAAAATCAGACAAAACACATGAGATCCAGGGGACCTACTAGGAGAATGAAGCCACAAGATTTCACAGTTGTAAACCAGTAGTTATATTTTGCAATTCAAGTTCAAACAGTGATATAATCTAAGATACATGTACATCTTCCTTCTAACACACAGAACAAATATAACATACTATCAAACATCATGTACATCATCTATGATCAAGACAGATTCCATGAGCTTCTCCCCAAATATTAGTGAGACAGTGCTTATTAAATCTCATTAAATTTCAAAATTACAATTCTTCATTTTTTGCTGACTTGGCCTTGCAACTCCCTCTCAAAAACCATTCTTCACATGCTGCCTGAACGATGGTTCTTCTTCTAGCCAATGACGTTTTTTCCTGGGTCTACACTCCTCTGGATTCTGAAACTGCTGTTGACGTATTTGTGCCTAACTACACAGACTCAGCATCCTTCAGTTTCCTTTGCAGCAATATAACTTAGCTCATTTCTGTATGGAGCTTGCTTGTCTCTTGCCAATACTTCTGAGCCCCAGTTACACAGAGCTACTCAACTGCTCAAAGACTTCCCTAAGTATTCCAACTGCACAAAATGTATATAGTTCAGCTGCCTTCCTGTAGTATAGCTAAAGGTCTGCAGTGTCTGGAGTCTGCCCCTCCTGCTTTCACTTTTTCCACTGGCAGCTAAAGTGCTGCCAACAGCCTCAGCTTCTGAGCCCTCATTAATCAGAGCTATTCAATTGTAGGCCATCCCAGAGTCCTTGACATACAGAATCTGTATAATTAATCCATCTTTAGCTGCAGTGTCTAACGTGCAAAGTCTGTCCATCTCTCCTTCACCATCTGTGATTCCAAAAAGCTCTTCAGAGATCCCTGAATGGTCCTAATTCACCTAGCAACAAACCCCAACCCAAATTACCAATCAAAATTAAATGCTGCCACATAGTAACTCTGGAACCGAGTATACTGCAAATGCTACATTTCACAAAAAAATGCCAGCTTACTCAGTATAATAGGAGTCTTAAGTGGAGGATTTCATCACACAAAGGTAGTTGCTTGTTCTTTAAAGTGGCCAGAAAAGCACATGAAGCCTGGTGAGCTATATTAATGAACAACTTCATCATACATTAATAACTCAACAAAGCTCAGGTGATTCAGAGTTTGAATCAGCAAATGCCATGCATGGCTGTCTAATGGCCCATTGTTTCAGGGAAGCTACACAACAGGTACTTTGCAAGTTGACTGCATAATGGTCAATAGCCCAAACATACGAGGAAAAGAACGACATTCTGACCAACAGCCACCATAGAATGAACATGATCTGGTGCTCAAATACCAAACTGGGTATGTAATTTCCAAAAGGCTAACTTCAAAGAAATGAGGGTAACAGTTGAGCAAACAGATAGGTAGGTAAGGTGAGGTGTTGGAGGGGTTGGGATGTTGTGCAGGGGAAAAGAGAGTAGTTGAACAACACTTCAATTAAGGGAAATGAAAGGACATTTTAGATTTAATTACAAGTCCACAGAATAAGCAAGCTTTGTGCAAATAACAGTACTAAACATGTACACTTTCAAATTGTCCATTCTAATTTATTCAAAGTTGCTTAATTTAGTTTGAATCAAAATTGTGAACAGAAAAGCATTACATTTAATTTTTTTCAGGATTGTTTTAAAATAATGCATAAAGTGACTTCCCTTAAAATGAAGGCTAGTCTGATAAATTAATTGCAAGTAAATTTAGGATGACAAACTATTATTAGAAACTCTGAGCAGATAAAATAGAAGGGGTTTACTCAAATGAAGGAAATCTAAAAGCTCACGTTACTAGTTGTTGACTGTGTAAAAAGATTTTGAGAAAAGTACACACACACTAAACATGATGGCAAGAAAATTCTTTTACAGTATGATAGCAGTCAAAGAGACAAGAACCATTAAGGATACAAACACAGATATAAGAGTGAGTACAATATAGTTAGTGATCTGATAAATTAGATCTCTCCGTTGTTCACGAGAATGAGTGAGCAACATGTCTTTCTGAAGTATCAATAAACCAGATAGCAACAAAGGTTTGTAGATGAGCAAGACGAAAACCCTAACAAGCTCAAAGCGTGAAATGAACAACTTGAGGAATAAGTGGCATTTAACCTACCATGTCAAAATCGATAAGATGAGCTGCAAAATACTTGAGGGTCTATAAACCACATCTGTTTTAATTTTGTTGGTGTGGATTCTAGACTAAAATGGTAAAAGGACTACTTTAAAACAAGGAAAGGAGTTGCTGCTTTTGAAAATGACAGTCACAATGGAATACCCTCCACATTATGTTGTTAGAGTTGTATTCATCCAGACAAAGAAGGTTAAGAGGTGACTTGATAGAGACATACAAGATGATCAGAGGATTAGATAGGGTGGACAGTGGGAGCCTTTTTCCTCGGATGGTGATGGCTAGCACGAGGGGACATAGCTTTAAATTGAGGGGTGATAGATATAAGACAGATGTCAGAGGTAGGTTCTTTACTCAGAGAGTAGTAAGGGCGTGGAATGCCCTGCCTGCAAAAATAGTAGACTCACCCACTTTAAGGGCATTTAAATGGTCATTGGATAAACATATGGATGATAATGGAATAGTTTAGGTTAGATGGGCTTCAGATTGGTTTCACAGGTCGGCGCAACATCGAGGGCCGAAGGGCCTGTACTGCGCTGTAATGTTCTATGTTCTATGTTCTAAAGTTCAACACAATAGGACACAGCAGCCATCTTGATTAGAACTTTGTCCATCCTTTTGAACATTCACTCCCTCCACCAATGATGTACACACTAATACACACTGCAATAACTCATCAAGGTTGCTCTAACAGCACCTTTGAAATCCTTGTCCCCTACCACCGAGGAAGACAAGGCAGCAAGCACAAGGAAACACTACAGGCTGCAAGATCCCCTCCAAGCCACAACCAATGTGACTTGGAACTACATCTCCAATCCCGGACTACTGGTGACTCCTGAAATAGCCCAACAGCACTTGAGTATACCTACCCCCATAAACAGTAGCTCAAGGAGGCAGCTCATCACCACCTCAATGACAAGTAGGTATGCATAATAAATGCTGGCCCAGCCAGCAACACCCACATCCCATGAATTAATCAACTGAAGAAAACTTTAGAAGGCATCAAAAGAAAAACTTGATAAAATAGAAGCCTTGGGAAAATGTGTTAGAAAACAGGAGAGTGCAGTGGTGTATGTCCAACATATAGTGTAGCAACTCACCAAAAAGTTTTGTTGACAATATATTCAAGGCTGCAACCTCTACACATACATGGTAATACCATTAACACCACCTGCAATTTTCCATCCAAATCGCATGCATACGTAAATAGACAAATTAGGAGTAGGACTAGGTCACTCAGCCTCTTGAGCCTGCTCTATCATCAATAAGATCATGGCTGACCTGATCATTTCACATTTTTACTTTCCCTAACAAGCTTTCATCCCTTTTATCAAATACTATTTTTACTTGGAACTATATTGTCATTCTTGAAGTGTCATTAGGTCAAAATGCTAGAACACGCTGAACAGCATCGTGTGTTCTTACATTTCAGACCACAGCGATTCAAAAACAAAAATTAAAATCAGTACATCATATGGGCTCATGCCAGATGACCACAGTTAAGCTTCTGTCTCAGTTCCATTTTTTCATCCACTCCTCATAGTTCTCAATTTGACGGAGACCAAAATCTCTCTCTCAGCCTTGAATGTCATCAGTGGGACAGCCTACTGTCCTGAGTGGAGAATTTGAACAGTAGAAAATTTGTATCCATCTAAATTTAAAAAAAAGGATTGCATTAATTCAGTCTTAAATGATTAGCCCCTTACCCTGTGCCTCCTGCTGTAGACTTTGTGGTAAGACAAAACAAGCACCCAATGTCTACTCTGTCAGGACCCTTCAGAATCCTTAAGGTTTCAATTCAATCACTTCCTATTTTTCTAAATTCCACAGGGTAAAGGCCCAACTAAGCCAGTCTTTCATCACAGGATAACCTTCTTTCACCAGCATCCAATCTAGTGAAACTTTACTGTATTGTCACAACTTATCCGAGCAATAATAACCATACCTCACTGTTCTATCAGTCATCATAAAATTCATAAAATCCCCAATTAGAGCACTGAGGTGATCAATTTGCTGACTCACTGTTATTCATGACATAAGTAATTCACAACAGATTTCATCAATAACTGAAAATAATTATTGTGTCACACAACTTTAACAAATGACTTATCTACTATTATGTAACTTATACTTGTTTAAATCTCCCAAACGCACACATACTTGTTCACGGTTAAGACAGAGATTGACACAGATAAAATTATAGACAATGAAAACAAAATTCAAAAACTGAAAGTCCAGATCTCAAGGGTGGGTTATATTGTCTCTCAGTTCTTGGATGTTTCAAGCAGCCTTGTATCACAGGTTTTTAACAAATACAGCTTAACCAATCCAAGGGCTGTTGTTAGGCAGTCTTTCTTTCAACTCAATGGCTTATTGTCTCAAAGCATCCTGTTCACTGCTTTGAAAAACAATATTGTTTTGCACAGCTAAAATTACGCACCACTGTATTTTTCAAGTTGTAAGACTCACCTGTGTTCTTTTTTCCTGTAATATAGCAGTTCAACTTCCATTTTGGTTTATAGTCAAAAAAGGAACTGTGTGTGGTCCCTGTGATGATGCTGTGGCTTTAAGGGGTATATTTTGTCCTGGTTTATTTTAAGGGAGCGATTGAACAAGAGGCACCGAGCAGTCTGTGGTCATGTAAATAGCTTGTGAGGCCTTGCGTTTTTTTTTTGAAAAGTCAAAAGAAGAAAAGCAGCCTAGATGGGTGTGGCCAGCTCTCTCAGACCAGGATTTCTAGGTATTTCAATTTCTTAGGTTTATCTTTCAGCAGAAAGCTGCTGGAGGCCTGAAGTAGTAGAAGGTGTAGAGCTGGATGAACACAGTAGGCCAAGCAGCATCAGAGGAGCAGAAAAGCTGACGTTTCGGGTCCAGACCCTTCTTTAGACCCTTTCTCTGATGCTGCTTGGCCTGCTGTGTTCATCCAGCTCTACACCTTGTTATCTCAGATTCTCCAGCATCTGCAGTTCCTACTATCTCTGAAGTAGTAGAAGCTACTTTTTGCCCCTCACTCAGTTACAGCGAGAAGCTGGAGTTTCTCTTTCTGCTGCAGGTGCTACATGTGAGAAGATCTGATTTCTGAATTTGCCTTTTTACCCAAGGGGTGTGTTTATAGGATGTTATTATTTTAGAACAGTTAGTTACTGAAAGTTACTGTATCTATTATTCCGGTAAGTTTTCCAAAGAGTTAAGTTATTCTAAATTCCTCTTTCGTTGGTTGTATTTTAACTGTAGTGTTTGAATAAATTGTTTTGTTTAACATCAAGTAGTTTGACCTGTCGAATTGCATCTGGAACACAGCACTTTAAATTTTTCTTATTTTAAAGGCAAATGTGGTGTCTAGGCTACCTTCTTAAAATATTTTGAGGGGGTCTGATCTGGTCCATAGCATCCTTTGCAGTGATATCTCCACTACAGTTATAGATTTCCTTGGGTATGGAAACCAAAACTGTGCATAGTACTCTCGATGCTGACTTGCCAATGCACTATACCATTGTAGCTAGACTTCTTTTTTAAGAAACAAACTTGATTTTCCTTGCAGTGAAGGCTGACATGATATTGTCTTCCTTATTACTTGCTATTCTTGTGTGTTAAGTCTGTTCTTAGCTCAAGAATGACCAAATTGCCCTGAAGATCAAAATTTGAAGGTTCGTGTCTTTTAAAATATATTCTATTGTTTGATTCTCATTGCCAAAGTGAATAATTTATCACAAGTTTTTTGGCCACCATTTGCTGGTTTTAAAACTCTGCCAATCCTCAGGATTGCTACTACTTTGCAACACTGTATGATTCTTCCTTTGACATTATCCTCAACATCCCTGGTAAGCTGCAGATGGATCTTGCTCGCTCAAGTTTTACGATTTAAATGGAAGGATTGCACATGTAAAAATGTTTATCACCAGTTCTTTTAACCTGTTTGCACATAAACATTAGCCAGCTCTCCTCTCATAGCTATGTACTCGACTTGAAGTTTATGATTCTCGTTTTGACTCACCGCCACGTTATCATGCGCACGGATAGCTAATAAACGCTAGCTTTGCAACTGACTTGTACATCTCATGAATGCAGAAGAAAAATTAGAATTGTGGAAGAGAAAGGTGGGCTAAATAACTGCCCCGGAATTTCAATGATTTGAGTTCAGAAACACAGTGTAAAATATTTAAATTTTCTGGTGACATCACACTAAGAGGGACAGTCTATTCTGAATAGACAGCTCAGGAAATCAGAGCAATACATCATATTTGATGAATAATGTTGACATAGTTCAAGATCTATCAGCAATATATCTGGATCTCCCTCAAATTTAATGTTCAAACATCCAACCACTGTACAGAAAAAAAATCTACATATTAAATAGTATGATCAAAATAGGGAAAAAGCATACACAGTAAATCAATAGAGCACAAATTGTAGCAAGCCATCCTTAAACTTCTGTGATCTCACCACATTTCAGGTACTGCATCCAATACTTATCACCGAGACATGAGTAATTAAATAAGAAAAAGCTCAAGAAATTTCTGCTTTTTGGCACCAAAACGTGGCAATCAAGAAGTACTTTGAAGACTAAAACTTCAGAGAACAACAACTAGCTAAGGATAAATTTAGGACCGATTTCAGGTGTGCTTTTTCACTGAAGTCAAAGATCATGGGTCATTAGTCTGGAAACGTTGACTCTGCTTTCTCGCCACAGATGCTGCCAGACCGGCTGCAATTTCTATTTTCATGTTTGAAAGATCACCTCCAGTCCCATTTCCAGCCCTTTGTTTTTTATTCAGATTTCCATCACCTGAAATACTGGACTTTTATATTAAAAATCTGCTTGAACCAAGCTTTTGTTTTTGTAAACTAACCATTTTGATTCTTAGGCCACTATAATTGCCTTTACATATGGCCTAACCATGGCGCTTCGTCTTAATTACTGGCCTATCGTGATTTCTTTTGATATTTGGTTAGATTATTAAATACCCTTTTTCAAAAAAAAAGGTTCAAAGAAGTAATTCACGAAATGTTTTAATTAATGTATTTACATGTCTAAATATGACACATGCCTTTTCATGGCTACTGTCACATTATTTACCCTCATTTTAACTTAATGACATTCTGATGTTTGTATTTTGACTGCTGTGGCTCACCTTCAGTGTTTGTCCTGTGGGAACCAATAAACACTGTTGACGTATGTTCCATGGGGAGAAGCGGTGAGGTCTGGCAAATGAGGAACAGGAGACCTGGCAACTGACCTCTACATGAAATTCACACAGAAATTTGAAAGCTGAGTTATGTTCCATATGGAATTCTCTCCTTTCTGTACAGGGAGAAATAATTTCCTTGGCACTTGTAAACAACCTCAATGATTGGAATATAATCTGTTGGATTTTTGCCATTTATTTTTAAGTGAAGTCTGCCTGTTTTCCACAAGCTCAAGTGTTTAATTTTGATTCTCAACTTTCCCCATGACGGACGATAACAGCCAAACGTTGCTTGATGCCAAGCAAATAGCTTCCTCGAATGTGCATTTCTTTGGTCTTCACAGCAGATCGTAGGCAGGGCCAAAGAGAGGAATTATAGGCTCTGGTTTTTTTCCTGTTTCCAGGCCCCTTATCTCCTCTCCCTTTGCCCCTGTTAACCCTGAACAGCTTCAGTTAGCATCTTGGCAATCTATTTTGGATCCAATAGAATAATGCAGCAAACAGAGATGCCATTTAGCCCATTAGGTCTGTGCCAGTCAGTCCTACATGGGCCCACTCCTCTGTTGCCTACCCATTTTTTCCTCTAATTTTTTTCTCTAAATATTTATCTAATTTCCTTTGGAATATTAGTTTGAATCTTTACCCATCCCAATTTCAGAGAGAGGTTGCATTCCAATACTAACCACTGTTTACATAAAGGGTTTTCCTCGTGTCATCTTTCGTTCTTTTCCTAATCAGTTTCAATGAAGCTGAATCTAGGTTATCTGATTATCGGTACAGCATCATCAGAAACAGTTTCTATTTATTCTACTTAAGTCTTTCATAATTTTGTGCACCTCCGTCAAATCCCCTTAGGCATCTTGGTTCACAGGAGAGCAATCTCAGCGTCTCTGTAATGCCTCTTCTATGGAGACATTCTAGTAAATATCTTCTGAACCCACTACAAAGCTTTCACATCCTTTGTATCCAGAAATGGAAACCATAGCCACTGTGAAGTTAGACTGTTTAATCTAGGCTCAGCAAAACTTCTTTGCTTTCGTACTGTACACATCCATTTTAAAATCCCAGCAAAAGCTCAATTTTCAGTTTGATTTACTTCAAAATCACAGCTATGAAGACAATTGAACATAACCTGCTGGCTCAAATTGTGCAAACAACTCTGCCTTTTTCATCCTCATGCAATATCAGAACCTTCTTGTTTGAGAGCTCCTGCTGAGGTTTCCTCAAGGGCTACTTTCTAATTTTTGGAGGTTATAATTTTTGATTTTCAGAGGCTCCTTTTTCATTGTCATTAACTCAATTATTAAGTAGTGCAGTCATGTGGAAACAATACTTTCTGCAATTGCATTCATCTATAGGGTATTTGAACTCCATACAGAAGTAGAAGGAGAAGAATTCATCAATAAGCCCAATTATCAATCAACCATTAAACTTAAAGCATGACACACAAGAAAAGTATAAATTTCCCAGGAACTAATTTATTTAAATTGATACAACAGGCTTAAGTAAGCAAAATTGTACTTTCCAAAATAACCTACAGATGCTTCTACACACAAAATTGAAAGCACTCACCCTAAATACGCTTTCCACAGACTGGTCAAGTCACAGTTATTGTGTTTCCATCGCATATACTTAAAGCTACAAAACCATGTAGCCACTATCCTATTTACTGCATCTCAGATCTCATTGCCAGATATAAATTTAATAATTGTCAGGATTGATAATAGCAGCATCCACAATATTTCTCTCAAAATAGCACCTCCTGATCATATGCAGCCTTAAACTAGAGATTTCACACAAATTCATCATCTCAGTGATTTCAAGTTTCCATCGTTGACAGACTTAAAAGTGTTCTCTCCTTTCCAGTCTCCTTCCTCCACATCCCCACCTAACCTTTTTGTCCCCCTCTTTCTCCTCACCTTGCAGTTTGAGTCTCCTTCTTCATCCCAGTCCCTGCAGCCTCCTCCTTCACCATCCCACCTCTTGCAGCCTCCTTTCTTCTTCCCTCCCTCCCTCAAGCCGCAGCCTGCTCCTCCACCCCAGCACGACCATCACAGGCAGCTGGCTGCTGCTGAGTTACAAAAGTATTAGGTGGCTTGTGCTGTTATTGAACGCTGTTCATATCTACAGAGGCATAATGTGGGACAAACAGGACACTGTCAACTCTTGATAGCCAATGTATTCTAATATTTCTATCAAAATGTCCCAGAAAGCAAGGCAAAGAATTTACTGAAGTGCAAAGGGACATGACACATACAGGGGTCAATCAAACTACCCCAGTCAGCGACTGATTATCATCCCATTATGAATATGCAGTGTCAGATTTATAGTTCCATCAAGACATCCAAGTTTGGATGAGACTTTCCACGAGGCCTCACTATGTATGGAATTAAAGCTTTTGTCACATCAGCAAAGGCACAGTCAAGTCCCTTACGTTGTCCATGACATTTGTCTTGGGCTTGTTGAAGAGTGAAAATCAAGGTGCCAGTGTCTCTGCCTTTCCCAAACCCACTCATTTTCTAGAAATACATGACCTGGTATGTGGATCATGAGTTTAATGGGCAGAAATCTTTTGCACAAGTCTTACCGGCAAGTCTTTCCGGCTATCTGAAGCAGTTAGATTCCTTTGGAATACAATATTTAACCCAAATAAGAATGCAAAGCACATGTATTTTTACATGAAACAAGATTTGTAATTTATTACTTACTGCATCTTCAATAAAATTTCCTAACTGATACCATTCACTATGTCAAGATGAAAATACAGAGATCAAAAACATCATTAAGAATCTACATGATATAAAGCTGGCTTCAAACACAAGATAATAAACTAGTTTTTCAATCAACCAAAATCATTGAATTCTTGAGAAATTACCTGCTGTGGTACACATAGATAAAGAGATTCAAATTTGGTATTTTCTTTTAAAAAAATGATTCTTCTAATTTTGCCATTAAACAGCAAGTGAGTGATGACACTTCTTCTATGAAGTATTTCTTTCTTTGAAAAGCATCCAGCTTAGCATGCACACATTCCAGCCGCTCTGCTGTGACACATTGCATTTTGGAAGATAACTTTGCCTTAACTGTGCCAGCATGATGCTGCTGTTGTATCCTCATCATCTTCACCCTTTCAAGTGAGATGCGATCACCCTGTTGGCACGGAGAACTATGAGAGATACAGGGCACCAGCTGGAGGAAGAATCCAGCAGGTCAGAAAATTGTGCTGGCTTGTAGGTCATACTTGGTGGATAATCTCAGTCTGTGGTATGGAATCCAAGCTGCCAGAACTGAAGACATCATTATCCATGCAATTGCAATGAGCATTTCATTCCCTTAACACTCATGCCATGGGCTAGTGAGCATCCTGCCCAGGACTTAATACCTACTTGAGTCCAAAAGTGCTATGGTTGGAAATATCACCAGAGTTAATTCCTGAATGATACTCAAGACCAAGACCCCCGGCTGTTATCTGCATGTTTTGGACACATTATCCCATAAATTTTGCACCAAATTACCTAATCAGACAATTCATAAATCAAGACATACATTTCTGTTCAAAATCCAGATTTAATCTGATGTCAGTCACTGCAGCAGCGTTTCACACTCAGATCAATACAAGACACACTGTAAATTTTAAGAATGCACCTACAGAGCCTTTGTTTTTCCAATTGCTGATGATCAGTTTAGAAGGTTATGCTGCAGCCAATGGGGTCTTGTGGTACAGTGGATTGTTAACCTGTCTCTGAGCCAGGAGCTTCAGGTTCAAGTCCCAACCCAGGACTTGATGGCCAAGCAAGATGCTTGAATTGCACAGCCAAACAGGCTGTGTACCAACAAACAACCTTCTGACATATGCTAATTGCAGGCAGCAAGCGTGGGAAAGATTCTTGGTCAGCCATGTGGTGGACCAAATGTTGTAGCCTCCACCATCACTATCCATAATTCTAGAGTACAATGCACAAGCAAAGAAGTGGATAGTGTCACAGTAACTTGGACTCCCTGAGTGAATGTTAACACGGCACCGTAACAGTGAATATAGGCCACAATATTGCCCAAGCAAACCAATGACTTGGAGAATAAACCATATATCTTAAAAATGGTTTATTATACAGCTGCATGCAAGCATTCAAAAGGAGGCTAAAAATCAAGGGTGTAAAAACAGTGAGTTGAACAATAGCAGATTATGAGCTAATTAACAGAAGGAAGTATTTGGTTGATGACAGCATAGTTGAGCTAATTTAGACCTTAAGACAAAAGATTGTGACAAGGCAAACATGGAACTACATCTATAATTCTTAGCATCAGTTTGTAGCCTTTCATTGAATATATATGTTGGATACACTAATTTAAAAACTTGGCCCATCATGGGTGATGTCTCAAATAATAATAATTAACAGTTCTATATTAGAGACTAGATTACAGACACTCCGTTAGCTCTGCTATTTTAGATTAACCACAACTGTACTAAAGAAAGTGGTTTACCTTACCAAAAAGCAATGCAAATGCAAAGAATATTTTAGGCAATACTGAAAGCTCCAATCCATTTAAATCCATTTAATGGCATACTTTTAACAGAACTTTCATTTCATCCAATCAATCCTCAAAAATAATGGTTTCTGGAATTCTGGAGTTAAAATGCATGGCTTAAAGATTGGATATGGGTAGAACGGGTTTCTGTTCTAGGGCCATGGGCACCTGTACTGGGGTAGAATCATAGAATTCCTACAGTGTGGAAAGAGGCCATTACGTCCAACAAATCTGCACTGGCCCTCCGAAAAGCATCCTACTTGGACCCAGCACCTCACCCAATCCCTGTAACTTCGTATTTTCCATGGCTAATCCACCTTGTCTGCACATATCTGGACACTACAGGGCAATTTAGCATGGCCAATCCATCTAACCTGCACATCTTTGGTCTGTGGGAGGAAACCGGAACACCCGGTGGAAACCAATGCAGACAGAAAGAACAGCAAACTCCGCACAGACAGTCACTCAAGGCTGGAATCAAACCCAGGTTGGTAATGCTGAGGCAGCAGTGCTAACTACTGAGCCACCGTGCTGCCCAGAAGGCAGCTGTTCCAGTGGGACAAGTCTCACCTGAACCATGTTGGGACCAGTGTCCTGGCAAATTGAATAACAAGGGCCAAGGAAACTGCTTTAAACTAAAGGTGGAAGGAGGGGACTTTGGGAGAGGGGATATGTAGGTCCACAAAGCAATAAATGGTGGCATTGCACAACAACTATTTAGGTCATGATATCCACAGTGGGGCAGAAAGGGACAGTGTACAAACATTGGGAAAAAAAATAGATGGAGTCAAATGGAATGGTAAAAAGGCAAAGTTAATGGCTTTTAAATGCATGTACTTGTTAGAATAATAAATGAATTAATGACAGAGAGGTTAATGGGTATGATCTTATAGTCATTACAGGGACATGATTATAAGGAGATCAAAGCTTGGATCTAAATATTCAGGATTTGTGACTTTTCAAAAGGACAGGCAGGAAGAAAGAGGTAATGGGGTAATTTTGTTAGTACAGGTTGGAATAAGTACAACAGCAAGAAAATGATCTTGGATAGGAAGATATAGAATCCATACCGGTTGAGATGACATTGATTGGCGTATCTTTAGGCTCACTACCAGTAGCTATACTTTAGGACAAAGAATACATCAGGAGATAATGAGACTATGCAACAAAAACAGTACGTTAATTATTGGTGACTTTAATCTTTACCTGACGAAGGGGCTGTGCCTGTGATTTCACATAAACTTGTTGGACTATGACCTGGTGTCTTATGACTTCTTATTTTGTCCACCCCAGTCCAACACTGGTACTTTCACATCATTACTTTAACCTTCACATAGAATTAAATAGAGAAAGACTACAAGACGTTACAGCACCAGATGGGTTTAAGATCCTTTGGATTAAGGATCACAAAAAGCTTGCATATAAATTCAGCAGGTAATAGAGACACCAAATCGAATGTTGGTCTTTATTTCAAAGGAAATGGAGTATAAATATGCTTGTTAAAACTATACAGTGCACTAATCAGGCCACACCTAGAATACTGTGAACTTCTGGACATCTTTTCTAAGGAAAGATATACTGGCATTGGAGACTGTCCAGAAAAGGTTCAGTAGGTTGATCCTGATCGTGGTGGGTTTTTTTAATGAAAAAGGAGAGGTTGAGTAAGTAGTGCTTGTACTTAAGAGTTTAGCAAAACGAGAGATAACCTTGTGGAAACATAGATTGTTGGGGACAGGTACTGACAGGTTTGTTTTTTTTTTAAAACTTTATGGGAGAGTCTAGGACCAGAGAACATAATCGCAGAATAAAGATTCACCCATTTAAGATGGCGGTGAGGAGAAATTTCTTCTTTCTGAGGGTTGTGAATCTACAGAATTTTTGATTGATGAAAAGCTATAGAGGCTGTGCCATTAAGTATATTCAAGGCCAAGATAGACAGATTTTTATTCAATAAGGGAATTATGGATGATGAGGAAAAGGCAGGATAATGGAGTTGAGTATTATCTGATCAGTCATGATCACTTTGAGTGGCAGACCAGACTAAATGGGCCAAATGGCCTACTTTTGTCCCCAAGTCTTATGGTCAAATTCTCTACATAAAGCTCAAAACCCATTGCTCTAAAACCACCAAAAGCACTTTAACTAAATGATATACAAAAACATGACAGATCTTCAAGAGATTAAAGTTTTAGATTATTTATTCTAGTCTTTGCTGGATAGATACCCTTGTGAACACTTTCCAAATCCTTTATGTATTGTTGGTTTGAAAATGAATTCATCTGTCAAATGATGTAAATTCAATTTCATAATGTTGAACTCACAGTCAATTACACTTATAAATACTGTACCCAATGACACCCAACGTTGGAATAAGCACAATTTGATTTCCCTGCCTGGATATGAATGGAAACAAATTAAGAGGTGTGCTTATTTGTTACGACATTAACCCAGCTGCAGAGTCTATTAACCACTGTAAAAACTTTATCAGCCAAGCCATCAATTATGGTTGCTGTAGCACTGCACGGTACTCAACCAGCTGAACTAAGCAAAAGTATATTTCACCAAATAGAAAAAAAAAGAAGTGCCGATGCTGGAAATCTGAAACAAAAACAGAAATTACTGCTAAATCTCAGCAGGTCTGTCGTGAGAAATCAGTGTTAACATTTTAGGTCCAGTGACCCTTCAGAACTCAAAACAGTGGTATTCTGAAGAAGGGTCGCTTGACCTGAAATGTTGCCTCTGATGTCACCACAGATGCTGCCAGATCTGAGATTTTGCAGCAACTTCTGGTTTTGTTTCACCAAATATAGATCTCTTCCAAGCAACTACCAAATAAGAATCCAGAGCTGTTTCACTTTAACTTGCTTTCCAGTAAGTTGAAAATGTGTTTCTTTTAAGCATACTCTGCCATTAAATCACTTCTAGACAAAATCTATGACTTGGGTTTATGTCACCAAGATTCTGTCTAACTAAAAATACTACACCTACAAACACAAAAGTATCACTAATTAGTAACAGTTCAAGTAGATTGCCACAATAAATAAAACAGAGAGCAACCAGATCACAGCTACTTGAAAGTGATGAATACCCATCTGTTAACAGTAAAAGGTGAAATTCAAATAGTTACAGATTTATTTTCACAACAAGTTTTCAGAACAACATAAAGCACAGAAAAATTTCCTGCATGTGATCACAACTATTGTTAGCACCAGTAATTGGTCGTTCTGGATCCTGTATCTAAAACTTCTTATGCACATTCTCATGTTTCCAATAAGCATCAAATCCAGTTATGAGTAATACTGCATGAGACACATCACAATTTGGTGCTGAGTTCTGATGGTAGACATCAGAAAAATTCACACTTCCATTATGACAAAAAAAATTGTGGTTTTCCTCACCCTGGGTTGCTCTGATGCACCGCCAAGTGGCCAAAGAGTAACAATGGAAGTGATTAATCTGTTTTATTTTGAGCCATGCTGGTATTTAACAACATTAGAACAGATATTTTAAACAAAAAGGCTTAGCTTTGACAATTTTGTTTTCAAAATACTATGAAGAAATTTTCAACAACCTGTGCACACTATACACAACAAATATACATTCTGAGTACTGCAATTCAAAACTTGCTCAATTCATCAAGAGTTGTTAAACAGCACCTTCCAAAACAATGGGCATGACCATCCAGAAGGACAAGGAGAGCAAGAGAGGCACTTGCAGGTTGCCCTTCAAACCACTCGGTTACCCTCAGTGTTACTGGGTCAGAATCCTGGTACTCACTTGTTAACAGCATTGTGTGGGTACATACACCACCACAGGGGAAAGCAATCATAGTACTGTAATTGGTCTAGTAATTCAAACACCCAGGTAATGTTCTGGTTTCAGATTTCACAATGACAGATGGTAGAATTTGATTCCAATTTTTTAAAAATCTGGAATTAGAAGTCTAACAATGACTTTTAATCATGAAATGATTCTCAAAACCCATCTGGTTCATTAATACCCTTTAGGGAAGGAAAGCTGCTATCTTTGCTTGGTCTAGTCGATGTACGACTGCAGATATGAGTTTAACATAGATAGCTGTCATCAGAAATGGTTTAGCATGCCATTTTGTTGTTTCGATCAAAGTTTCAAAAGAGAACTAACCATCTGGCATCCACTGAGATATCAGAATCGACAAAACCAAATACAGCCCTGAGATCCTCCAAATTCCTCCTTACCAACATCTGGCCGCTAGTGCCAAAATTGGGACAGCTGTCTCACACAGATTAATCATATTCATAGAATCATACCTCTCAGACAATGTCCTAAATAACACCATCACCATTCCTGGGTATACCCTGTCCCACTGGCAGGTCAAAACCAGCAGAGGCCCTGGCAAAGTGGCATTCAATCAGGAGGGAATTGTCCTGGGAGTCCATAACATTGACTCCCGATCCCATTAAGTCTCATGCCACCAAATCAAACATGGGCAAGAAAACCTGTTGTCGGCTACCACGTACCCCATCCCCTTCCACGTTAGCTGAAGAATCAGTACTCCTCCATGTTGATCAGTACTTCGAGGAAGCACTAATGATGGCAAGGGTGCAGAATAGCCATTGCTAAGTGTTGATCAGCAGCAACACTATGGACCAAGTTTGTTCAGTCCTAAAGGATTGATCCGTTAGAGTGGGTCTGCAGAAGGTGGCAAGGGAATGAAAGGGGGATCATATTTGGCCTCATCCTCACCAAACTGCCTGTTGCAGATGCATCTGTAAGAATGATTATTGCATGATTTTTATGGGTACAAAGTCCCACCTTGACAATGATAATAGCTTATATAAATGTTGTGTGGCACCAGCACTGTGATAAATGTGATAAACAGATCTAGCAGCTCCAGAGTGGCCAATGAGGCAACATGCGCCATCAGCTGTAGCAGGATTTGTACTCAAACACAGTCTGTAATCTCATGGCCTAGCATATCATCCACTCCACCACAACCATCAAATTGGGCATCAACCCTGGTTCAATTAAGAGTGCAAGGGGGCAGTCGGAAGCAGCACTAGATGTACTTAAAAGTGAGTTGACAACATAGTGAAGCAACAATACAGGACTACTTGCAATAACAAACAGCAGGTGATAGTAGAGATAAACAATTCCATAAGCAATTCATCAAGTCTAAGCACTACAGTCCTACGACAGCCAGTCATGAATATCATAAACAGTTAAGTAGCTGATTAGAAGAGGAGGCTCCGTAAGTATTCCTATCCTCAATGCTGTGGAATCCTAACACATCAGTGCAAGAGGCAAAGCTGAAATAATTGCAACAATCTTCAGCAGGATGTGCCAAGTGAATGACCCATCTCCATCTCCTCCAGCGATCTCCAACATTACAAATGCCAGTCTTCAGCCAATTCAAATTCACTCCATGAGCTTGAGGCACTAGATACTGCAAAGCCTAGGGACCTGACAACATTCCAGCAATCATACTGAAGTGTGCTCCAGAACTTGCTGTTCCCCTAGCCAAACTGTTCCAGTACAATTACAACACTGACATCTAGCCAAAAATGTGAAAACTTGCCCAGAATGTCCTGGGCGCAGTCTGCAAAAAGCACTGAAAATCAAACTTAGACAATTCCTACTCCAGTCCATTGTCAATCATCAGTAAAATGATGGAAGGTTTCATCAAGTGTTTTTAAAAAATTGCTTCGTAATAACCTGCTCAATGATCAATTTGTGTTCTGCCAGACCCAATCAGCTCCTGACCTCATTTCAACCTTCGTTTAAACATGAGCTGCATTCCAGAGGTGAGAGTGACTGCCCTAGACATCAAGGTTGCATTTGACTGAGTGTGGCATCAAGGAGCCCGAGCAAACTAAAGTCAATAGGAATCAGTGCATATCCCTTGCCTGTCACAGACCAAAGAAACACAATCGTAGATGTTGATCAGTTATCTCAACTCTAGGACATCTTCACAACAGTTCCTCCAGAGAATGTCCTCAGGCTATCCACCTTCAGCTGCTTCACTGATGACCTTTCATCCATCGTAAGGTCAGAAGTGGGGATGTTCACTGAAGTTCAGCATTAGCGTGAAGTCAAGAGTGTGAAGGAATCTCAGAAACCCTACAATGCAGAAAGAGGCCATTTCGCCCACTGAGTCTGCACTGACCTTCTGAAGAGCATTCCACCCAGACACACCCCACACCCTAACCCTGTATGGCACCTTTACCACGGCTAATCCACAAACACTCCCCACTTGCTTTGAGTGCTGCTTCAACAACATTCCAGCAGGTTGATACCATTCAGGACAAAAGCAGCTCATCACAATGACAAACATTCACTCCCACCACCACCAGCAGTGTACACCATCTACAAGATGTACTGCTGAAATTCATGCAAGCACCTTCAAATCCACACGCACTATCAGTTAGGAGAACAGCAGCTGATACATGGGAACACTATTACCTGCAAGCTCTCCTTCCAAACCACTCACCATCCCGACTTGGAAATATATTGCCATTCCTTGTGTCACAGGTTCAAAATGGCATAGTTGGTCTACCTAGAGCACATGGACTGCAGCAATTCAAGGAGACAGCTGGTAATGGGCTACAAATGCTGGTCCAGCAAATGACACCCATATCCTATGAATGAGTAGAAAAAAAAAGTTTGTTTCAAATGTGCCTTTTCCAAACTTGACATCATTTTGCTTTTTGTTTTGTTATCAGTCTTCACTACTCCAGTATTTTCCAGACTCTTGACTCAATGCTCACATTCGACATCATACTGATGTCCAATCATTAACCATATGACCTCAGAAATTCAATTACCTTCTACCAATTCAGTGCCCTCACACTCTCAAACTATTTACCAATATATGAAGAGGGGTAGGGCATTCAGCCCCCCTCAGCCTGCTCCCCCATTCAATAAGAGCACACAAATCCATATTTCTGACTACCCCAAAAACTTTTCACATCCTTCCTTAACAAGAATCTATTCACCTCTGCCATAACAATGTTCAATGACTCTACTTCAGTTCTCTCTTCAGGAATAGAGCTCCAAAGATTCCCAAACCTCAGAGAAAAAGTCTTATTAGTTTTAAGTAGGTAATGCTTGATTTTTAAACTGGGGCCCTTATTTCTTGTTTTTCCCATAACAGGAAACATCACTTCCATATTGACTGTGTCAAGACTCCATCAGTTTCTTATGTTGCAGTCAATCTAGTTGCCTGGCAATGTCATCAACAACCCATTAGCTTAAAAAAACCATTTCCTTTGTTCAAAATAATGGAACTGGCAGTACATAAATGTTTAAAAAAGTGTCAATGTTGACTACAATTCTGGCAGCTCCACTGCATACACCGTACCACAGATAGTAGAAAATTCTCACGTGGCGCACAGTTGGGAGATGATCCCAGATGATCTCAACCAGAGCAACAAGTAGGAACATTAATATGGGTAAATGCAAAGTATTGCATTTTGGTAAAATGAATGAGGGCAGGACTTGTACAGCTAACGATAAGGCCCAAAGTAGTGCTGTCAAACAGAGAGATCTAGGGGTTTGGGTGCATAGTTCCTTGAAAGTTGCATCACAGGGAGACAAGGTGGTTAAGAGGGTGTTTAGCACACTTGCCTTCATTGCTCAGATGCCCGGGTGGGGCGTCACGTTGAGGTTGTGCAGAATATTGATGAGGCCACTTTTGGAGAACACTGTATAGTTCTGGTCACCCAGAAGGATTTATTGTTACCAAGACTTACCAAGATGTTGCCAGTTCTGGAGGGTTTCAATTATAAGGGGAGGCTAGATAGGTCGGGACTGTTTTCAGTGGTGCATAGGAGATTGAGGGGTGACCTTGTAGAGGTTCATAAAATCATGAGGGGTATAGATAAGGTGAATAGGAGAAGTTTTTTTTCCCTAGAGCTGGAGAGTTCTAAACAAGGGGCATATTTTTAAGGCCGAAGGAGAAAGGTTTGAAAGGGACCAGAGGGGCAACTTTTTCACACAGAGGGTGGTTCATATGTGGAATGAACTGCCAAAGAAAGTGGTAGATGCAAATACAGTTACAACATTTAAAAGGCACTTGGACAGGTACGTGAATAGGAAAGGTTTAGAGAAATACAGGCCAAAGGCAGGCAAGTGGGACTAGCTTAGTTTGGGAAACTTGGATGAGTTGGACTGAAAGGTCTGTTTCTGTGCTCAACAATTAGGCTTCATAATCCTGGTTGCTCTCCACTGACTTCCAGAAGAAGTGAATTGGTGCGGCGGTTAGACAAGGTCAGGTCAGGTTTAAAAACAATACCCAATTCCCCAGTCAGAAAGTATACTGCCGATTACAGTCTGGACAAATTAAAATACACTGATGTATGGCCAACAGATGCAAAATGCAGGATAACAACAACAACAAAGCGGGTCACCCGAGACTTGGAACTAACTTTACCAGGCATTTTTCTTCTGCTATTGCCATGCATCAATCCACCGACATAGGAGACGTCCACAAAAAAAGGTTGGGAAGATAAAACAAAAAGGCAACTATTGTACAAACTGCAAAGGCCTGCTATTGCGTTAAAGGCTATAACACAAAATGGTATTTACAAACCATTTAGTCGGATTCCCGTGATTTATGGCATAGCTGGAACTCTTCCAGTCAATTACTCCCAGGAGTCCTATTGTACGTAACACATCGCAATGATCGTTCGCACATTGGCCTTTTAAACAGATAAAAACAACAACTGGGCCGAGCTTTCCTATCGCATTTTCAACAGTTGGAACGCCTCCAAAAGTCTAGTGCTAGATATCTGGTGCCCCCTTGAGCCAAGCCATTCATAAAT
Organism: Rhincodon typus; assembly: GCF_021869965.1. Classification (NCBI taxonomy): domain Eukaryota; kingdom Metazoa; phylum Chordata; class Chondrichthyes; order Orectolobiformes; family Rhincodontidae; genus Rhincodon; species Rhincodon typus. Next base: position 23,516,193 of record NC_063338.1, read on the forward strand.
TCAGAACAAAAGCCCTTTTTTATTTCTCTTCAAGCATCTAACAAACCCAAATCATTTTACATCTTGCGTGCAATAGTTTCCCGCAATCCAAGTGTTGCGCATCTGAATCTGCACAGAATGGGTTAATGCATGATCAAATCCAGGAATGCTTTCACTTCAAATCGCTTCCGATTTTCTTTTTTGGAAACAGAAACTGGTTTGCATCCAAGTACTCAAGCCTTAGTCGTGAAATATACGAGGAATAGATGCCTCTTAGACCATGTAGAGACGAATAAAGGAACAGGATCAGACCACTGAACCGACTGGCTTTGTGTGCACTGGTTACGATGTAAAATGAATGTCAATTACAGAGGAATTGGAGGACCCAGCTCCCAGCACCATCTGGCAGACAGGTGGGTTGTGCTGCAGCTCTTCCCTTGGAGACCATTAGCACCGCCGACCGACCACCCACCCACCCCCCCACAGGGAGGGGTTTAGGGAGGTGTAGGAGGAGGGGGTGAGGGGGGGAGGGAGGGGTTGTAGGAGGAGGAGGGGGGGGGGGGTGTAGGGGGGGGGGTGCAGAGACGCAGGCGCACTCTTGTCTCCGGGACCATCCCTCCTGTTTAATCCTCTAATGCAAAAGCCCACTGCAGCACACACATAATCCCTTTTTTCGCTGCCATTAACAGCAGTACCGTTAGCGGAGGCTGGGAGGCGGCTCACGCTGCATTGTGCAGCCGCTGGAATATTCTGTCAACTGCTGATAATACCAGAGCCTGCCATTATCAGCGTGAGAGCACAACGCCAGTGTTATAACTGCGCTGATGCAAACACATCTTAAATACCACTGCCCAAATCGGTGGGATAACGTGTTTTTTTTTCTTAACATAATTCTCTCTTCGCAGTCCTGCTCTTGCAAAAACAGTACGCCCGTTCCAATCGATTCTTACATTACCACGTAAATGATCACCGCGCCGATTCTGATCTACAACTGTGAATCGAGTGGGGAGGGGGAAGATCTTAATTTATAAATCAATAATGGGAAGCTGGAAACAGAACAAAAGAGAGACCATTCAATCAGACTTCTTCCCCCCACATCCCCCCCCCTTTCCTATAATCAGCTGCAGACAACCGGCGGCTTAACAGAGGAGAGACGCACAATTTTCCTGAAATTCCCACGCAGACAAAGACACGTTGGATCCCGCATTGTCTTCAGCAAATATTTTCCGATTTTATTTCCTTTTGTCTCTCCCCCAAACCCCTATCTCCGCACAGCCCCTCAGAAACATATAAGGGGGAGGTGGGTGGGTGGGTGTGTGTATGGATGGGTGGGGATACCAGAGATTTCCCTTCCCGTTGTTTGCCAAGAATGGATGACAGTGCTGAAAAAAAAGGACAGAATGAGAGCAGGGAGGAGAGGGCAGTTTAACATATGGGGAGCGGGGGTAGGGGTGTGGGGGAGGTTTAAGCAAAAATAAAAGGAACAAAACGCACTGGAGGGGATAACAGGCAGACGAGAAGCAGCAGGATTTTTTTTTAAAGTCCAAATAGCGTTTTGGAGCCCACAGAGCTTCTCCATCCATCGTGGACCACAGCCTAGGGGGAGGGGATAAAAAAAGCAAAGTGCTCCTTTCTGACAGCGTCTGCTTCCCTCTCTCCCCCTCTCTTTCTCTTTCACACACACACATAAACTCAGCTATAAATGGTTTCTGGAAGCAGGCAGGCCCACTCCACCTACATATATATATAAAAGGAAAGGCTTTTTTTCCGCCCAAGCGTGCTCTATTCTTTGTCTGTGGTTCAGATGACACCTACCTGCAGAGCTTCAAGCCGCTGCTTGCTAGAGGTTGCTATCGCGGGTTCGGAGCCTGCAGACTGAAAGTCAGACAGGGAGCGTGAGGGGCGGGGCGGGGCGGGGCGGAGTGCGCGCACACGGCGTGCGCGCCCTCGCCGGAGCCCCGCCCAGCCACCACCCGCAGCGCGAGGCGCGCCTCCGAAGGTTCGAGGGCAGCGGGGGCAGAGGATGCGCGCGCCATCTGCTTCAGTCCCCGTGCGCTGCTGATGCTGATGCTGCACGGGTCACTGGACCCTTCAAGATGCAACTTTTCCGGTCAGTTTCCACGAAGTAGATGCGAAGCGGCGGTTCTTTTTTTTTCCCAGAAAATGCAAAGCAAATTTGTCAGGAAGGAGGTCATTCACTCCCGCGCCACCAGAAGTGACCGAGCTTCCACAACGAAAGCAGCCGTTGACTTCGCACAGATTTGCATACAATGAGATGGGAAAGGATCTCTTTGGATTTCTTTGGGTAAACATGTATTGTGCAAGCAACAATGCCCCTCAGCAGAGATTCTCGACGCCTTTGCTTCGGTATAACTCCAGCCTGAAACGTGCACGTCGCTAAAATAACTAGGAGAGTGGCAGTAACGTGTAATGTTTGGAAAGGTATCTTCAGCCAGCTTGCACGTTAATGCTTGAGCGTATATGATTCTTTTAATCAGGATAGAAAGGTGAAAAACACGCGAGGCAGGGACTCAGAAGAGAGCACTAACAAGAGCCACAGTCTTTGCAAAACTGCAGCACTGCAGGGACATTAGCTGGGAGTTGAGCATAGGTGTTAGTGATAAGGGACATGCATCATAAGGTCAGAACTCATGTTTGCTGATGATTGTACAGTGCTCAGTACTGTTCAGGGCTTTCCAAATGCTGAACTAGACCCTGTCCACATGCAGCAATAGCTAAACAATGTTCAGGCTTGGGCTGGGAAACAGCAAGTATTCTTCATGCCGAGCAATGTCCTTCTCCGACAAGAGAGAATCAAACCATCTGCCCATCACTGAATCCTCCCCCATCAGCATCCTGGGGGCTAAAATGACTGAAACATAAATACTGTGGCTATAAGACCAAGTCAGAAGCTCGAAATTCTGTGGTGAGCTTTACACATCCTGCCTCCCCAAAGCCGGTCCACCATCTACAAGGTACAAGTCAACAGTATGATGGGATACTCTCCACTTGCCGGGATGAGGACAATTCCAACAATGTTCAAGAAGCTCAACGAAGGGTCCAGACCCGAAACGTCAGCTTTCCTGCTCCTCTGAAGCTGCCTGGCCTGCTGTGTTCATCCAGCTCCACAATATACAATGTACAGCAGCTACTACAGTAACTCACTAGGCCTCCTTTGCTACTGCCTGACAAACTTCTGACTTCTATCATTAAGGTCAGGACAGCAGATACATGAGATCAGCACCACCTGCAGGTTCTCATTCAAGACACACACCAGACTGATTTGGAATTATATCACCATTCCTTGACTGGTCACTTGGTCGAAAACAAAAACTGCAATTGCTTTCCTAACAACACTGTGGACCAAGGACATAGCTTGCCATTTCTTCCCAAGGACAATTAGCAATGGATAACAAATATTGGACATATCAGTAATGTTCACATCTTTGGAAATAATTTTTAAATGAGACTGTGCAGTTAACAGGATAAAAACTGCTGTCTGCAGTTGACAGTATAAGTTTCAAAGGCCGTGTTCTCTGCCCATTGCCAGGTTTAAGAACATGTCCACATGACTGGGTGAAACTTGAATTAGAAGGGTGAAGATACACTTGTCATGATCCAGGTGATTACTAATGAGATGGGTAGGATTAAGAGTGAAGAGACTCATATTTGTAGAAAAAACAAGGAGAGACAATATAAAATAAGGGCCGTAATTCTAAAGGGCACACAGAAGTAGAGGGACCTCAGGAGAACCTGCACACACATCACGGAAGATAGCAAGGCAGATTAAACAGTGAATAAAGTATATAGGTTCCTGGGATTTATAAGTAGCAGAACAGAGTACAAAAGCAACGGAGTTATGATGAATCTTTAAAAGCGCTGTTCCAGTCTCAACACAGGTCCAAGTCATGTCGTCACAGTTAAGAGAGGATTTGAATGCACTATAGATAGTGCAAAATAGAATGGTTTGAAGGATTGATGAACTTCAGCCATGTGGTAAATGTGAAGCTCTTCTTGGTAATGAGAAGATTGTAAATAGATTTGTTGGAGGTTTTTTAAATTTCTGAGGGTTCTGGAAAGGGTAGATAGCCAGAAACGGTTTCCATTGATGTAGGAGTTGAGAACCAGAGGGCATTAACATAAGGTAATGGGCAAAAGAAGCAATGGGAGACATGATGAAAAGCTTGCAGGCAATAGGATTAGAATCTGGAATGTTCTGCCTGAGAGTATGGAAGACGCAAATTCAATCAAGGACTTGAAAAGATAATTAAATAATTACCCGAAGCAAAAAGAAAATGTCAGGCGCTACGGAAAAGGTAGGAGTATGAATTTACACAAAATTGCTCTCCTACAGCTGGAATGGAATTGATGGGCAGGAACAGCCTGCAAATGTGCCGTTCTATACTTTGATGAGAACAGCAACGTTTTTTTCTGAGAGACAATGAGAGACAATAGGCTATGGGACACAGTTTCAAAATGAAATGAAGAGAAATGTAATCTCTGTAGGGAGTCATGAATATTTGGGATTCTCAACCAGGGAGAGCTGTGAAGGTTAAGGCACTGTATATATTCAGAGCTGAGACACGTAAATCCTTGAACGATAGAGGAATCGAGTTATGGGAAACAGTAGGAAAGTGGAGGTCAAATTAAATCAACCATGTTCTTATTGAATGGCAGAACAGACTCAAGAGGGAATATGACTTACCCTTACTATTATTTCTCACATTATTTGTTCTTTGGCTTTTGATGCCATTTGAAATCAAATTCTTTTAAATTGATTAGTAGTTTTCATAACTTTTTCCATCTAAACTCCACCTATAGGAATGATTTCTTCTCATTGTTTCTCTTTCTGCCATCTCCCTTAATATGACAAGCCCACTTATAGTTTATTTATCCACTTCAAGTTTATTTATTTGCTTCCTTCTTCACAGTGATCATACGTTTTTTTGTTTCTCCTATGCTAATTAATCAATCCAAACGTTTCAGTCTTTTAAAAGTAAATTACATCAACCATTTCTGTAAACCATTGATACAATAATGTGATACCAAAATATTTTCTTTTATTGTTAGAACATGCCCTCAAACTTTATATAGGTCAAAATGTGATACTTTGTACACATGTTTCCCAAATAGGCCAACTGATGTTATGATTAGTGAAATGGTCAAACAATAAACTGACACCATTTTCATTTTCATGTTACATAAGAGCACGATGGATTGTGTCCACTTAGGACCTGTCTTAGCCTCAGGAACTTATCCCCAGAAAAGTGTTTTGCAGCCAATGAAATATAGTAAGGGTAGGCTCCATTGTATAATGTAGGATCACATAATAACAAGATCCCGTAAACAGCTGGGAGATAATAACTGGATAATCTGTTTATGACATTGAGAACAAAGTAAATGTGTACTGTGACACTGTGAGAACCTCCCAGCTTTCCTTCAAATAATGCACCAGAGTGTCAGTCAGCTGGACAGCTGATTTCCAATGTAAAGAGACGCTGACAGCATGGGTTCAATACGCACAGCAGCTGAAGTAACCAAGAAGGACTCTCCTTTCCCCTGCCTGAGGTGTGGTGACCCTCAGGTCAAACCACCAGCCATCTCTCTCTCTCTATTGAGAGCAGCTCTCTGGTCTTGTCGAGGTTATAGCAACTGTACCTTTTTAAACATTCACCTGAGTAGAAAACTGATGCCCTCATTGAATTTTCCTTCCATTAAACTTCTCTGACAGTGCACCATTTCCTCGCTATGCACTGTCGGTAGCCTCTATTTTCATTACAATAGGAGGTGTTGGCAGTCTGAGATTTGGCTGTAGGCTATCAGAAAGAAGCACTTTATAATGATGCAATAAAGCTCCTGCAGACTGTTGGCCTCCCCACCATTTTCAAAGTCTCTTTTTTAATCTAATGCATTTTGTTTTTTTTTTCACGTCAGTCAATATAAAGAGGGAATAAAGAACATTTTATCTCAGACTAACTTTAGAGCAAATTTACACTGTAAACTTGTCCCATGCAACTATTATTACTTTATCATGAAACATTTTGCTCCGTCCTGACTCTGCATTTGCTAATAAGATGCTGAAATCTGTAACTTTGTTCAGTTCTGTTGAGGGGTCACCAACATAAAACAAGAAGTTAGTATGTACCTCTTTCTGTCTGCTTTTCCTTGCCTCTGCATCCATGCACTGATCACCGTCCAGGTCCTCTGCTTGTAGCTGTCATTTGTGTCTGCCAGCCAGAAAGCTTCTTGCTTAATGTCTATTTTCTAGGTCAAGGAGGGCAGGTCACATGGACCTTTTTTTATCGTTATCCAAGAAAATTATATCTGATACACATTCTTAAGAATTATTTTCAAACATTGCTAAAAATGATTCCAAATTCCAGAGAGCTTTCAAACACAATAAAAGCTTTCCTTACCGCCTTACTCCAGTTTTAGCATTTTTAATTTAGCCATGTCAGTTTGACTTCACTGGCAACTACGGTTTACCAGTTCAAAAAGCTGACTGTTGTCACATAATTTATACAATTTTGTAGTATCGTTGATTAAACAATTCTACAGTGGTTGAGTCTAGGTAACTTTGTCAAGAGCCATTAACATTCCTGTGATTTTCGAATCTCATTACATATAATCCAAATAGAAATGAAATTCTTTTGTCAAAACTCTTCTTCTTGTGGCTTTTGTATGAGCTTTTTTTTTAAACACTTGTTACATTATCAACAGGGTGTTGCCTTGTTAAACACGGTACTCAAACCACCTTCTTTATGTTGTACTTTGGGGTTTTAACTGTTCTTTGATGGCTGTTGGCCCTTTGATGTCTAAGTTTATATAAAATGTCTCAGCCAGGTAAACAATAGAATTAAATATGGGAAAAACTAATGTCTGAAATTGAATTATATTTGAATGGGACATGACACAAGCTACAAAGTTTAAAGAGAGTGGCAGTTACAGCATTGGATCATTGCAGCAGCTCAGAGTCCAGAGCAGGACGGTCAGCAGGCCCAGAGCAGAGTGGATGGCCAGTGGTCAATTGGCTGGAGAGCAGCGGGACAGCCAGCAGTTGACGGGCCGGGACTGGAGTGGAGCAGAGCAGGATGGTCAGCTGTTGGCGTGCCGATCTGGAGTGGGACAGCAGCGACGGGCAGGCCCAGTGTGGAGC